>NC_088406.1:2048126-2364063 GCF_034236695.1 Oncorhynchus nerka
GTATTGCTCCATAGGGAATTGGGATCCATTTTGGACTCACTGAGTGCTTATCTCTTCCCCAAGGTCGTAGGAGTCTGGCAGGTTCTAATCTAGAGTCTGTGCTGCCGTGACGCTGGACCAGAAAGACCAACAGAAGGATCGGAAGGAGAGTGTAGAGTCGACGGACCCCCAGACCGCCCTCCAAACTGGTCACCTGTCCGGAGATTGGACAGAGCGGACAAGATGGAGTCCTCCAGCAACGGACACCAGAGACCAGGATCAGTGTAATGGACATGACGCTACAGAACGCACACACACACACACACACACACACACAAAAAATAAACAGCCCTTAAAACACACAGTTTTTTTCTGCGAGACTGTGAACCTTCCTCCTGCTGTGCGTGTGTGTGTGTGTGTGTGTGTGTGTGTGTGTGTGTGTGTGTGTGTGTGTGCGCGTGTGTGCGTGTGTGCGTGTGTGTGTGTGTGTAGAGATTTATGTGTTTTCCTATCAGTTGAGAGTCAGTCTGGTTTTATTTCGCTCCTGCCTGCTGCCCTGTAAGGTTGATGTGACCCAGCTCTCCACTCTCCCCTCTCTTTCTCTGCCTCTTCTCTCTCACGGGGAAGGACACAGGGAAGGAAACATGGGAGGGACACAAGGGAGTGATACTGAAGGATACGGGGAGGGACATGGGAGGACACTGGGAGGGACATGGGAGGAGACACGAGGAGGGACATGGGAGAGACACGGGGAGGGACATGGGAGGACATGGGAGAGACACAGGAGGGACACGGGGAGAGACACGGGGAGGGACACGGGAGAGACACGGAGGACATGGGAGGACACGGGAGGGACATGGGAGGGACACGGGGAGGGACATGGGGCCCGGACACTGGGAGGGACACGGGGAGGGACATGGAGGAGACACGGGGAGGGACATGGAGAGACACGGGAGGGACATGGGAGAGACACTGGGAGGGACATGGAGGACACGGGAGGGACATGGGAGGACACGGGAGGGGACATGGGACTTGACACGGGGAGGACATGGGAGACATGGGGAGGGACATGGGAGAGACACGGGGAGGGACATGGGAGAGACACGGGGAGGGACATGGGAGAGACACGGAGGGGACACGGAGGGACATGGGGAGGGTCACAGGAAAAGTGTTCTGCAGTCTGATGGTTTGTAACATTGAAACTGTGTCAGAGCCTGTTGATATCAAACCTCATGCTCTGACACTGTCTGCCCCATGGTAAGGAAGAGAACAGCTCGTGGCTGAGGTGGTTGGCATCCTGATGATGCTGTGGGCCTTCCTCAGGCACCTCCCTAAGGGCCTCCTCGAGTGTCTTCAGTTGTCCTGTAGGGTAAAGCCTCTCTCCTGTGTCTACAGTTGTCCTGTAGGGTAAAGCCTCCTCTCCTGTGTCTTCAGTTGTCCTGTAGGGTAAAAAGCCTCCTCTCCTGTGTAATTCAGTTGTCCTGTAGGGTAAAGCCTCCCTTGTCAGGACCCGGTTTGCGAACCCGGGTCTCCGGAGTGAGAAACAGTCACTTAACCAACTGAGCCACGAATAGTTGGCAGAACCAGAAGATGAGGCAGACACAGCAGTACTTGAGACGATGTATTTAATGAAGTAAAAATGAAGTTCTTCAGGAAAACATATAACTCCACAACCTCAAAAGGAATTCCACAAGAACAAAGGTAATCCTCCAAGACAAAAAGGTAAATCCACAAGGTGGAAGGTATAGCACAAAAAGCCTCAAAAATACTCAAAAACAAAAACAAACAAGAACAAAAAACAGAGTTCCACAAGAGAGTCCACCGGATCAACAAGAGTTCACAGAGTACTAGGGCTGGGGTGCTAACATACAAACACAGAGCAAAGGACTGAGGAAAACAAAGGGTTTAAATACAATCAGGGAAACGAGGCACAGGTGCAAATAATAATGGGGATCAAGGGAAAACAAAAGGTCAAAGGCACAATGGGGGCATCTAGTGACCAAAAACCGAACAACCTGGCCAAATCCTGACAGAATCCCCCCTGGAACGGCTCCTGACGTTCCTACCAGCTCTCTCAGGGTGGAGAGCCTGAACTGACGAATGAGGTCAGGGTCCAGTATATCTTTGGCAGGAACCCAGGAGCGCCTCTCGACCGTGGCCTTCCCAGTCCACCAGATACTGCCAGGACCGCTGCACCGGCGGGAATCCAGTATCCGATGGGCCGGTATAAACCGGCTGGCCTCCAATGACACGCAGGCGGAGGAAATGTGAAATAAGGAATAATAAGGAAATGTGAAATGGGGATTAATCTTAAGGGATCTGGGTAAGTGTAGGCGATAAGAACCAAATTAACTTCTCCTGGCAACCTAAAGGACCGTGTATTTTTAAGGACAGCTTAGAGACTCACCCAGTGGTAAAGTCTCTTATGGAGAGCCAGACTCTCTCTGGCCGGGCGCAGGGTAGGCCCGGGACGGCGACGTCTGTTGGCTTGTTGTTGGTACTCTGTGAGGAACGATGAGATTAAGACGGGTCTTCCTCCACATAAGCCGACAGCGTCTGACGAACTTCAAGGCTGAAGGCACTCTGACTTCTGCCTCCTAGTCCGGGAACAATGGAGGGCACAGCCAAACTGACACTCGTGCGGGACATACCAGTGGGAGGAGGAGCTAAGGTGTTGTGCGCGTATTCGCCATAAATAATGAAGGACGACCATGTGGACGGGTTGGGTTACGAGTCATACATCGAGGTGGCTTCCAGCTCTTGATTCATCCTCTCTGTTTGGCCGTTGGACTCGGATGGTACCCTGAAGATAGACTGGCAGAAGCACCATGAGTTGGCAGAAGGCCTTCCAAAACCTTGAGGCGAACTGGGGACCTCATGTCAGAAACCATATCTTGAGGAATGCCAAGACTCGAACATGATTACACTACCAACTCAGCCTCTCCTTGGCGGAAGGTAACTTAGTCAGAGGGACGAACCTGGCCGCCTTGGAAAACCTGTCGATTATGACTAGGATATTAGTATTGCCATGGGGGATGGAGGAAGGCCAGTAATAAAGTCCAGCGAGATATGGGACCTACAGGGTCTGGGAATAGGTAAGGGTGAAGGAGTCCTTGAGGCGGAGGTGAGAAGATTTGGCCTGGCAGCACACGGGGCAGGCATTGACGCCTAAAGAGGCAATGTCTTCTCTTATGGTAGGCCACCAGAATCCTACGCTGGATGAACTCCAAGGTCACGACGCTCGGGGTGAGAGGGTGAGGCGGTAGTACTGTCACACAGAAGGACCTGAGTCCTCACGCCATGGGGACAAGCAACCGATTGCAGGACTCTCTTCGGGTCCGGTTCGACAGCTTGAGCTCGTCTCACCGGTATCCCTCAACTGCTGCCACGAAATCGGAGCCACGATCTTAGCAGCAGGAAGGACAGGCATGACCGTGCTCATCTCGAATGGCAGGGCGTAGACTCGGGACAGGGCATCCGGTTTGAGATTCTTCACCCGCCGATAGGTGAGGATAAACTGAATCGATTTGAAGAAAAGAGACCATCTAGCTTTGTCTAGAGTTCAACCGCTCAGCTTGCTGGATATACTCCAGATTTTGTAGTCCGTAAGCACTTCGAAACGGTGAGAAGCCCCCTCGAGCCAGTGTCTCCATTCCTTCAATGCCATCTTAACGCTAGCGTTCACGATCCCCCACATCGTAGTTCCTTCTCAGCCAGGGTAAGCCGGTGAGAAGAAAGCGCACGGATGAAGCTTCTTGTCTTCACCCTCTGAGACAGGACAGCTCCAACACCAACCCTCTGAGGCGTCTACCTCCACCACAAATGGTTCATCCGTAGTCGGTAGTATCAGGATGGGAGCAGAGAGGACGCGCTAAGCTGAGTCCTTGGAAGGTCAGTCTCAGCTCTCTTCCCCACAAACCTTGCATTGCCACCTTGGTTAAAGCTGAGAGAGGGGCTGGCTACGCGCCGAAGTCTTCGATGAACTTGCGGTAAAGTTTGTGAAGCCCAGGAAACGCTGAACTTCCTTAACGGATTTGAGGTGGGTAACTGGCCACCGCTTTACCTTCCTGGGGTCCATTTGGACTTGATCGGGTTCCACTACAAATCCCAGGAATTGTACTGGATGAATGGAATTCACATTTTCCGGCTTAACGCACAGATGGCTGTCTCGGGCTAGGCGCTTGAGTACTTGTCTGACATGCTTGTGTGTTCTTGAAGAGAGCTCAAAAGATGAGGATGTCATCCAAGTAAACAAACACAAATATGTTAAGCATATCCCTAAGCACATCGCTTATGAGCGCTGAACACCGGGCTGGAGCGTTGGTCAGGCCGAAGGGCATCACCAAGTATTCATAGTGACCAGTAGGCTGCTCAGCGGTCTTCCACTTGTCACCAGGTCTGATCCGCACAAGATGGTATGCGTTCACAGGTCAAGCTCAGTGAAAACAACTGCTTCCTGAGCAGCCTGCAGAGGCTGTGGCCATAAGAGGTAGCGGGTAACGGTTACGGACGGTTATGGCATTGAGTCCCCGGTAGTCGATGCAAGGACCGAATCCACCGCTCTTTCTGGCCACAAAGAAAAACCCCTGCTCCCGCCGGGGAGGTGGATGGACGCATGAGGACTGCTTCCAGAGCGTCCTGATGTAGGTATCCATGCAGCTCGCTCGGTGGAGATAGGAAAGATCCGACCTGGGGGCAAGTGCTCGAAACAGTTCGGATCGGGGCAATCATAAGGTCTATGGTGGTGGTAGCATGGTGGCCATCTGTTTGCAATACCAGTTTGAGGTCATGGTAACACTGAACTGGTCAGGTCGATGGATTCTAAAGACTGAGTAGAACTCGGTAATCTCGAAAATACATGTAGCTTGGCAATCGGACCCCACTGCTTGATAGTGCCCACAGACCAGTCGATGTGAGGGTTATGGCTGTGAAGCCAGGGGTATCCAAGGACGAGAGGGAACTCGAACAGGAGATCAAATGAAAGTTCATCAATTCCTTGTGTTTGTGAAACTGAAAGTCGCAAGGAGGTAGTGACATGAGTGACAAGTCCAGATCCCAAAGGGTTTTATCAATGTAGTAACCTCATGGGGTCACTTAGAGGTTCAGAGGGGAACGCCACCATCTCTTCGCCCAGACACCATCCATGGGGTTACCCTGCGGCTCCAGAGTCTACTAAGGCTTGAAGGTGAAGCTTGGTTTGTCCCAGGAAAGGGTGACTGGAATGAGCAGACAGGGAGTTGGACGGATGGGAGGAGGTTATGTTTCCGTTGCAGTTTTCACACCTCCCCAGTCTGTACGACAGAGCGCTTCCTGGAGCCCGACACGTGGAACGAAATGGCGGTTTGCCGCAATAGACAGCGTCGCTCCTCATCCGCGGTCTCTCTCAGCCCTGGGAGATGCGTCCAATCTGCATGGGTTCGGTGGAGCCAGCGGATAAGAGTGGGGACTCGGAGCTGGGACTGATAGGGGCTAGAGGTCTACGGTTGAGCTTCTCTCTCAGACGCTGGTCAATGCGTGAGGCCAACTTGATCAGGGATCAGATTGTCAGTGGTTCCAGTGGCCAGTTCATCTTGGATAGTGGAAAGGCCTTTCAGAAAGCACACAGTGAGCGCTCGTTGTTCCAGCCACTCGCTGCTGCCACCGTGCGAACTGGATGGCATAGTCCGTTACGCTGCGCCGACCTTGGTGGAGAGTCAGAGCTGTTTGGCTGAGTCAGGACCTTGAAACTTGGGCCTTGAAACATTTGAATTCTCAGCAAAGGCAGAGTAGCTGGCACAGCAGGAACATGGGCATCCCACACAGCAGTAGCCCAGCCAGGGCTTTTTCTGACAGCAGGGTGATGATGCGATCTGGGACCGGTCGGTGGGGAACGACGAGGGTTGCAGCTCGAAGAGAGAACATTGGGTGAGAAACCCTTACAAGCACTTGGATCACCTGAGAACTGCTAGGGAGGTGGAAGACGAGGGTTCAGCCAGAGGTTAACTTCTCTTGTGGGTAGTGAATCTGAGGTACTGGGACGGGAACTGTTGCCGAGGTAATCGATCAGATATCTGCTTTATGGAAGTCAGCATCTCCGACAGAAGATGAGAATGTCTAGCCATTAAGGCCTCTTGCTGAACCAGGGCAGCTTCTCGTGGGCTGGACAGTCTCCCTGGTGGTGGAACAGCCTTTGGCAACAAGGTCCTGGGAATGGCTGCCTCTGGGTTCATTTTTGGCTCTGTGTTTCTGTCAGGACCGGTTACTGAACCCGGGTCTCCTGAGTGAGAAAACAGTCACTTAACCAACTGGAGCCACTAATAGTTGGCAGAACCTAGAAGATGAGTAGCAGAGACAGCAGTACTTGAGACGTATGTATTTAATGAAGTAAAAATGAAGATTCTTCAGGAAAACATATAACTCTGCCAACCTCGAGAATTCCCAAGAACAAAGGTAATCCTCCAAGACAAGGTAAATCCACAAGGTGGAAGGTATAGCACAGAAAGCCTCCAAAAATACTCAAAAACAAACAAACAGAACAAAAAACAGAGTTCCACAAGAGAGTCCACCGGGATCAACAAGTAGTTCACAGAGTATTAGGGCTGGGTGCTACATAAAACACAGAAAAGGACTGAGGAAAACAAAGGTTTAAATACAATCAGGGAAGGCAGGCACAGGTGCAAATAATAATGGGGATCAAGGGAAAACAAAAGGTCAAAAGGCACAATGGGGGCATCTAGTGACCAAAAACCTGAACAACCCTGGCCAAATCCTGACACTCCTCTCCTGTGTCTTCAGTTGTCCTGTAGGGTAAAGCCTCTCCTCTGAGTGTCTTCAAAGTTGTCCTGTAGGGTAAAGCCTTCCTGTGTCTTCAGTTGTCCTGTAGGGTAAAGCCTCCTCTCCTGTGTCTTCAGTTGTCCTGTAGGGTAAAAGCCTCCTCCTGTGTCTTCAGTTGTCCTGTAGGGTAAAGCCTCCTCTCCTGTGTCTTCAGTTGTCCTGTAGGGTAAAAAGCCTCCTCTCAAGTGTCTTCAGTTGTCCTGTAGTAAAGCCTCCTCTCCTGTCTCTACAGTTGTCCTGTAGGGTAAAGCCTCCTCTCCTGTCTTCACAGTTGTCCTGTAGGGTAAAGCCTCCCTCTCCTGTGTCTTCAGTTGTCCTGTAGGGTAAAGCCTCCTCCTGTGTCTTCAGTTGTCCTGTAGGGTAAAGCCTCCTCTCCTGTGTCTACAGTTGTCCTGTAGGGTAAAGCCTCCTCCTCGAGTGTCTTCAGTTGTCCTGTAGGGTAAAGCCTCCTCTCCTGTCTCTACAGTTGTCCTGTAGGGTAAAGCCTCCTCTCCTGTCTCTACAGTTGTCCTGTAGGTAAAGCCTCCTCGAGTGTCTTCAGTTGTCCTGTAGGGTAAAGCCTCTCCTGTGTCTTCAGTTGTCCTGTAGGGTAAAGCCTCCTCTCCTGTGTCTTCAGTTGTCCTGTAGGGGCAAAGCCTCCTCTCCTGTGTCTTCAGTTGTCCTGTAGGTAAAGCCTCCTATCCTGTGTTTTCAGTTGTCCTGTGGGTGAAAAGCCTCCTCTCGAGTGTCTTCAGTTGTCCTGTAGGTAAAGCCTCCTCTCCTGTGTCTTCAGTTGTCCTGTAGGGGTAAAGCCTCCTCTCCTGTGTCTTCAGTTGTCCTGTAGGGTAAAGCCTCCTCTCTGGTGTCTTCAGTTGTCCTGTAGGGAAAGCCTCCTCCCTGTGTCTTCAGTTGTCCTGTAGGTAAAGCCTCCTCTCCTGTGTCTTCAGTTGTCCTGTAGGGTAAAGCCTCCTCTCCTGTGTCGTCAGTTGTCCTGTAGGGTAAAGCCTCCTCCTCCTGTGTCGTCAATGGGTCGAGAGCTGGTTCTGCACCTTGGAGGGAAGGCAGAGGAGGGGGAAGGAAGGGGAGGGGAAGGCTGGCCTCTTGCCTGCCTGGTAACGGAAGGAAGGAAGCCTCCCTATTGTGTGTCTTATTGTGTAGCTGAAGCCGTTTCGCTGACTTCACACTTAACAATAAGACATGCTGTGACTTCACACTCAAAAATGAGGAACACTGGGTGCTCTGAATGAAAGTGCACTTACCCCTGTGTGCAGGGTCAAAATGACTCAAGACAACCTTTTTGAACAGAAAATCATTCACACCCATTCACATGTAATTAGCATGAGATTTCAGGCCATTGGTATATAGATTTGAGAGATAATAGGCAAATGGGACTGAATTGTTCCTGTCTGTATTTCAGGGTTGCTGCAAAAGCCATGCTGTTCGAAAAACTGCCCTTCAGCGGCGCAGACCACACCTGTTGGAAGGTAGAATGTCAGAATAAGTCTTTTATCCCAAATGTCTGACCTACTCTATATGCAGCCTGCTCTCTCCTCCCATTTGGTGGTTAACCTACCTTTAAAAACATGTTAAACTTCTGATTCCTCATTCTTCAATCTGTTCATTGTGTTATTCACCTGTTATTCACCTGTTATTCACCTGTAATTCACCTGTAATTCACCTGTTATTCACCTGTTATTCAATTGTTAGTCACCTGTTATTCACCTGTAATTCACCTGTTGGTCACCTCTTATTCACCTGTTATTCACCTGTTTGTTACCTGTTGGTCACCTCTTATTCACCTGTTATTCACCTGTTATTCACCTGTAATTCACCTGTTGGTCACCTCTTATTCACCTCTTATTCACCTGTTAGTCACCTGTTATTCACCTGTTATTCACCTGTAATTCACCTGTTGGTCACCTCTTATTCACCTCTTATTCACCTGTTATTCACCTGTTATTCACCTGTTATTCACCTGTAATTCACCTGTAATTCACCTGTTATTCACCTGTTATTCACCTGTTATTCACCTGTTTGTTACCTGTTGGTCACCTCTTATTCACCTGTTATTCACCTGTTATTCACCTGTAATTCACCTGTTGGTCACCTCTTATTCACCTCTTATTCACCTGTTATTCACCTGTTATTCACCTGTTTGTTACCTGTTGGTCACCTCTTATTCACCTGTTATTCACCTGTTATTCACCTGTAATTCACCTGTTGGTCACCTCTTATTCACCTCTTATTCACCTGTTATTCACCTGTTATTCACCTGTTATTCACCGTAATTCACCTGTTATTCACCTGTTATTCACCTGTTAGTCACCTGTTATTCACTGTAATTCACCTGTTTGTACATTGGTCACCTCTTATTCACCTGTTATTCACCTGTTATTCACCTGTTTGTTACCTGTTGGTCACCTCTTATTCACCTGTTATTCAACTGTAATTCACCTGTTGGTCACCTCTTATTCACCTCTTATTCACCTGTTATTCACCTGTTATTCACCTGTAATTCACCTGTTGGTCACCTCTTATTCACCTGTTATTCACCTGTTATTCACCTGTTATTCACCTGTTATTCACCTGTTAGTCACCTGTTATTCACCTGTAATTCACCTTTTGGTCACCTCTTATTCACCTGTTATTCACCTGTAATTCACCTGTTGGTCACCTCTTATTCACCTCTTATTCACCTGTTAGTCACCTGTTATTCACCTGTTATTCACCTGTTATTCACCTGTTAGTCACCTCTTATTCACCTCTTATTCACCTCTTATTCACCTGTTATTCACCTGTTATTCACCTGTTCTTCACCTGTTCTTCACCTGTTCTTCACCTGTTATTCACCTGTTATTCACCTGTTATTCACCTGTAATTCACCTGTTGGTCACCTCTTTGTCACCTGTTAGTCACCTGTTATTCACCTGTTATTCACCTGTTTGTCACCTGTTAGTCACCTGTTATTCACCTGTTATTCAGCTGTAATTCACCTGTTATTCACCTGTTGGTCACCTCTTTGTCACCTGTTAGTCACCTGTTATTCACCTGTTATTCACCTGTTATTCACCTGTAATTCACCTGTTGGTCACCTCTTTGTCACCTGTTAGTCACCTGTTATTCACCTGTTTGTCACCTGTTAGTCACCTGTTATTCACTGCCTGTTATTCACCTGTTATTCACCCGTTGGTCAACCTCACCTGTTATTCACCTGTTGGTCACCTCTTTGTCACCTGTTAGTCACCTGTTATTCACCTGTTATTCACCTGTTTGTCACCTGTTAGTCACCTGTTATTCACCTGTTATTCACCTGTTTGTCACCTGTTAGTCACCTGTTATTCACCTGTTTGTCACTGTTATTCACCTGTTAGTCACCTGTTAGTCACCTGTTATTTACCTGTTAGTTATTCACCTGTTGGTCACCTCTTATTCACCTGTTAGTCACCTGTTAGTCACTTGTTATTTCACCTGTTAGTCACCTGTTAGTCACCTGTTATTCACCTGTTATTCACCTGTTAGTCACCTGTTATTTACCTGTTATTCACCTGTTGGTCACCTGTTATTCACCTGTTATTCACCTGTAATCACCTGTTATTCACCTGTTTGTCACTTGTTATTCACCTGTTATTCACCTGTTATTCACCTGTTATTCACCTGTTATTCACCTGTTTGTCACTTGTTATTCACCTGTTATTCACCTGTTATTCACCTGTTAGTCACCTGTTATTCACCTGTTATTCACCTGTTATTTACCTGTTATTCACCTGTTATTCACCTGTTAGTCACCTGTTAGTCACCTGTTATTCACCTCTTAGTCACCTGTTAGTCACCTGTTATTCACCTGTTATTCACCTGTTATTTTATTCACCTGTTGGTCACCTCTTATTCACCTGTTATTCACACTTATTATTCACCTGTTATTATTCACCCGTTGGTCACCTCTTATTCACCTGTTAGTCACCTGTTATTCACCTGTTTGTCACCTGTTAGTCACCTGTTATTCACCTGTTATTCACCTGTTATTCACCTGTTATTTACCTGTTATTCACCTGTTATTCACCTGTTAGTCACCTGTTAGTCACCTGTTATTCACCTGTTTGTCACCTGTTAGTCACCTGTTATTCACCTGTTAGTCACCTGTTATTTACCTGTTATTTACCTGTTATTCACCTGTTATTCACCTGTGTCACTTGTCACCTGTTATTCACCTGTTATTCACATGTTATTCACCTGTTATTTACCTGTTATTCACCCGTTGGTCACCTGTTATTCACCTGTTAGTCACCTGTTATTCACCTGTTATTCACCTGTAATTCACCTGTTGTTGGTCACCTGTTATTCACCTCTTATTCACCTGTTTGTCACCTGTTAGTCACCTGTTATTCACCTGTTATTCACCTGTTATTCACCTGTTATTCACCTGTTATTTACCTGTTATTCACCTGTTATTCACCTGTTAGTCACCTGTTAGTCACCTGTTATTCACCTGTTTGTCACCTGTTAGTCACCTGTTATTCACCTGTTAGTCACCTGTTATTTACCTGTTATTTACCTGTTATTCACCCGTTGGTCACCTGTTATTCACCTGTTATTCACATGTTATTCACCTGTTATTTACCTGTTATTCACCCGTTGGTCACCTGTTATTCACCTGTTAGTCACCTGTTATTCACATGTTATTCACCTGTTATTCACCTGTTGGTCACCTCTTTGTCACCTGTTAGTCACCTGTTATTCACCTGTTATTCACCCGTTGGTCACCTGTTATTCACCTGTTATTCACCTGTTATTCACCTGTTATTTACCTGTTATTCACCCGCTGTTTGTCACTTGTTAGTCACCTGTTATTCACCTGTTATTCACCTGTTAGTCACCTGTTATTTACCTGTTATTCACCCGTTGGTCACCTGTTATTCACCTGTTATTCACCTGTTAGTCACCTGTTTGTCACTTCACCTGTTAGTCACCTGTTAGTCACCTGTTATTCACCTGTTATTCACCTGTTAGTCACCTGTTATTTACCTGTTATTCACCCGTTGGTCACCTCTTATTCACCTGTTAGTCACCTGTTATTCACCTGTTATTCACCTGTAATTCACCTCTTATTCACCTGTTGGTCACCTCTTTGTCACCTGTTAGTCACCTGTTATTCACCTGTTAGTCACCTGTTATTCACCTGTTTGTCACCTGTTAGTCACCTGTTATTCACCTGTTAGTCACCTGTTATTTACCTGTTATTTACCTGTTATTCACCCGTTGGTCACCTGTTATTCACCTGTTATTCACCTGTTATTCACCTGTTATTTACCTGTTATTCACCCGTTGGTCACCTGTTATTCACCTGTTAGTCACCTGTTATTCACCTGTTATTCACCTGTAATTCACCTGTTGGTCACCTCTTATTCACCTCTTATTCACCTGTTTGTCACCTGTTAGTCACCTGTTATTCACCTGTTATTCACCTGTTATTCACCTGTTATTTACCTGTTATTCACCTGTTATTCACCTGTTAGTCACCTGTTAGTCACCTGTTATTCACCTGTTTGTCACCTGTTAGTCACCTGTTATTCACCTGTTAGTCACCTGTTATTTACCTGTTATTCACCCGTTGGTCACCTGTTATTCACCTGTTATTCCTGTTACATATTTATTCACCTGTTATTTACCTGTTATTCACCCGTTGGTCACCTGTTATTCACCTGTTAGTCACCTGTTATTCACATGTTATTCACCTGTTATTCACCTGTTGGTCACCTCTTTGTCACCTGTTAGTCACCTGTTATTCACCTGTTATTCACCCGTTGGTCACCTGTTATTCACCTGTTATTCACATGTTATTCACCTGTCACCTATTTACCCTGTTATTCACCCTGTTTTGTCACTTGGTCACCTGTTTGTTCACCCTGTTATTCACCTGTTAGTCACCTGTTATTTACCTGTTATTCACCCGTTGGTCACCTCTTATTCACCTGTTAGTCACCTGTTAGTCACCTGTTATTCACCTGTTAGTCACCTGTTAGTCACCTGTTATTCACCTGTTATTCACCTGTTAGTCACCTGTTATTTACCTGTTATTCACCCGTTGGTCACCTCTTATTCACCTGTTAGTCACCTGTTATTCACCTGTTATTCACCTGTAATTCACCTCTTATTCACCTGTTGGTCACCTCTTTGTCACCTGTTAGTCACCTGTTATTCACCTGTTATTCACCTGTTATTCACCTGTTTGTCACCTGTTAGTCACCTGTTATTCACCTGTTTGTCACTTGTTATTCACCTGTTAGTCACCTGTTAGTCACCTGTTATTCACATGTTAGTCACCTGTTATTTACCTGTTATTCACCCATTGGTCACCTCTTATTCACCTGTTAGTCACCTGTTATTCACCTGTTATTCACCTGTTTGTCACTTGTTATTCACCTGTTAGTCACCTGTTATTCACCTGTTAGTCACCTGTTATTCACCTGTTATTCACCTGTTATTTACCTGTTATTCACCCGTTGGTAACCTCTTATTCACCTGTTAGTCACCTGTTATTCACCTGTTATTCACCTGTTTGTCACTTGTTATTCACCTGTTATTCACCTGTTATTCACCCGTTGGTCACCTCTTATTCACCTGTTATTCACCTGTTATTCACCTGTTATTCACCCGTTGGTCACCTCTTATTCACCTGTTATTCACCTGTTATTCACCTGTTATTCACCTGTTTGTCACTTGTTATTCACCCGTTGGTCACCTCTTATTCACCTGTTATTCACCTGTTAGTCACCTGTTATTCACCTGTTATTTACCTGTTATTCACCCGTTGGTCACCTCTTATTCACCTGTTATTTACCTGTTATTCACCTGTTATGTCACCTGTTATTCACCTGTTATTCACATGTTATTCACCCGTTTGTCACCTGTTATTTACCTGTTATTCACCCGTTGGTCACCTGTTATTCACCTGTTAGTCACCTTTTATTCACATGTTATTCACCTGTTTGTCACCTGTTATTCACCTGCTATTTACCTGTTAGTCACCTCTTATTCACCTGTTAGTCACCTGTTTGTCACTTGTTAGTCACCTGTTTGTCACTTGTTAGTCACCTGTTATTCACCTGTTATTTACCTGTTAGTCACCTGTTTGTCACTTGTTAGTCACCTGTTTGTCACTTGTTATTTACCTGTTATTCACCTGTTAGTTGGTTACCTCTTATTCACCTGTTATTTACCTGTTATTCACCCGTTTAGTCACCTGTTATTCACCTGTTATTTACCTGTTATTTACCTGTTATTCACCCGTTGGTCACCTGTTATTCACCTGTTATTCACCTGTTAGTCACCTGTTATTTACCTGTTATTCACCCGTTGGTCACCTGTTATTCACCTGTTAGTCACCTGTTAGTCACCTGTTATTCACCTGTTAGTCACCTGTTATTTACCTGTTATTCACCCGTTGGTCACCTGTTATTCACCTGTTATTCACATGTTATTTACCTGTTATTCACCCGTTGGTCACCTGTTATTCACCTGTTAGTCACCTGTTATTCACATGTTATTCACCTGTTAGTCACCTGTTATTCACCTGTTTGTCACCTGTTATTCACCTGTTATTTACCTGTTAGTCACCTCTTATTCACCTGTTAGTCACCTGTTTGTCACTTGTTAGTCACCTGTTTGTCACTTGTTAGTCACCTGTTTGTCACTTGTTAGTCACCTGTTATTCACCTGTTATTTACCTGTTAGTCACCTGTTTGTCACTTGTTAGTCACCTGTTATTCACCTGTTATTTACCTGTTAGTCACCTGTTTGTCACTTGTTAGTCACCTGTTTGTCACTTTATTTACCTTTATTCACTGTTTATTCACCTGTTGGTCACCTGTTATTCACCTGTTATTTACCTGTTAGTCACCTGTTTGTCACTTGTTAGTCACCTGTTTGTCACTTGTTAGTCACCTGTTTGTCACTTGTTAGTCACCTATTTCTTATTCACCCGTTGTCACTTGTTATTCACCTGTTATTCACCTGTTATTTACCTGTTATTCACCTGTTGGTCACCTCTTATTTACCTGTTATTCACCTGTTATTCACCTGTTATTCACCTGTTATTCACCTGTTAGTCACCTCTTTGTCACCTGTTAGTCACCTGTTATTCACCTGTTATTCACCTGTTTGTCACCTGTTAGTCACCTGTTATTCACCTGTTTGTCACTTGGTCACCTATTCACCTGTTAGTCACCTGTTAGTCACCTGTTATTCACCTGTTAGTCACCTGTTATTTACCTGTTATTCACCTGTTTGTTGGTCACCTGTTATTCACCTGTTATTCACCTGTTTGTCACTTGTTATTCACCTGTTATTCACCTGTTATTTACCTGTTATTCACCTGTTAGTCACCTCTTAGTCACCTGTTATTCACCTGTTATTCACCTGTTATTCACCTGTTGTTTGTCACCTGTTAGTCACCTGTTAGTCACCTGTTAGTCACCTGTTATTCACCTGTTATTCACCTGTTATTCACCCGTTGGTCACCTCTTATTCACCTGTTATTCACCTGTTATTCACCCGTTGGTCACCTCTTATTCACCTGTTAGTCACCTGTTATTCACCTGTTTGTCACCTGTTAGTCACCTGTTATTTATTTACCTGTTATTCACCTGTTATTCACCTGTTTGTCACCTGTTAGTCACCTGTTATTCACCTGTTATTCACCTGTTAGGCACCTGTTAGTCACCTGTTATTCACCTGTTA
Organism: Oncorhynchus nerka; assembly: GCF_034236695.1. Lineage (NCBI taxonomy): Eukaryota > Metazoa > Chordata > Actinopteri > Salmoniformes > Salmonidae > Oncorhynchus > Oncorhynchus nerka. Next base: position 2,063,634 of record NC_088406.1, read on the forward strand.
TTCACCTGTTTGTCACCTGTTAGTCACCTGTTAGTCACCTGTTATTCACCTGTTATTTACCTGTTATTCACCTGTTATTTACCTGTTACCTCTTATTCACCTGTTATTTACCTGTTATTCACCCGTTGGTTACCTCTTATTCACCTGTTATTCACCTGTTATTCACCTGTTATTCACATGTTATTCACCTGTTATTTACCTGTTATTCACCCGTTGGTCACCTGTTATTCACCTGTTAGTCACCTGTTATTCACATCACTTGTTAGTCACCTGTTATTCACCTGTTAGTCACCTGTTATTCACCTGTTTGTCACCTGTTATTCACCTGTTATTTACCTGTTATTCACCTGTTATTTACCTGTTAGTCACCTGTTTGTCACTTGTTAGTCACCTGTTTGTCACTTGTTATTTACCTGTTATTCACCCGTTGGTTACCTCTTATTCACCTGTTATTTACCTGTTATTCACCCGTTGGTCACCTGTTTGTCACTTGTTAGTCACCTGTTTGTCACCTGTTTGTCACTTGTTAGTCACCTGTTTGTCACTTGTTAGTCACCTGTTATTCACCTGTTATTTACCTGTTAGTCACCTGTTTGTCACTTGTTATTCTCCTGTTTGTCACTTGTTAGTCACCTGTTTGTCACTTGTTATTTACCTGTTATTCACCCGTTGGTCACCTGTTATTCACCTGTTAGTCACCTGTTTGTCACTTGTTAGTCACCTGTTTGTCACCTGTTAGTCACCTGTTATTCACCCGTTGGTCACCTGTTATTCACCTGTTATTCACCTGTTATTCACCTGTAATTCACCTGTAATTCACCTGTTATTCACCTGTTTGTCACCTGTTATTCACCTGTTATTACCTGTTATTCACCTGTTATTGTTATTCACCTGTCACCTGTTATTCACTTGTTAGTCACCTGTTATTCACATGTTATTCACATGTTATTCACCTGTTAGTCACCTGTTTTTCACCTGTTTTTCACCTGTTATTCACCTGTTATTTACCTGTTATTCACCTGTTATTTACCTGTTAGTCACCTGTTTGTCACTTGTTAGTCACCTGTTTGTCACTTGTTAGTCACCTGTTATTCACCTGTTATTTACCTGTTAGTCACCTGTTTGTCACTTGTTAGTCACCTGTTTGTCACTTGTTATTTACCTGTTATTCACCCGTTGGTCACCTGTTATTCACCTGTTATTTACCTGTTAGTCACCTGTTTGTCACTTGTTAGTCACCTGTTTGTTACTTGTTAGTCACCTGTTTGTCACTTGTTAGTCACCTGTTTGTCACTTGTTATTCACCTGTTATTCACCTGTTATTCACCCGTTGGTCACCTCTTATTCACCTGTTATTCACCTGTTATTCACCTGTTATTCACCTGTTATTCAACCGTTGGTCACCTCTTATTCACCTGTTATTCACCTGTTTGTCACTTGTTATTCACCTGTTATTTACCTGTTATTCACCCGTTGGTCACCTGTTATTCACCTGTTATTCACCTGTTAGTCACCTGTTATTCACCTGTTATTCACCTGTTATTTACCTGTTAGTCACCTCTTAGTCACCTGTTATTCACCTGTTATTTACCTGTTATTCAATTGTTTGTCACCTGTTAGTCACCTGTTAGTCACCTGTTAGTCACCTGTTATTCACCTGTTATTCACCTGTTATTCACCCGTTGGTCACCTCTTATTCACCTGTTATTCACCTGTTATTCACCCGTTGGTCACCTCTTATTCACCTGTTAGTCACCTGTTATTCACCTGTTATTCACCTGTTATTCACCTGTTATTCACCTGTTTGTCACCTGTTTGTCACCTGTTAGTCACCTGTTATTCACCTGTTATTCACCTGTTAGGCACCTGTTAGTCACCTGTTATTCACCTGTTATTCACCTGTTTGTCACCTGTTAGTCACCTGTTAGTCACCTGTTATTCACCTGTTATTTACCTGTTATTCACCCGTTGGTTACCTCTTATTCACCTGTTATTTACCTGTTATTCACCCGTTGGTTACCTCTTATTCACCTGTTATTCACCTGTTATTCACCTGTTATTCACCTGTTATTCACCTGTTATTTACCTGTTATTCACCCGTTGGTCACCTGTTATTCACCTGTTAGTCACCTGTTATTCACATGTTATTCACCTGTTAGTCACCTGTTAGTCACCTGTTATTCACCTGTTTGTCACCTGTTATTCACCTGTTATTTACCTGTTATTCACCTGTTATTTACCTGTTAGTCACCTTTTTGTCACTTGTTAGTCACCTGTTTGTCACTTGTTATTTACCTGTTATTCACCTGTTGGTTACCTCTTATTCACCTGTTATTTACCTGTTATTCACCCGTTGGTCACCTGTTTGTCACTTGTTAGTCACCTGTTTGTCACCTGTTTGTCACTTGTTAGTCACCTGTTATTCACCTGTTATTTACCTGTTAGTCACCTGTTTGTCACTTGTTAGTCACCTGTTTGTCACTTGTTAGTCACCTGTTTGTCACTTGTTATTTACCTGTTATTCACCCGTTGGTCACCTGTTATTCACCTGTTAGTCACCTGTTTGTCACTTGTTAGTCACCTGTTTGTCACCTGTTAGTCACCTGTTATTCACCTGTTATTCACCCGTTGGTCACCTGTTATTCACCTGTTATTCACCTGTTATTCACCTGTTATTCACCTGTAATTCACCTGTAACCTTCACCTGTTATTCACCTGTTTGTCACCTGTTATTCACCTGTTATTTACCTGTTATTCACCTGTTATTCACCTGTTATTCACTTGTTAGTCACCTGTTATTCACATGTTATTCACATGTTATTCACCTGTTAGTCACCTGTTATTCACCTGTTTTTCACCTGTTATTCACCTGTTATTTACCTGTTATTCACCTGTTATTTACCTGTTAGTCACCTGTTTGTCACTTGTTAGTCACCTGTTTGTCACTTGTTAGTCACCTGTTATTCACCTGTTATTTACCTGTTAGTCACCTGTTTGTCACTTGTTAGTCACCTGTTTGTCACTTGTTATTTACCTGTTATTCACCCGTTGGTCACCTGTTATTCACCTGTTATTTACCTGTTAGTCACCTGTTTGTCACTTGTTAGTCACCTGTTTGTCACTTGTTAGTCACCTGTTATTCACCTGTTATTTACCTGTTAGTCACCTGTTTGTCACTTGTTAGTCACCTGTTTGTCACTTGTTATTTACCTGTTATTCACCCGTTGGTCACCTGTTATTCACCCTGTTATTTACCTGTTAGTCACCTGTTTGTCACTTGTTAGTCACCTGTTTGTCACTTGTTAGTCACCTGTTTGTCACTTGTTAGTCACCTGTTTGTCACTTGTTATTCACCTGTTATTCACCTGTTATTCACCTGTTGGTCACCTCTTATTCACCTGTTATTCACCTGTTATTCACCTGTTATTCACCTGTTATTCAACCGTTGGTCACCTCTTATTCACCTGTTAGTCACCTGTTATTCACCTGTTTGTCACTTGTTATTCACCTGTTATTCACCTGTTTCATTTACCTGTTATTCACCCGTTGGTCACCTGTTATTCACCTGTTATTCACCTGTTATTCACCTGTTAGTCACCTGTTATTCACCTGTTATTCACCTGTTATTTACCTGTTAGTCACCTCTTAGTCACCTGTTATTCACCTGTTATTCACCTGTTATTTACCTGTTATTCAATTGTTTGTCACCTGTTAGTCACCTGTTAGTCACCTGTTAGTCACCTGTTATTCACCTGTTATTCACCTGTTATTCACCCGTTGGTCACCTCTTATTCACCTGTTATTCACCTGTTATTCACCCGTTGGTCACCTCTTATTCACCTGTTAGTCACCTGTTATTCACCTGTTTGTCACCTGTTAGTCACCTGTTATTCACCTGTTATTCACCTGTTATTCACCTGTTTGTCACCTGTTAGTCACCTGTTTGTCACTTGTTAGTCACCTGTTATTCACCTGTTATTTACCTGTTAGTCACCTGTTTGTCACTTGTTAGTCACCTGTTTGTCACTTGTTAGTCACCTGTTTGTCACTTGTTATTTACCTGTTATTCACCCGTTGGTCACCTGTTATTCACCTGTTAGTCACCTGTTTGTCACTTGTTAGTCACCTGTTTGTCACCTGTTAGTCACCTGTTATTCACCTGTTATTCACCCGTTGGTCACCTGTTATTCACCTGTTATTCACCTGTTATTCACCTGTTATTCACCTGTAATTCACCTGTAATTCACCTGTTATTCACCTGTTTGTCACCTGTTATTCACCTGTTATTTACCTGTTATTCACCTGTTATTCACCTGTTATTCACTTGTTAGTCACCTGTTATTCACATGTTATTCACATGTTATTCACCTGTTAGTCACCTGTTATTCACCTGTTTTTCACCTGTTATTCACCTGTTATTTACCTGTTATTCACCTGTTATTTACCTGTTAGTCACCTGTTTGTCACTTGTTAGTCACCTGTTTGTCACTTGTTAGTCACCTGTTATTCACCTGTTATTTACCTGTTAGTCACCTGTTTGTCACTTGTTAGTCACCTGTTTGTCACTTGTTATTTACCTGTTATTCACCCGTTGGTCACCTGTTATTCACCTGTTATTTACCTGTTAGTCACCTGTTTGTCACTTGTTAGTCACCTGTTTGTCACTTGTTAGTCACCTGTTATTCACCTGTTATTTACCTGTTAGTCACCTGTTTGTCACTTGTTAGTCACCTGTTTGTCACTTGTTATTTACCTGTTATTCACCCGTTGGTCACCTGTTATTCACCTGTTATTTACCTGTTAGTCACCTGTTTGTCACTTGTTAGTCACCTGTTTGTCACTTGTTAGTCACCTGTTTGTCACTTGTTAGACACCTGTTTGTCACTTGTTATTCACCTGTTATTCACCTGTTATTCACCCGTTGGTCACCTCTTATTCACCTGTTATTCACCTGTTATTCACCTGTTATTCACCTGTTATTCAACCGTTGGTCACCTCTTATTCACCTGTTAGTCACCTGTTATTCACCTGTTTGTCACTTGTTATTCACCTGTTATTCACACTGTTATTTACCTGTTATTCACCCGTTGGTCACCTGTTATTCACCTGTTATTCACCTGTTATTCACCTGTTAGTCACCTGTTATTCACCTGTTATTCACCTGTTATTTACCTGTTAGTCACCTCTTAGTCACCTGTTATTCACCTGTTATTCACCTGTTATTTACCTGTTATTCAATTGTTTGTCACCTGTTAGTCACCTGTTAGTCACCTGTTAGTCACCTGTTATTCACCTGTTATTCACCTGTTATTCACCCGTTGGTCACCTCTTATTCACCTGTTATTCACCTGTTATTCACCCGTTTATTCACCTGGTCACCTCTTATTCACCTGTTAGTCACCTGTTATTCACCTGTTATTCACCTGTTATTCACCTGTTTGTCACCACCTGTTAGTCACCTGTTATTCACCTGTTATTCACCTGTTAGGCACCTGTTAGTCACCTGTTATTCACCTGTTATTCACCTGTTTGTCACCTGTTAGTCACCTGTTAGTCACCTGTTATTCACCTGTTATTTACCTGTTATTCACCCGTTGGTTACCTCTTATTCACCTGTTATTTACCTGTTATTCACCCGTTGGTTACCTCTTATTCACCTGTTATTCACCTGTTATTCACATGTTATTCACCTGTTATTTACCTGTTATTCACCCGTTGGTCACCTGTTATTCACCTGTTAGTCACCTGTTATTCACATGTTATTCACCTGTTAGTCACCTGTTATTCACCTGTTTGTCACCTGTTATTCACCTGTTATTTACCTGTTATTCACCTGTTATTTACCTGTTAGTCACCTGTTTGTCACTTGTTAGTCACCTGTTTGTCACTTGTTATTTACCTGTTATTCACCCGTTGGTTACCTCTTATTCACCTGTTATTTACCTGTTATTCACCCGTTGGTCACCTGTTTGTCACTTGTTAGTCACCTGTTTGTCACCTGTTTGTCACTTGTTAGTCACCTGTTTGTCACTTGTTATTTACCTGTTATTCACCCGTTTGTCACTTGTCACCTGTTATTCACCTGTTAGTCACCTGTTTGTCACCTGTTAGTCACCTGTTATTCACCTGTTATTCACCACCTGTTTGTCACCTGGTCACCTGTTATTCACCTGTTATTCACCTGTTATTCACCTGTTATTCACCTGTTATTCACCTGTAATTCACCTGTAATTCACCTGTTATTCACCTGTTATTCACCTGTTTGTCACCTGTTATTCACCTGTTATTTACCTGTTATTCACCTGTTATTCACTTGTTATTCACTTAGTCACCTGTTATTCACATGTTATTCACATGTTATTCACCTGTTAGTCACCTGTTATTCACCTGTTTTCACCTGTTATTCACCTGTTATTTACCTGTTATTCACCTGTTATTTACCTGTTAGTCACCTGTTTGTCACTTGTTAGTCACCTGTTTGTCACTTGTTAGTCACCTGTTATTCACCTGTTATTTACCTGTTAGTCACCTGTTTGTCACTTGTTAGTCACCTGTTTGTCACTTGTTATTTACCTGTTATTCACCCGTTGGTCACCTGTTATTCACCTGTTATTTACCTGTTAGTCACCTGTTTGTCACTTGTTAGTCACCTGTTTGTCACTTGTTAGTCACCTGTTTGTCACTTGTTAGTCACCTGTTTGTCACTTGTTATTCACCTGTTATTCACCTGTTATTCACCCGTTGGTCACCTCTTATTCACCTGTTATTCACACCTGTTAGTCACCTGTTATTCACCTGTTAGTCACCTGTTATTTACCTCTTAGTCACCCACTTGTTGGTCACCTGTTATTCACCTGTTATTCACCTGTTAGTCACCTGTTATTCACCTGTTATTCACCTGTTTGTCACTTGTTAGTCACCTGTTATTCACCTGTTATTTACCTGTTAGTCACCTGTTATTCACCTGTTAGTCACATGTTTGTCACTTGTTAGTCACCTGTTTGTCACTTGTTAGTCACCTGTTTGTCACTTGTTAGTCACCTGTTTGTCACTTGTTATTTACCTGTTATTCACCCGTTGGTCACCTGTTATTCACCTGTTATTTACCTGTTAGTCACCTGTTTGTCACTTGTTAGTCACCTGTTTGTCACTTGTTAGTCACTTGTTAGTCACCTGTTTGTCACTTGTTAGTCACCTGTTTGTCACTTGTTATTCACCTGTTATTCACCTGTTATTCACCCGTTGGTCACCTCTTATTCACCTGTTATTCACCTGTTATTCACCTGTTAGTCACCTGTTATTTACCTCTTAGTCACCCGTTGGTCACCTGTTATTCACCTGTTATTCACCTGTTAGTCACCTGTTATTCACCTGTTATTCACCTGTTTGTCACTTGTTAGTCACCTGTTATTCACCTGTTATTTACCTGTTAGTCACCTGTTATTCACCTGTTAGTCAACCGTTTGTCACTTGTTATTCACCTGTTTGTCACCTGTTAGTCACCTGTTTGTCACCTGTTGGTCACCTGTTAGTCGACTGTTTAGTCACCTGTTGGTCACCTGTTGGTCACCTGTTAGTCACCTGTTGGTCACCTGTTAGTCGACTGTTTAGTCACCTGTTGGTCACCTGTTGGTCACCTGTTAGTCGACTTTTTAGTCACCTGTTGGTCACCTGTTGGTCACCTGTTAGTCGACTGTTAGTCACCTGTTGGTCACCTGTTAGTCGACTGTTAGTCACCTGTTGGTCACCTGTTAGTCGACTGTTAGTCACCTGTTGGTCACCTGTTAGTCGACTGTTAGTCACCTGTTGGTCACCTGTTATTCACCTGTTGGTCACCTGTTAGTCGACTGTTAGTCACCTGTTGGTCACCTGTTGGTCACCTGTTAGTCGACTGTTAGTCACCTGTTGGTCACCTGTTAGTCACCTGTTAGTCACCTGTTAGTCGACTGTTAGTCACCTGTTGGTCACTTGTTGGTCACCTGTTGGTCACCTGTTGGTCACCTGTTATTCACCTGTTGGTCACCTGTTAGTCGACTGTTAGTCACCTGTTGGTCACCTGTTGGTCACCTGTTAGTCACCTGTTATTCACCTGTTGGTCACCTGTTAGTCGACTGTTAGTCACCTGTTGGTCACCTGTTGGTCACCTGTTAGTCGACTGTTAGTCGACTGTTGGTCACCTGTTAGTCGACTGTTAGTCACCTGTTATTCACCTGTTAGTCACCTGTTAGTCACCTGTTAGTCACCTGTTGGTCACCTGTTGGTCACCTGTTAGTCGACTGTTAGTCGACTGTTGGTCACCTGTTAGTCGACTGTTAGTCACCTGTTGGTCACCTGTTGGTCACCTGTTAGTCACCTGTTGGTCACCTGTTGGTCACCTGTTGGTCACCTGTTAGTCACCTGTTGGTCACCTGTTAGTCACCTGTTAGTCACCTGTTAGTCGACTGTTGGTCACCTGTTAGTCGACTGTTAGTCACGTGTCGTTGTATGTATCCGGTGTTTTTCATTTATCATGTGTTGTTGCAGAGATATTTAACTGTGTCATCTGTCTGTCTTTATCCCTCTTTATAGAGATGTATCTGTCTGTCTTTATCCCTCTGTCCATCTTTATAGAGATGTATCTGTCTGTCTCTATCCCTCTTCATAGAGATGTATCTGTCTGTCTCTATCCCTCTTCATAGAGATGTATCTGTCTGTCTCTATCCCTCTTCATAGAGATGTATCTGTCTGTCTCTATCCCTCTTCATAGAGATGTATCTGTCTGTCTCTATCTCTCTTTATAGAGATGTATCTGTCTGTCTGTCTCTCTGTCCATCCATATCCATAGAGACACCAATGCCATAGACGTTCAGTATGTTTGTTGACTTTGTAATGTCTCCTGTGTTGGTTCCAGAGACGCCAAGGCCATGTACTCCTGTGAGGCAGAACACAGCCATGAGCTCAGCTTCCCACAGGGGGCTCTCTTCTCAAACGGTGAGACACTCACTCAGTTAACACACACACACAGACAGACAGACAGCTAATGCGGTGTGTCTACTGTTAAACAGAATGTGTCCATCTGTTCCTGTATACAGCAGATATTCCTCAGCTATGTATTTAGCCCAGGTCTGGTCTATAGAAGGAACCATCTGTAGGTTGTCCTGCATACAGACAGGGGCCACCCCAACTTGGTAGGCCTCAGTAATGACTTGGCAGTTTCCCAGTGTTGTGTGTACAGAAAGTGGAAGCATAGCGACCTTGCTTTTAGCTTGACGCTATCCTCTCTCTAAACACCCAGATAGCCTAGCCTCAGAGGGATGTTATTTCCTATCCTCTCTCTAAACACCCAGATAGCCTAGCCTCAGAGGGATGTTATTTCCTATCCTCTCTCTAAACACCCAGATAGCCTAGCCTCAGAGGGATGTTATTTCCTATCCTCTCTCTAAACACCCAGATAGCCTAGCCTCAGAGGGATGTTATTACATATCCTCTCTCTAAACACCCAGATATCCTAGCCTCAGAGGGATGTTATTTCCTATCCTCTCTCTAAACACCCAGATAGCCTAGCCTCAGAGGGATGTTATTACATATCCTCTCTCTAAACACCCAGATAGCCTAGCCTCAGAGGGATGTTATTTCATATCCTCTCTAAACACCCAGATAGCCTAGCCTCAGAGGGATGTTATTACATATCCTCTCTCTAAACACCCAGATAGCCTAGCCTCAGAGGGATGTTATTTCCTATCCTCTCTCTAAACACCCAGATAGCCTAGCCTCAGAGGGATGTTATTTCCTATCCTCTCTCTAAACACCCAGATAGCCTAGCCTCAGAGGGATGTTATTACATATCCTCTCTCTAAACACCCAGATAGCCTAGCCTCAGAGGGATGTTATTTCCTATCCTCTCTCTAAACACCCAGATAGCCTAGCCTCAGGGGGATGTTATTTCCTATCCTCTCTCTAAACACCCAGATAGCCTAGCCTCAGGGGGATGTTATTTCCTATCCTCTCTCTAAACACCCAGATAGCCTCAGATGAATGTTATTTTGCCTCTTGCCATGTGTTTGGCTCAGTCCCAGGGCAGCAGCCTTACAGCAGGTCACAGTAACCTCGTAGTGATGGAAAGCTGTGGAGCAGCTTAGCTGGATCTCATCCGTTCAGCTGACAGAGCCAGCTAGCAGCTAGCTACACTAGCAGTCGCCAGCAGAGATAAGGTTAACATTCGCATCCTCTTCGGCAGTTATTTTACTGTGTAAGAGGATCCGTTCCTATTCCCTATAAAGTACGATGGGGAGGCTGAGGGAAGAGAGGGGAGGCTGAGGAAGAGGAGGAAGAGGAGAGGGGGAAGAGAGGGGAGGCTGAGGGAAGAGGGGGAGGCTGGGGAAGAGGAGGGGGAGGAAGAGAGGGAGGCTGAGGGAAGAGAGGGGAGGGAAGAGAGGGAGGCTGAGGGAGAGAGGAGGCTGAGGGAGAGAGGGGAGGCTGAGGGGAGAGGGAGGGAAGAGGGGAGGGGAAGAGAGGGAGGCTGAGGAGAGGAAGAGGCTGAGGGGAGGGAAGGCTGAGGGAGGCTGAGGGAAGAGGGGGGGGAGAGAGGCTGAGGGGAGGGAAGAGGCTGAGGGGGAGAGGGGAGGAGGCTGAGGGAAGAGGGGGGGGAGGAGGCTGAGGGGAGAGAGGGGAGGCTGAGGGGAGAGGCTGAGGAAAGAGGGGAGGCTGAGGGAGAGAGGCTGAGAGGGAGATAGGCTGAGGGGGGGGGGAGGGGGAGGGAAGAGAGGCTGAGAGAGGGGAGGGGAGGGAAGAGAGGCTGAGGGGGGGAGAGGAGGAGGGAAGAGGCTGAGGGGGGGGAGAGGGAGAGGGAGGCTGAGGGGAGAGGGGAGGGAAGAGGGGATAGATCCTGAGGGAAGAGGGGGGAGAGAGGCTGAGGGGGAGGGAAGAGAGGCTGGGAAAGAGGGGGGGGAGAGGGAGGAGGGAAGAGAGGCTGAGGGAAGAGGGGAGGGGGAGGAGGCTGAGGGGAGGGAAGAGAGGCTGAGGGAAGAGGGGGGAGGGGGAGGGGAGGGAGGGAAGAGGGGAGGGGGGGGAGGGAGAGGGCTGAGGGAGGGAAGAGAGGCTGAGGAAAGAGAGGGAGAGGGGGAGGGGGGGGAAGAGAGGCTGAGGGAAGAGGGGAGGGAAGAGAGGCTGAGGAAAGAGGGGAGAGGGGAGGGAAGGCTGAGGGAAGAGGGGGAGGGGAGAGAGGCTGAGGGGAGGGAAGAGAGGCTGAGGAAAGAGGGGGGAGAGGGGAGGGAAGGGGAAGGGGAGGGAAGAGAGGCTGAGGAAAGAGGGGGAGAGGCTGAGGGGAAGAGGGGGGGGGAGAGGCTGAGGGGAGGGAAGAGAGGATGAGGAAAGAGGGGGAGGGAAGAGAGGCTGAGGAAGAGGGGAGAGGGGGTGAACCTGAGGGGAGATGGGGAGACAGGAGGAGGGGTGAGGCTTATTGGATGGGGAGGAAGGGAGGTTGAGGGGTGAACCTGAGGGGAGAGGAGCGGGGAGGGGAGTTTGTGTAAATCATAAATAAAAGACTGACCTGGAGGCTGCCTTGATCGTTAATGCTAATTATTCTAGCCTAGTACTATAAGGGCACAGGGCGAGACCCAGATGCAGACGGTTTGAGTCTCTGATATTTATTATAATCCAAGGGGCAGGGAAGTGAATGGTCGTGGACAGGCCAAATATCATAAACAAGGTCAGAGTCCAGGAGGTACAGAGTGGCAGGCAGGCTCGAGGTCAGGGCAGACAGTATGGTCAGACAGGCTCGAGGTCAGGGCAGACAGTATGGTCAGACAGGCTCGAGGTCAGGGCAGACAGTATGGTCAGACAGGCTCGAGGTCAGGGCAGACAGGCTCGAGGTCAGGGCAGACAGTATGGTCTAGTCAGCCTAGTGGGGTTTTATCTGTCGTTAATGCTAATTATTCTAGCCTAGTGAGGTGTTATCTGTCGTTAATGCTAATTATTCTAGCCTAGTGTGGTTTTATCTGTCGTGAATGCTAATTATTCTAGCCTAGTGAGGTGTTATCTGTCGTTAATGCTAATTATTCTAGCTTAGTGGGGTTTTATCTGTCGTTAATGCTAATTATTCTAGCTTAGTGGGGTTTTATCTGTCGTTAATGCTAATTATTCTAGCCTAGTGAGGTGTTATCTGTCGTTAATGCTAATTATTCTAGCCTAGTGAGGTGTTATGTTTCATTCCTGAATCCAAGCAATTCCTCTCTCTCCTCTCTTTGACTGACAGATGCTGCTCTCCATCCTCAGTGTATCCATCTATTGAACCTGACTGGATCCAAGCAACGTTCCTCTCTCTCCTCTCTTTGACTGACAGATGCTCTCTCTCTCCATCCTCAGTGTATCCATCTATTGAACCTGACTGGATCCAAGCAACGTTCCTCTCTCTCCTCTCTTTGACTGACAGATGCTCTCTCTCTCCATCCTCAGTGTATCCATCTATTGAACCTGGCTGGATCCAAGCAACGTTCAGGGAAAGACTGGCCTGATCCTGAGAACTATGTGGTTTATCTCTAACAACAAACGGACTGCTCCAAGACCTAAACATCCCAAACGAACCTTGATCATTTCATGGTATCCATGGTAACAATAATCTGTAACGTGATTGTTGTGAAGGCCAAGTTTCCCCATTGATCAGACATGTAGATATGGGAACGTTGAGTATCGTTCATATGCAGTAGAAGGAGCAGATGTGTGTTTTTAATCACCTGAATGATATACCTACCTACCTACCTACACCCTTATCAAGATGAATACTTCTGGTCATGTCATGCTGCTGGTCCTATTCTTATAGGTTAGTGTTGATATACTGTATGTTCCAGGTGGGATATGCAGTAAAAACATACAGGATTGATAATATACACTGAACAAGAAATATAAACTCAACATGTAAAGTGTTAGTCCCGTGTTTCAGGAGCTGAAATAAACAACCAATCCCCGAGATGTTTCATACGCAAAGAAAGCTTTTTCCTCTCACATTCTGTGTACAAATGTGTTTACATCCCTGAGCATTTCTCCTTCGCCACGATCATTCATCCACCTGACAGGTGTGGCATATCAAGAAGCTGATTTAACGGCATCATTACACAGGTGCACCTTGTGCTGGGGGGACATTAAAAGGCCACTCTAAAATGTGCAGTTTTGTCACACCACACAATGCCACAGATGTCAAAATGTTTGATGGAGTGTGCAAATGGCATGCTGACTGCAGGAATATCCACCAGAGCTGTTGCCAGAGAATTGAATGTTAATTTATTTCTCTACCATAAGCCACCTCCAACGTTGCTTTAGAGGATTTGTCAGTACATCCAACCAGGCCTCAAAACCGCAGACCCACGTGTATGGCGTTTTGTGATGTCAGCGTGAACAGAGCGCCCCATGGTGGCAGTGGGGTTATGGTATGGGGCAGGCATAAGCTACGGACAACCAACACAATTGCATTTTATCGGTGGCAATTTTAATGCACAGAAATCCAGAGACGAGTACCTGAGGTCCATCGAGAGGCCCATTTTGTTTAAGGTATCTGTAACCAGAGTACCTGAGGCCCATCGAGAGGCCCATTTTGTCTCTAACCAACAGATGCAGATCTTTATTCCCAGTCATGTGAAATCCATAGATTAGGACCTAATGTATTTATTTACATTAATTGATTTTCTCATATGAACTGCATGTTGCGTTTATATTTTTGTTCAGTATAATAGTATAATACGTCCAGGATTCAATTGCGATTTTGTCGGCTATGCACCATATAGAAGTAACATATCTGAATGAGCTGACAGGTTTACTGTGAATCTCAGCGGAAGAACATTGCCTTTAAAAGGTGCATAGCGTGGACTAAATCCTACTAATAAATACCCACAGGTGTAAAGATATACAGGTATGTTACCCATAGACCTGCTGGTTGTCTGTCTGTAGTGTTGTGGTACTAGTTCAGTTCCAGTATTACGTCTGTCTCGTCTAGATGACAGGTAGGATTCCCTTCTTATAGATCAAACCAACACATCTTTCTGAATCTCGAAACAAAATTTAGATATCGTACATTTCAATGTTTATGGCAATAAACAGTTATTTAATGTGAAATAGTCCGTGGTTGTTGGTCCAACATAGAACAGCATGTACATGGAATCATGTCATTTTACCCAGAGCGCCTTGCTTCAAGGGCACATCGACAGGTGGTTTTACCCAGAGCGCCTTGCTTCAAGGGCACATCGACAGGTGGTTTTACCCAGAGCGCCTTGCTTCAAGGGCACATCGACAGGTGGTTTTACCCAGAGCGCCTTGCTTCAAGGGCACATCGACAGGTGATTTTACCCAGTTGGCTCGGGGATTCGATCCAACTGACTACGTGGCACACTACATTTTCCAAATGGAACCCTATTCCCTATGTAGTGCACTACTTTTGACCAGGACTCATTGGGGATGTATTTCCTAACTAGTAAATCACTCAAGTGTTTTTCCTAACTAGTGAATCACTCAAGTGCACTTTTTGTTTAAATATATGGTACCTGCATGTCACACATCCAGGAGCTCTTCCTCTAGTTGGTACTATTAACATATTTACCCTCTTAATCTTCACTGTGTATTGAAAGAAATGATCACTTAAATGCCAGGATTCGATCCGATCCCTCTTTGTCAGCTATGCACATTTTAAAGCCAATGTTCCTGTGTTCGTAGAGACCACGGAAATGACCTTTAAATGGGGCATATCGTCGATCGGCTTGAATCTTGTTTTATGTATCGTTACGTCTAAATGATGAATTAGAAAACGGAATGTTTGTCTAATGTCCGATATATGACTCTCTAGTCTAGTACGCTGGTGTACTAGCAACGTCAACGGTGAATTATATCAACTCAGACTAAACATGTATAATATGAGGTTACGTCCCAAATTGCACCCTTTAGCCTATATAGTTCACTACTTTAGACCAGAGCCCTATTCCCTATATAGTGCACTACTTTAGACCAGATCCCTATTCCCTATATAGTGCACTACTTTAGACCAGAGCCCTATTCCCTATATAGTGCACTACTTTAGACAGGAGCCCTATGGACCCTATTCCCTATATAGTGCACTACTTTAGACAGGAGCCCTATGGACCCTATTCCCTATATAGTGCACTACTTTAGACAGGAGCCCTATGGACCCTATGCCCTATATAGTGCACTACTTTAGACAGGAGCCCTATGGACCCTGGTGAAAAGAGGTGCACTCTGAAGGGAAGAGGGTGCGGTGCCATTGGCGACGTTTCCTCCGATTCTATTTTTTATTAAAGATGGTGTTTGATATTTAATTTTGTACTGTCACAAAAAAACTAAAGACTCAAGTAATAAATGTGTAACTTGTGTACAACAGAATGTCTTATTATTCCTCTTCAGTCTAACTGCACTGCAAAATAAATCTAGATAAAAGAGATTTTCAATTGGGACGTTGTTGACCTAATATCTACTAAAGTAAAACTGTTTTTGAAGAAGTGAAAACAGGTAAGAGGAGATTGATTCAAATTCAACACAGGACTTTGTCAGAGTGAACAGAAAAGAGGAAAGAAGGAGGAACCACTGAGGTATTTGGGCTTCTAGTGGTTCAGTTGGCAAGATCTTGGTGTTCCTTTCCATTTAAAGCCATCAGGATGTTCAGTGACCTTGAACAATGGTTCTGGAATGATACTCCCTAACGTTAGGGCAAGGAAATGATCAGAGCACTTCTCTGTTTTCTCTAGTGAACACTCATGATACATTTTAATAACCCACCGTCTAGTCCTCTAGTCAGGCTAACTGATACATTTTAATAACCCACTGTCTAGTCCTCTAGTCAGGCCAACTGATACCTTTTAATAACCCACTGTCTAGTCCTCTAGTCAGGCTAACTGATACCTTTTAATAACCCACTGTCTAGTCCTCTAGTCAGGCCAACTGATACCTTTTAATAACCCACTGTCTAGTCCTCTAGTCAGGCCAACTGATACCTTTTAATAACCCACTGTCTAGTCCTCTAGTCAGGCCAACTGATACCTTTAATAACCCACTGTCTAGTCCTCTAGTCAGGCCAACTGATACCTTTTAATAACCCACTGTCTAGTCCTCTGAGTCAGGCAGGCTAACTGATACCTTTTAATAACCCACTGTCTAGTCCTCTAGTCAGGCCAACTGATACCTTTTAATAACCCACTGTCTAGTCCTCTAGTCAGGCCAACTGATACCTTTTAATAACCCACTAGTCAGGCCAACTGATACCTTTTAATAACCCACTGTCTAGTCCTCTAGTCAGGCCAACTGATACCTTTTAATAACCCACTGTCTAGTCCTCTAGTCAGGCTAACTGATCCTTTTAATAACCTCTCTAGTCAGGCCAACTGATACCTTTTAATAACCCACTGTCTAGTCCTCTAGTCAGGCCAACTGATACCTTTTAATAACCCACTGTCTAGTCCTCTAGTCAGGCCAACTGATACCTTTTAATAACCCACTGTCTAGTCCTCTAGTCAGGCCAACTGATACCTTTTAATAACCCACTGTCTAGTCAGGCCAACTGATACCTTTTAGAGTCAGGCCAACTGATACCTTTTAATAACCCACTGTCTAGTCCTCTATAACCCACCACTGTCTAGTCCTCTAGTCAGGCCAACTGATACCTTTTAATAACCCACTGTCTAGTCCTCTAGTCAGGCCAACTGATACCTTTTAATAACCCACTGTCTAGTCAGGCCAACTGATACCTTTTAATAACCCACTGTCTAGTCCTCTAGTCAGGCCAACTGATACCTTTTAATAACCCACTGTCTAGTCCTCTAGTCAGGCCAACTGATACCTTTTAATAACCCACTGTCTAGTCCTCTAGTCAGGCCAACTGATACCTTTTAATAACCCACTGTCTAGTCAGGCCGATTAATAACCCACTGTCTAGTCAGGCCGATTAATAACCCACTCTCTGGTCCTCTAGTCAGGCCGTCTGTTGCTTAAATGATAATGCCCTCAAAGCCAGTGTTTGGAAAATATATAGGCACTGGTGTTGTTTGTCCCAAGAGGGCCTGCAAACCGTGCCACTATATCCTCCAAACACTGGCTTCATTATCAGTTTCATTCAACAGGTTACCAACATATTTAAATAATGATTTACATATTTAATAAAACCTTGATTTTGATTCATTCATATAGATATAAGATATAGTTCTGACACAAATCTAGGGTTGATACACAAGCCGTTTGGTTGTTCGTTCTATCGGTGCGATGGCCAGTCGTTTTGTTCTGCATCTATGGATGAGAACCAGTCGTTCAGTCTTTTTGTTCTGCATCTATGGATGAGAACCAGTCGTTCAGTCTTTTTGTTCTGCATCTATGGATGAGAACCAGTCGTTCGTTCTAAATGTTTCACACTGGCTGGCAACGTTGTTAACCCTTTTTTGCTAGCTAGCCAACTACCGCTAACTTACAGTCACGTCAAACAATGCAGCCAGGATAACAGCAAAGTAGCTGCCTTTGCATTTTTTTTTACATTATTTTCTAGTGGTTATTTATTAGGATACATCCATAACAATGAGCTACGATTTCGCCTGACGTAGAAAATGTGCTCCCTCGTCAGGACACTGTTGTTCAGAGGAGCTAGCCAACAACACAGCTAGCACAATCACTTCAAACTGAAGCTGGACACTGTTGTTCAGAGGAGCTAGCCAGCAACACAGCTAGCACAATCACTTCAAACTGAAGCTGGAAAGACTGTAAACTAGCTGCACTTTGTTTCCTTTTACCTGTAAAGTATTGATATTTCTTTGTATCCATAAACATTATGCTGATTCATGAGAAAAGCTGCCTGACTGTCGTCCCGACAACCGACGCGTTCATTACTATGGGACAGCTGGAGATCGAATTTGAATATTGAAACAATGTTGCAGATGTCGGAGAGACAGATAGGAAGGTTTAAACAAATCTCTGCTGTTGAAAACAAATTGTTAGTCTGAAAGAAATGTGAGATAATGTCGAGATTCTTTTTATAGTGGAGATCAAGTTTATACATTGCCTGGCTGGGCTGATGAGACAGTGGATTACAGTCAGATGGATCAGAGTAAATAGGCATTTTAACATCACAGATTTAGCCAGTGGTAACTTGTGGAATAGACACCAGCTGGAATGCGGTTTTAACCAATCAGCATTCAGGATTCTAACCACCCATTGTATAATTAAGAACAAAATAAAAGAAAGCACATGGAATGAGTGGAAATGTGTTGTATTAATTTAACATCTACAGTATAGTATACGTTGAGAAGAAAATCACTAATATAACAAAAAAAAAAAAACATTTCTGTCATTGTACTATATACTGTACTGGACACACAACACGACCTGACAATTCCCTACATAGTGCACTACTTTTGACCACAACTCCATAGTATAGTGCCCTATAAAGGGAATGGGGTGCCAGTTGGGATGCACACTTTAATAATGCTACCTTTACGCTGGCTGGCTGCAGTTTAACATAAACAGATTCGGTCTGATATATTGGCACCCTGGCATAAATGTTCAGTTTCCTCTTTTTAAAACTGGTTGAAGGGCTCCTTTTACCCTGTAGGAAACCTGCAACGTACCACAGGTTAGATCATTTGCACACTAAATGACAATCATTGCCTCCAACCAAATTCAAATGAATTTTTTTTACATTTCTAAAACTTCAACTTATTCCCAGAAGAAATAGTGAATCATGCAATGAGTGCCAATATATCTGACCCCGACTGTAATACGTCAGGATGGTTTGATGTCAGTACCAACGGTATCAACGTGTTTGATCATCGTTCGTCATCAGCTGAGTGATGTCATAATATATTAATGAGTTTTAAGGTCAAGGAAAGCAAGGAGACCATGAAGTTAGGGCCTCTGTACACTACACTACTAAAACTAGGTCCAGGATAGATAGTTGTGATCTGATGTTGATCTCACCAGACATATTTTACTATAAATCCAACAGGTACAAATTCTCCCTCTTTCTCTCTCTCTCGCTCCTTTCTCCTCTCTCTCTCTCTCTTTCCTTTCTCTCTCTGTCTCACTCTTTCTCCTCTCCTCCCTCTTTCTCTCTCTCTCTCTCTCTCTCGCTCCTTTCTCTCTGTGTCTCTCTTTCTCCTCTCTCTCTCTTTCCTTTCTCTCTCTGTCTCACTCTTTCTCCTCTCTCTCTCTCTTACTCCTTTCTCTCTCTCTCTCGCTCTCTCCTTTCTCTCTCTCTCTCTCTCTTTCTGTCTCTTGCTCTCTCCTCTTTCTCTCTCTCTCTCTCCTTTCCCCTTCTCTCTCTGTCTCTCTCTCTCTCCTTTCCCCTTCTCTCTCCTTTCTCTCTCTTTCTCTCTCCTTTCCCTTTCTCTCTCCCTCTTTCTCACTCTCTCTCTCCTTTCATCTCTCTCTTTTTCTGTCTCTCTCTCTCTTTCTGTCTCTTTCTCCTCTCCACTCTCTCTCCTTTCCTCCCCTACTCTCTCTCCTTTCCTCCCTTACTCTCTCTCCTTTCCTCTCTCTCTCGCTCTCTCATTTCCTCTCTTTCTCCTTTCCTCCCTCCTTCTTTCTCGCTCCATTCCTCTCTCGCTCCTTTCTCCTTTCTCTCTCTTTCCTTTCTCTCTCTGTCTCACTCTTTCTCCTCTCCTCCCTCTTTCTCTCTCTCTCTCTCTCTCACTCCTTTCTCTCTGTGTCTCTCTTTCTCCTCTCTCTCTCGCTCCTTTCTCTCTGTGTCTCTCTTTCTCCTCTCTCTCTTTCCTTTCTCACTCTTTCTCCTCTCTCTCTCTCTTACTCCTTTCTCTCTCTCTCTCTCTCCTCTTTCTCTCTCTCTCTCTCCTTTCCCCTTCTCTCTCTCTTTTCTCTCTGTCTCTCTCTCCTTTCCCCTTCTCTCTCCTTTCCCTTTCTTTCTCTCTCCTTTCCCTTTCTCTCTCCCTCTTTCTCACTCTCTCTCTCCTTTCATCTCTCTTTTTCTGTCTCTCTCTCTCTTTCTGTCTCTTTCTCCTCTCCACTCTCTCTCCTTTCCTCCCCTACTCTCTCTCCTTTCCTCTCGCTCTCATTTCCTCTCTTTCTCCTTTCCTCCCTCCTTCTTTCTCGCTCCATTCCTCTCTCGCTCTCTCTCTCCCCCCTCGCTCTCTCTCCTTTCCTTCCTCTCTTTCTCCTGTACTCTCTTGATCTCTCTCTTTATCTCTCTCCTCCCTCCCTCTCTCATCTCTTTTTCCTCCTTTTCTCTCTCCCTTCTTTTTCTCCTTTATCTCTCTCTCTCTTTTTCCTACCTTTATCTCTCTCATCTCTCTTTTTCCTCCCCTTATCTCTCCCCCTCTCTCTTTTTCCTCCCTTTATCTCTCCCCCTCTCTCTTTTTCCTCCCTTTATCTCTCCCTCTCTCTCTTTTTCCTCCCTTTATCTCTCTCCTCTCTCTCTTTTTCCTCCCTTTATCTCTCTCCTCTCTCATCTCTCTCTTTTTCCTACCTTTATCTCTCTCCTCTCTCTCTTTTTCATTCCTTTATCTCTCTCCTCTCTCTCTTTTTCCTACCTTTATCTCTCTCCTCTCTCTCTCTTTTTCCTCCCTTTATCTCTCATCTCTCTTTTTCCTCCCTTTATCTCTCCCCCTCTCTCTTTTTCCTCCCTTTATCTCTCTCCTCTCTCTCTCTTTTTCCTCCCTTTATCTCTCTCCTCTCTCTCTCTTTTTCCTCCCTTTCTCTCCCCCTCTCTCTTTTTCCTCCCTTATCTCTCTCATCTCTCTTTTTCCTCCCTTTATCTCTCCCCCTCTCTCTTTTTCCTCCCTTTATCTCTCCCCCTCTCTCTTTTTCCTCCCTTATCTCTCTCATCTCTCTTTTTCCTCCCTTTATCTCTCCCCCTCTCTCTTTTTCCTCCCTTATCTCTCTCATCTCTTTTTTCCTCCCTTTATCTCTCCCCCTCTCTCTTTTTCCTCCTTTATCTCTCCCCTCTCTCTCTTTTTCCTCCTTTATCTCTCCCCCTCTCTCTTTTTCCTCCCTATCTCTCTCATCTCTCTTTTTCCTCCCTTTATCTCTCCCCCTCTCTCTTTTTCCTCCCTTATCTCTCTCATCTCTCTTTTTCCTCCCTTTATCTCTCCCCCTCTCTCTTTTTCCTCCCTTTATCTCTCCCCCTCTCTCTTTTTCCTCCCTTTATCTCTCTCATCTCTCTCTTTTTCCTCCCTTTATCTCTCTCTCCTCTCTCTTTTTCTACCCTTTATCTCTACCCCTCTCCCTTTATCTCTCTCCTCTCATCTCTCTTTTTCCTCCCTTTATCTCTCTCCTCTCTCCACCCTTTATCCTTCCTTTATCTCTCTCCTCTCTCTCTTTTTCCTACCTTTATCTCTCTCATCTCTCTCTTTTTCCTCCCTTTATCTCTCTCATCTCTCTCTTTTTCCTCCCTTTATCTCTCTCCTCTCTCATCTCTCTCTTTTTCCTCCCACTATCGCTCTCCTCTTTTTCTCTTTTTATCTCTGTCTCGCTCTATATGTCTTTATCTTGAGGATCGGGGAGGGAGGTTCAGATGGTATTTCCTTATCGCAGAGCAATGGAACATTTATTTTTCCACATTTCTGCGAATAGCAATGGCATTGAAATAACATCATTCCCCTTGTGCTCCCTTTACAGGTCTCTCTTTTAACATATATTTTAACTCAATGAGATAAAAAAATAGTGGTTATGTAATTTAATGGTACATGAAATAGAATGGCGTTGTGTATTTTGTATGAAAATGTAACTTTCGGAACATGAGATATATAAATGCCTGCCCAGCCATGAAGCAGGGAGTGTGACATGTACGTAACTGAAAACAAAACGCAAAAAGCAAAACTTGGTACACCAGTTTTAAGGTTGCGTCTCAAACAGCACCCTTATTCCCTACATAGTGCACTACTTTCAACCAGAGCCCATGGCACTCTGGTCAAAAGCAGTGCACTGTTGGGAATAGGGTGCAATTTGGGACGTAACCTAGCTCTCTTACAAGTCTAGCAAAACAGTAATTCTCACAAATTAAAAATGCTAACACAACTTCTATATATAAAATTCTACCACCTCAAAAGATAAGAGTGAATTGAAGGGAGGCACCGTTACAGTATCTTTGATGGATTCACCACAGAGGTCTGACTGGAGGACATATCTGGACTATTGGACATCAGAGGTCTGACTGGAGGACATATCTGGACTATAGGTCTGACTGGAGGACATATCTGGACTATTGGACATCAGACAGGGCAGACAGACCTTGGAGAAGGATTCACCACAGAGGTCTGACTGGAGGACATATCTGGACTATAGGACATCAGAGGTTTGACTGGAGGACATATCTGGACTATTGGACATCAGAGGTCTGACTGGAGGACATATCTGGACTATTGGACATCAGAGGTCTGACTGGAGGACATATCTGGACTATTGGACATCAGAGGTCTGACTGGAGGACATATCTGGACTATTGGACATCAGAGGTCTGACTGGAGGACATATCTGGACTATAGGACATCAGAGGTCTGACTGGAGGACATATCTGGACTATAGGACATCAGAGGTCTGACTGGAGGACATATCTGGACTATAGGACATCAGAGGTCTGACTGGAGGACATATCTGGACTATTGGACATCAGAGGTCTGACTGGAGGACATATCTGGACTATTGGACATCAGACAGGGCAGACAGACCTTGGAGAAGGAATCACAGTTCTAAGAGGTTTGACTGGAGGACATATCTGGACTATAGGACATCAGACAGGGCAGACAGACCTTGGAGAAGGAATCACAGTTCTAAGAGGTTTGACTGGAGGACATATCTGCCTGCTGGCAGGACTATTGGACTTCAGACAGGGCAGACAGACCTTGGAGAAGGAATCATTCTGCCACAAACATAAACCCAACTAATTCCTCCCCAAAACCTTCATGTTTAACTTGGTCCAAATATCACCTCCGCAAAACCTTCATGTTTAACTTGGTCCAAATATCACCTCCCCAAAACCTTCATGTTTAACTTGGTCCAAATATCACCTCCCCAAAACCTTCATGTTTAACTTCGTCCAAATATCACCTCCCCAAAACCTTCATGTTTAACTTGGTCCAAATATCACCTCCCCAAAACCTTCACGTTTAACTTAAATTTTCTTAGTTTCAAAGATATGATACACCCACCGGACAAAGACCTATTTTCAAATCAACATAACATTTTGGTCGATATTTGATTTGATATATGATGATGTTTATAAAATATTTATTCAACTCTTGCTCTTTGGGTATATTCTATTCTTCCATGGTGCTTTGCGCGGTGCAGGTTTGGTTGTCTCCTGTGATTGGTCACTTGGCGTGGAAGAGGAGGGTCTTGACCATGCCGGCCAGGACCTTGGGGAGCTGGGAGGAGATGACCTCTGACATCATTTCAGGGAACTCAACCTTCATGGCGTCAGCCTGGATGTAGGTACTAAGACAGTACAGGTTCACTTTCTTCACAATCTGGTGGAGGGGGGAGAGATAGATGGGGGAGGAGGGAGAGATAGATGGGGGAGGAGGGAGAGATAGATGGGGAGGAGGGAGAGATGGGGGAGGAGGGAGAGATGGGGGATGAGGGAGAGATGGGGGAGGAGGGAGGGAGAGAGATGGAGGAGGAGGGGGAGAGATGGAGGAGGAGGGAGAGAGATGGGGGAGGAGGGAGAGATGGGGCAGGGGGAGATGTGGGAGGAGGGAGAGATGAGGGAGAGATGGGGGAGGAGGGAGAGATGGGGAGGAGGGAGAGATGGGGGAGGAGGGAGAGGAGGGAAAGATGGGGAGGAGGGAGAGATGGGGGAGGAGGGGAAAGATGGGGAGGAGGGAGAGATGGGGGAGGGAGAGAGATGGGGGAGGAGGGAGAGATGGGGAGGAGGGAGAGATGGGGCAGGGGAGAGATGTGGGAGGAGGGAGAGATGAGGGAGAGATGGGGAGGAGGGAGAGATGGGGAGGAGGGAGATGGGGGAGGAGGGAGAGATGGGGAGGAGGGAAAGATGGGGAGGAGGGAGAGATGGGGGAGGAGGGGAAAGATGGGGAGGAGGGAGAGATGGGGGAGGAGAGAGATGGGGGAGGAGGGAGAGATGGGGGAGGAGGGAGAGATGGGGCAGGGGGAGAGATGTGGGAGGAGGGAGAGGGATTATGGGGAGGGAGATGGGGGAGGAGGGAGATATGGGGGAGGAGGGAAAGATGGGGAGGAGGGAGAGATGGGGGAGGGAGAGATGGGGGAGGAGGGAGAGATGGGGAGGAGGGAGAGATGGGGCAGGGGGAGAGATGTGGGAGGAGGGAGAGATGAGGGAGAGATGGGGGAGGAGGAGAGATGTGGGAGGAGGGAGAGATGGGGGAGAGAGGGGAGGATGGGGAGGAGGGAAAGATGGGGAGGGAGGGAGAGATGGGGGAGGGAGAGAGATGGGGGAGGAGGGGAAAGATGGGGAGGAGGGAGAGATGGGGGAGGGAGAGAGATGGGGGAGGAGGGAGAGATGGGGGAGGAGGGGAAAGATGGGGAGGAGGGAGAGATGGGGGAGGGAGAGAGATGGGGCAGGGGGAGAGATGTGGGAGGAGGGAGAGATGAGGGAGAGATGGGGGAGGAGGAGAGATGTGGGAGGAGGGAGAGATGAGGGAGAGATGGGGGAGGAGGGAGAGATGGGGAGGAGGGAAAGATGGGGAGGAGGCAGAGATGGGGCAGGGGAAGAGATGTGGGAGGAGGGAGAGATGGGGGAGGAGGGAGAGATGGGGGAGGAAGGAGAGATGGGGGCGGGGGAAAGATGGGGGAGGAAGGAGAGATGGGGGAGGGGGAGAGATGGGGGAGGAGGGAGAGATGGGGAGGAAGGAGAGATGGGGGAGAGATGGGGAGGAGGGAGAGATGGGGGAGGAGGGAGAGATGGGGGAGGAAGGAGAGATGGGGGAGGGGGGAGAGATGGGGGAGGAAGGAGAGATGGGGGAGGAAGGAGAGATGGGGGAGGGACAAGCATGTCAGCGTTTTGTCCTCAACAAATCATGGTCATCGAAAACAAGTTCATGAAACTTTTATCCAATGATTTCCGAGTCGGTGTAATAGGTTACTATCCCGCTATCGTAACCTCAATTAGAAAGCCTATAGCAAGACATATGGTCAAATTATGAAAATGGATTAAAGCGTCAACTGATAAAAAGTGCTAAGGATGTAAAGCAGATGGCTTTATAAAGGAGAAACACCTGAAAGTAACCTAAAGAGACCTTCATATTGAAGCCTATATCATATTGGTTCATTATACTACATCATACCTTGATTTAAAGGAACAGGGCCTGTGATGTTGGCCAAATTTATACGCTTTAGTTGACCGTATTCGTTTACACTTTAAGGATATCTGTACAAGGTGCGTCTCCGACTACCTCCGGAGGAAGATGTAATCAAAATCAGATCACAATGCGTCTATTGGTTGTCTACACCGGTTTAAAAATGTGTACACAATCACAATGTGGACAAGATACAGACAATGGACTCATGTTAGACGCAGGTATAAACAGGGCTTATGATAGAGCAGTGACTTCCTGTCCTGTCCAGTACCTCATGCATGGCATCCATGAGCTTGGTGAGATGATAGAAACGTTGAGAGGAGGCCACCATGCCTCTCTCCTTCAGATGGATAGCCTTGGTCAGCTCCCGAATGTAGTTCTGTCTCATCTCCTCAAACTGGGCCTGGCTCTTTAAACCCTCCAATGGAACTACGCAGAGAGAGAGAGAGAGACAAGGGACAATGGGTCATCAACCCGGAAACAAAATGTCTTCGTCCAAATGGCACCCTATTCCCTGTATTGAGCACTACTTTTAATCAGGGTCCATAGGCATCCGGCCCAAAGTAGTGCACTATATAGGGAATAGGGTGCCATTTGGGATGTATCCTATATTTTAGACATGGAAGGTCTAATTCAAGGTCTAACTCTAATTCACAGAGATGTTACTGTAGGTCCAATGCAGCTGTTTTTATCTGAACATCAAGTCATTTCTGGGTAACAATTAAGTTCCTTACCGTGATTGTTTTCAATCTTAAAATGAACTAATTTACCACGCGGCGATGTCAACACGGTGGGCCAATAATTCATCCCATCAAAACAGGTGAGAATTTCAGGCAGTCTTTTCAAACAGCTCCTACCCTACAAGGGCATTATTATCATGTTCACAATTTCACAGTATTATTCCAACATCATAGTGTTAAAATGTACATAAAACACAGATAAATCACATGTTTGACTGCACTGAGCCTTTAATAGTCTCGCATCATTTCAATATAAATGGACCATTAGACTAAGAATTACATTATATTTCTTGAGGTAATTTTATTTTCCACATGAGTGAGCAAATATGCGGTGTAAATATGTAGTGTGAAATATGCAGTGTAATTACGCAGTGTAATTATGCAGTGTGAAGATGCAGTGTAAATACGCAGTGTAATTATGCAGTGTGAAGATGTAGTGTAAATACACAGTGTAATTATGCAGTGTGAAGATGTAGTGTAAATACACAGTGTAATTATGCAGTGTGAAGATGCAGTGTAAATATGTAGTGTAAATATGCAGTGTAATTATGCAGTGTGAAGGTGCAGTGTAAATATGCAGTGTAATTATGCAGTGTGAAGATGCAGTGTGAAATATGCAGTGTGAAGATACAGTGTAAATATGCAGTGTAATTATGCAGTGTGAAGATGCAGTGTGAAATATGCAGTGTGAAGATACAGTGTAAATATGCAGTGTAATTACGCAGTGTGAAGATGCAGTGTGAAGATGCAGTGTAAATACACAGTGTAAATATGTAGTGTGAAATATGTAGTGTAAATATCCAGTGTAATTATGCAGTGTAAATATACAGTGTGAAATATGTAGTGTAAATACAAAGTGTAAATATGCAGCCACAAAGACCTACTATGTGTTCTCCTGAAGTACCAGGGAGAAAGTGAGAGAGACAGCGACATAAATAGTGACAATTTGTTTTAGTTTTTTTAGGCATCACTGTCCGTGTACCATGAGTTTACCTTCATCTTTATCGTGATTTTACTTTCATTTAATAACTTTGTGGATATATCAACTAAAACGGATGTCCCTTTTTGGATTTCTTGAGACCTGACCATGAACTTGTTTTCCACGGCTTCAAGTCTCTGTTCATGTAAAGGTCAATGTAAGACTGTTACTTAATAACAGCTGCTTCATAAATCCTGCCTTGTCCCAGTTCACCTTTTTCCCCCAGTTCAACAACACATTATGAAACACTGTAACTCTGTTCCCTATATAGTATGTTACTTCTGACCAGAGCCAATATATGTGTCCCAGATGGAACTCTGTTCCCTATATAGTATGTTACTTCTGACCAGAGCCATATGGGCTATGTGGGACAGGGCACCATTTAGGACAGAGACAATAGTGTAACCAAGACAACTGCTTCAGATGTCTTCTGTTTGTTCTTATTTGATCCTAACAGAAGTCTGTGGGCCAGAATAGGTAGCGTAGGGTTCATCAGTCACTGTTTTAAAGAGGAAGTGGTACTGTGTTGTGTTTACCAGTGTTGAGAATCATGATGGCTTTCATACAGAGGAACTCCTCTTTGGTGACCTGGAGGCTGGTAAACTCCTGAGGGATGAACTGCATGGCCAGACACAGATCATATATGGGAGATCTCCTCATACGATCCCTGGGAGACAATTACAATATTAATATTCAGATATATCATAGTGGGATTTTATTGTTTTAACGAAATAGTTGGATAAGTGAAAATAAAAATGTTTTATTCAATGCAGATTTTAAATATATAGAACATTAACACAACTTACTGGCTAAGGATAAGATCAGGAGCGAAATATAAGTATTCACTGGTGACGTTCTGGAAAGATCTCCAGCCCAGAGAGAACACCATTAGGTTCATCCAGGAGTATTGGATGAGTGTCATCTGGTCGTTGATGTGGAGGCTACGGAACCCTGTCAACAAACCAGAGAAAAGAATATGTGAATGTTTTCAAGAAAGCTTGTTTTACTTGCAATGACCGTGATATGTGGTTGTTTTTGACCTGCCTTACCTGTGTTGTTTTTGACCTGCCTTACCTGTGTTGTTTTTGACCTGCCTTACCTGTGTTGTTTTTGACCTGCCTTACCTGTGTTGTTTTTGACCTGCCTTACCTGTGTTGTTTTTGACCTGCCTTACCTGTGTTGTTTTTCACCTGCCTTACCTGTGTTGTTTTTGACCTGCCTTACCTGTGTTGTTTTTGACCTGCCTTACCTGTGTTGTTTTTCACCTGCCTTACCTGTGTTGTTTTTCACCTGCCTTACCTGTGTTGTTTTTGACCTGCCTTACCTGTGTTGTTTGACCTGCCTTACCTGCGTTGTTTTTGACCTGAATGTAAGTCACTCCGGATAAGAGTGTCTGCTAAATGACCAAAACATCATTGGAAAAAGGCTCTGCTAAATGACCAAAACATCACTGGGAAAAGGCTCTGCTAAATGACCAAAACATCACTGGGAAAAGGCTCTGCTAAATGACCAAAACATCAATGGGAAAAGTAGGAAGAATAACCTTTATCTACTGTCATTTGAGTTTAAATGGTTCATTACCTCTATTCATATATAAAGTATCCACTGTCTTTGAGTACACGTCCTGGTAATATGTCTGGCCCAGCGGCTTTTTGAATGTTGACCTGTTTAAAGGTTTTGTTCACATCGGCTACCAAGAGTGTTATCACACAGTCATCCAGAACAGCTGGTGCTCTCCTGCATGCTTCAGTGTTGCTTGCCTCGAAGCGAGCATAAAAGGCATTTAGCTCATCTGGTAGGCTCGTGTCACTGGGCACGAGCCTATACAGTATCTATACAGTATCTACGGTCATTCATACGTATCTGCTGTCATTTGAGTTTGAATGGATCAATATCTTTATTCATACTTACAATATCTACTGTCATTTGAGTTTAAATGGATCATTACCTTTATTCATACTTAAAATATCTACTGTCATTTTAGTTTAAATGGTTCATTACCTTTATTCATACTTATCGGCTGTCATTTGAGTTGAGATGGTTTATTATGTAAATAACGTCTTATCACGTTATTAACAAGAACAAGTTGTTCTGCTCCATTTGAAGTACATTATGTGATGCGTTTCAGAGTGTGAATGTAGTAACCTAGTGACTTAGTCACCCTAGTAACAGTCATACACAGTTGTAGACATTTCACTACTGGTAGACATAATGGTAGATATATCACTACTGGTCAACCATAATGGTAGCTATATCTCCGGACAACTATAATGGTAGATATATCACTATATAACTGCTGGTCTACCATAATGGTAGATATATCACTTTTTAACTGCTGGTCTATCATAATGGTAGATATATCACTTTTTAACTGCTGGTCTACCATAATGGTAGATATATCACTATATAACTGCTGGTCTACCATAATGGTAGATATATCACTACTGGTAGACATAATGGTAGATATATCACTTTTTAACTGCTGGTCAACCATAATGGTAGATATATCACTACTGGTAGACATAATGGTAGATATATCACTTTTTAACTGCTGGTCTACCATAATTTTAGATATATCACTATATAACTGCTGGTCTACCATAATGGTAGATATATCACTATATAACTGCTGGTCTACCATAATGGTAGATATATCACTTTTTAACTGCTGGTCTACCATAATGGTAGATATATCACTTTTTAACTGCTGGTCTACCATAATGGTAGATATATCACTATATAACTGCTGGTCTACCATAATGGTAGATATATCACTTTTTAACTGCTGGTCAACCATAATGGTAGATATATCACTATATAACTGCTGGTCTACCATAATGGTAGATATATCACTTTTTAACTGCTGGTCAACCATAATGGTAGATATATCACTACTGGTAGACATAATGGTAGATATATCACTACTGGTCAACCATAATGGTAGATATATCACTACTGGTCAACCATAATGGTAGATATATCACTACTGGTTAATGGTAGATATATCACTATTGGTCAACCATAATGGTAGATATATCACTTCTGGTCACCATAATGGTAGATATATCTCTGATCAACCATAATGGTAGATATATCTCTGATCAACCATAATGGTAGATATATCTCTGGTCAACCATAATGGTAGATATATCTCTGATCAACCATAGTGGTAGATATATCTCTGGTCAACCATAATGGTAGATATATCTCTGGTCAACCATAATGGTAGATATATCTCTGGTCAACCATAATGGTAGATATATCTCTGGTCAACCATAATGGTAGATATATCTCTGGTCAACCATAATGGTAGATATATCTCTGGTCAACCATAGTGGTAGATATATCTCTGGTCAACCATAATGGTAGATATATCTCTGGTCAACCATAATGGTAGATATATCTCTGGTCAACCATAATGGTAGATATATCTCTGATCAACCATAATGGTAGATATATCTCTGGTCACCATAATGGTAGATATATCTCTGGTCTACCATAATGGTAGATATATCTCTGATCAACCATTTTTAACTGCTGGTCAACCATAATGGTAGATATATCTTTTTAGATATATCTGCTGGTCAACCATAATGGTAGATATATCTCTTCAACTGCTGGTCAACCATAATGGTAGATATATCTCTGATCAACCATAATTAACTGCTGGTCAACCATAATGGTAGATATATCTCTGGTCAACCATAGTGGTAGATATATCTGGTCAACCATAATGGTAGATATATCTCTGGTCAACCATAGTGGTAGATATATCTCTGGTCAACCATAATGGTAGATATATCTCTGGTCAACCATAATGGTAGATATATCTCTGGGTCAACCATAATGGTAGATATATCACTGGTCAACCATAGTGGTAGATATATCTCTGGTCAACCATAATGGTAGATATATCTCTGGTCAACCATAGTGGTAGATATATCTCTGGTCAACCATAGTGGTAGATATATCACTAATGGTAGATATATCTCTGGTCAACCATAATGGTAGATATATCTCTGACAACCATAGTGGTAGATATATCTACTGGTCAACCATAATGGTAGATATATCTCTGGTCAACCATAGTGGTAGATCAACCATAATGGTAGATATATCTCTGGTCAACCATATTGGTAGATATATCTCTGGTCAACCATAATGGTAGATATATCTCTGGTCAACCATAATGGTAGATATATCTGGTCAACCATAATGGTAGATATATCTCTGATCAACCATAATGGTAGATATATCTCTGGTCAACCATAGTGGTAGATATATCTCTGGTCAACCATAATGGTAGATATATCTCTGGTCAACCATAATGGTAGATATATCTCTGGTCAACCATAATGGTAGATATATCTCTGGTCAACCATAATGGTAGATATATCTCTGGTCAACCATAGTGGTAGATATATCTCTGGTCAACCATAATGGTAGATATATCTCTGGTCAACCATAATGGTAGATATATCTCTGGTCAACCATAATGGTAGATATATCTCTGGTCAACCATAGTGGTAGATATATCTCTGGTCAACCATAATGGTAGATATATCTCTGGTCAACCATAGTGGTAGATATATCTCTGGTCAACCATAATGGTAGATATATCTCTGGTCAACCATAATGGTAGATATATCTCTGATCAACCATAATGGTAGATATATCTCTGATCAACCATAATGGTAGATATATCTCTGGTCAACCATAATGGTAGATATATCTCTGGTCAACCATAATGGTAGATATATCTCTGGTCAACCATAATGGTAGATATATCTCTGGTCAACCATAATGGTAGATATATCTCTGGTCAACCATAATGGTAGATATATCTCTGGTCAACCATAATGGTAGATATATCTCTGGTCAACCATAATGGTAGATATATCTCTGGTCAACCATAATGGTAGATATATCTCTGGTCAACCATAATGGTAGATATATCTCTGGTCAACCATAATGGTAGATATATCTCTGGTCAACCATAATGGTAGATATATCTCTGGTCAACCATAATGGTAGATATATCTCTGGTCAACCATAATGGTAGATATATCTCTGGTCAACCATAATGGTAGATATATCTCTGGTCAACCATAATGGTAGATATATCTCTGATCAACCATAATGGTAGATATATCTCTGGTCAACCATAGTGGTAGATATATCTCTGATCAACCATAGTGGTAGATATATCTCTGATCAACCATAGTGGTAGATATATCTCTGGTCAACCATAATGGTAGATATATCGCTGGTCAACCATAGTGGTAGATATATCTCTGGTCAACCATAATGGTAGATAATACTCTGGTCAACCATAATGGTAGATATATCTCTGGTCAACCATAGTGGTAGATATATCTCTGGTCAACCATAATGGTAGATATATCTCTGGTCAACCATAGTGGTAGATATATCTCTGATCAACCATAGTGGTAGATATATCTCTGGTCAACCATAGTGGTAGATATATCTCTGATCAACCATAATGGTAGATATATCTCTGGTCAACCATAGTGGTAGATATATCTCTGATCAACCATAATGGTAGATATATCTCTGGTCAACCATAGTGGTAGATATATCTCTGGTCAACCATAGTGGTAGATATATCTCTGGTCAACCATAGTGGTAGATATATCTCTGGTCAACCATAGTGGTAGATATATCTCTGGTCAACCATAGTGGTAGATATATCTCTGGTCAACCATAGTGGTAGATATATCTCTGATCAACCATAGTGGTAGATATATCTCTGGTCAACCATAGTGGTAGATATATCTCTGGTCAACCATAATGGTAGATATATCTCTGGTCAACCATAGTGGTAGATATATCTCTGGTCAACCATAATGGTAGATATATCTCTGGTCAACCATAATGGTAGATATATCTCTGATCAACCATAGTGGTAGATATATCTCTGGTCAACCATAATGGTAGATATATCTCTGGTCAACCATAGTGGTAGATATATCTCTGGTCAACCATAGTGGTAGATATATCTCTGGTCAACCATAATGGTAGATATATCTCTGGTCAACCATAATGGTAGATATATCTCTGGTCAACCATAATGGTAGATATATCTCTGGTCAACCATAGTGGTAGATATATCTCTGGTCAACCATAATGGTAGATATATCTCTGGTCAACCATAATGGTAGATATATCTCTGGTCAACCATAATGGTAGATATATCTCTGGTCAACCATAGTGGTAGATATATCTCTGGTCAACCATAGTGGTAGATATATCTCTGATCAACCATAGTGGTAGATATATCTCTGATCAACCATAGTGGTAGATATATCTCTGGTCAACCATAATGGTAGATATATCTCTGGTCAACCATAATGGTAGATATATCTCTGGTCAACCATAGTGGTAGATATATCTCTGGTCAACCATAATGGTAGATATATCTCTGGTCAACCATAATGGTAGATATATCTCTGGTCAACCATAGTGGGTGATATATCTCTGGTCAACCATAATGGTAGATATATCTCTGGTCAACCATAATGGTAGATATATCTCTGGTCAACCATAGTGGTAGATATATCTCTGGTCAACCATAGTGGTAGATATATCTCTGGTCAACCATAGTGGTAGATATATCTCTGATCAACCATAGTGGTAGATATATCTCTGATCAACCATAGTGGTAGATATATCTCTGGTCAACCATAATGGTAGATATATCTCTGGTCAACCATAGTGGTAGATATATCTCTGGTCAACCATAATGGTAGATATATCTCTGGTCAACCATAATGGTAGATATATCTCTGGTCAACCATAATGGTAGATATATCTCTGGTCAACCATAATGGTAGATATATCTCTGGTCAACCATAATGGTAGATATATATCTGGTCAACCATAGTGGTAGATATATCTCTGGTCAACCATAATGGTAGATATATCTCTGGTCAACCATAATGGGAACTGGCCTTCCCTTCCTGTCAAATCATTACCTCTCCTTATGGGAACTGGCCTTCCCTTCCTGTCAAATGATTACCTCTCCTTATGGGAACTAGCCTTCCCTTCCTGTCAAATCATTATCTCTCCTTATGGGAACTAGCCTTCCCTTCCTGTCAAATCATTACCTCTCCTTATAAGACTGGCCTTCCCTTACTGTCAAATCATTATCTCTCCTTATGGGAACTAGCCTTCCCTTCCTGTCAAATCATTACCTCTCCTTATAAGACTGGCCTTCCCTTACTGTCAAATCATTACCTCTCCTTATGGGAACTAGCCTTCCCTTCCTGTCAAATCATTACCTCTCCTTATGGGAACTAGCCTTCCCTTACTGTCAAATCATTACCTCTCCTTATGGGAACTAACCTTCCCTTCCTGTCAAATCATTACCTCTCCTTATGGGAACTAGCCTTCCCTTACTGTCAAATCATTACCTCTCCTTATGGGAACTAGCCTTCGCTTCCTGTCAAATCATTACCTCTCCTTATGGGAACTAACCTTCGCTTCCTGTCAAATCATTACCTCTCTTTATAAGACTGGCCTTCCCTTCCTGTCAAATCATTACCTCTCTTTATAAGACTAGCCTTCCCTTCCTGTCAAATCATTACCTCTCCTTATGGGAACTAGCCTTCCCTTCCTGTCAAATCATTACCTCTCCTTATGGGAACTAGCCTTCGCTTCCTGTCAAATCATTACCTCTCCTTATGGGAACTGGCCTTCCCTTTCTTTGTCTTCAATCTTCTACTTATATTGATCACTTCATAGAAAGCAGGTAGCCTGAAATCCAGACCTGTTTGGTGCTAACATGCCACTCCTTGTACTTTCAGGCTACAAACAAGGTTTGTGACATGTTACTTGTGTTCTTTTTACATAGGTATTCTGTCCACAAAGATTATTTTAAATGACATGACATACAGTATGGATTCTATATGACATGACATACAGTGTGGATTCTATATGACATGACATACAGTATGGATTCTACATGACATGACATACAGTATGGATTCTATATGACATGACATACAGTATGGATTCTACATGACATGACATACAGTATGGATTCTACATGACTTGACATACAGTATGGATTCTACATGACATGACATACAATATTGATTCCACATGACATGACATACAGTATGGATTCTATATGACATGACATACAGTATGGATTCTATATGACATGACATACAGTATGGATTCTATATGACATGACATACAATATTGATTCCACATGACATGACATACAGTATGGATTCTATATGACATGACATACAGTATGGATTCTATATGACATGACATACAGTATGTATTCTATATGACATGACATACAGTATGGATTCTATATGACATGACATACGGTATGGATTCTATATGACATGACATACAGTATGGATTCTATATGACATGACATACAGTATGGATTCTATATGACATGACATACAGTATGGATTCTATATGACATGACATACAGTATGGATTCTATATGACATGACATACAGTATGGATTCTATATGACATGACATACAGTATGGATTCTACATGACATGACATACAGTATGGATTCTATATGACATGACATACAGTATGGATTCTATATGACATGACATTGTATGGTTCTATATGACATGACATAAGTATGGATTCTATGACATACAGTATGGACTTAAATGTATACATGACAGTATGGATTCTATATGACATGACATACAGTATGTATTCTATATGACATGACATAGGGTATGGATTCCGTATGACATGACATAGGGTATGGATTCTATATGACATGACATACAGTATGTATTCTATATGACATGACATACAGTATGTATTCTATATGACATGACATACGGTATGGATTCTATATGACATGACATACGGTATGGATTCTATATGACATGACATACAGTATGGATTCTATATGACATGACATACATGATTCTATATGACATGACATACAGTATGGATTCTATATGACATGACATACAGTATGGATTCTATATGACATGACATACAGTATGGATTCTATATGACATGACATACAGTATGGATTCTATATGACATGACATACAGTATGGATTCTATATGACATGACATACAGTATGGATTCTACATGACATGACATACAGTATGGATTCTATATGACATGACATACAGTATGGATTCTATATGACATGACATGACATTCTACAGTACATGGATTACCATGACATGACATACAGTGTTTAGGAGGTTACCAGTAGTGATAAAGGGTGTTTAGTTATAAAGGGTGTTTAGGAGGTTACCAGTAGTTATAAAGGGTGTTTAGGTTACCAGTAGTGATAAAGGGTGTTTAGGAGGTTACCAGTAGTGATAAAGGGTGTTTAGGAGGTTACCAGTAGTGATAAAGGGGGTTTAGGAGGTTACCAGTAGTGATAAAGGGTGTTTAGGAGGTTACCAGTAGTGATAAAGGGTGTTTAGTTACCAGTGATAAAGTTTAGGAGGTTACCAGTAGTGATAAAGGGTGTTTAGGAGGTTACCAGTAGTGATAAAGGGTGTTTAGGAGGTTACCAGTAGTGATAAAGGGTGTTTAGGAGGTTACCAGTAGTGATAAAGGGTGTTTAGGAGGTTACCAGTAGTGATAAAGGGTGTTTAGGAGGTTACCAGTAGTGATAAAGGGTGTTTAGGAGGTCACCAGTAGTGATAAAGGGTGTTTAGTTATAAAGGGTGTTTAGGAGGTTACCAGTAGTTGTAAAGGGTGTTTAGGAGGTTACCAGTAGTGATAAAGGATGTTTAGGAGGTTACCAGTAGTGATAAAGGGTGTTTAGTTATAAAGGGTGTTTAGGAGGTTACCAGTAGTGATAAAGGATGTTTAGGAGGTCACCAGTAGTGATAAAGGGTGTTTAGGAGGTCACCAGTAGTGATAAAGGGTGTTTAGGAGGTCACCAGTAATTATAAAGGGTGTTTAGTTATAAAGGGTGTGAAAAGAGAAGAAAGGATTGGTCGTACTTTCCACATGGTCTCCCTGGCTGTATCTCTGCCTGCCAGCGTTTGGGAGTGAGACCTTCGCTGACCTTCGCTGTGGTGACCATGGAGACCATGGTGAGTGTGTTGGCCCTGAGGAGGCCTAGCCAATAGGGCTCTCGTCTAAAGTAGTGCACTATATAGGGCATAGTGTGCCATAGGGCTCTGGTCTAAACTAGTGCACAATATAGAGAATAGGGTGCCATAGGGCTCCGGTCTAAACTA
This sequence comes from Oncorhynchus nerka, assembly GCF_034236695.1. Classification (NCBI taxonomy): domain Eukaryota; kingdom Metazoa; phylum Chordata; class Actinopteri; order Salmoniformes; family Salmonidae; genus Oncorhynchus; species Oncorhynchus nerka. The sequence continues at coordinate 2,100,815 of NC_088406.1, forward strand.
GTGCACTATATAGGGCATAGTGTGTTATTTGGGAAGCAAACAATAGACTTATATCATAAGTCAACCCTGAATACAGTTATTCTGTTACCTGGCAGACCTGGCCAAGGCGACTGCATGCTCCTACTGCTGTCTGTAATGTGGTACAGGTTGACTCCAGTAAAGGAACTCATATGGACCAAATCCTAACTTGGATCCAGTTTTACATCAGTTTAATGAAGTGTGAATGGTGTGCAGATGTCAAGATAGGATATCAAACCAGTTGACCCTCTTCCTGCTGTTACTTGATCACCAGATGAATCACAGTCTGTCTCTCAGGACATTCTCAGACATTGATAAACCACACACACACACATCATTACACTGTTTTATTACCTGGCAGGGACTTGGACCACCGGACGATCCACAACAGCTGTCTATCGCACAGTCTGTTGAGACTGTTGAGGAGGAGGTGTGGCATGTCAGGTTGGGAGTTGTCATAGCCAGAGTACACCACCTGGTAGACGGACAGAGGGGTACATGATTGATCCCTGAATGTCGATCCATTGTCACCAAATCAAATCAAATCCAATGTTATTTGTCACATACACATGGTTAGCAGATGTTAATGCGAGTGTAGCGAAATGCTTGTGCTTCTAGTTCCGACAATGCAGTGATAACCAACAAGTAATCTAGCTAACAATTCCGGCAGGACAATACAAAGCCAAAGGTGCCTATGATGAATATGAAACCTAACTTGTCCTTCAGTCATATTTTCCCTTAGTCTCTTTTTGACTTCAATGCATGACTAAGTTACAATTAGATTTAGGTGGAGGTTAGGATCCCCCCCCCCTAAATCAGAAACTCCGACCCCACCTCAGGCTCAATGCTCTCCAGAATGCTGATGATCTGAGGGGAGAGTTGCAGCTCGTTGAGGCCAGGCATGCAGGGTAGAGAGGCCAGGGTCTGACCATCCCCCAGGGCTGACAAGGGCCCCTGGAACATCAAGGCTGGGGCCAGACCATCTCCCAGGGCTGATAAGGCCCCCTGGAACATCAAGGCTGGGCCTGCCTTCAGGGCCCCAAAACGCTTCAGCTTCCGCCCTGTGACAATAATTACCACAAGGGTCAGTTAAAACATGTGAAGAGTACAAGGAACACTTGTTATTCACATACTGTATGTAGACATTGGTACGGGGCTGAATGAAATGAAGACTGGGTTCAACATCTATGAAATGCTTCAATAAGAAGCATGCTTAAGCATGCCTCATTAAGATGTGATGTGTCGGCTGACATAAGATATTCTGTCTGAGGCCAAAGTTAAAAGATATAAAAAAAATGTTTTAAAGAATATTGTTTTCAGGTTTAGTTTGTCTGGATAAAATAAAAAGGCTACTAAATAATTACTGTAATGGATTTATTTTTCTGTAAGTTGTAATTTTGGATGACTGGCCTTGAACGGTTGACTGATTAACAACCCGTAATATAACACCTCCTCCTCAATAACCCATGACACATAAAATGTTTCAAATAAAAGGTCAGACAAAGGCTATTACAAGAGCACTTTAGTTTTGGAATAAACTGTTTTTACCATACAGATGTAGGATCTTAATTTGAGCCAAATTTGCTACAGCAGGAAGATAATCCTGCAGCAACAGTGAATTATTATGTAGTTTATAATTCATTTACATTTTCCGTTAGGGAAAATCAAGCCTGAACATTTCAAAGTGGACATTACAAACTTCAGAAGCCTTTTTAAACTACAAATACATTACAAGTATAAAATGTCATGCATTGTGGGAAAGTTCTCCTGCAACAGGGTGATCAAATTAAGATCCTACATCTGTAGTTCATTAAACATCCAAAAGGTAATATCCGAAGGGAAAGAACATTTCCGATAGTAATGACAGGGTGTGATGATTTTGTTTGGTCTCTGTGTGTTATCTGAAAGGCCATTTCAACATTCTCCTTGACTGGAAATTATGATTTCGAAGTGTGTGACTCCTGCTTGAGATGAGAGAGTGTTCATTTGTAACCCCTTTAATGTGATGTTCTCTAGATAATTGGTGAGGAGGGCATTCATTTAGTAGAAGAGGAAGACAGAGAGACATGACCACAAAGGTACCTCCGAGCATCATCCCAGCTTGGTAGCACTTCCTCAGGCGACACGCAGGGCAATTCTTTCTCCGTATCTTATCCACGATGCAGTCGTTTCGACCGGCACAGAGATAATTATGATGTCCTGTTGGAAAGAAGAACAGAATACAGCTAATGTGGTTTAAAGTGTGTTTTTAGAATTACTTTTCAAAGGCAATCATCTCAGAGAGAGGTGGGTTCTCTAAGGCTCTCAGTAATATTGTCTATTGGAGATAGGTTCTCTAAGGCTCTCAGTAATATTGTCTATTGGAGATAGGTTCTCTAAGGCTCTCAGTAATATTGTCTATTGAAGATGGGTTCTCTAAGGCTCTCAGTAATATTGTCTATTGGAGATGGGTTCTCTAAGGCTCTCAGTAATATTGTCTATGGAGATGTCTATTGGCTCTCAGTATTAGATTGGATGGGTTCTCTAAGGCTCTCAGTAATATTGTCTATTGGATGAGATGGGTTCTAATATTGTCTATTGGAGATGGTTCTCTAAGGCTCTCAGTAATATTGTCTATTGCTCTCTGAAATTGTCTAGTGTTCTAATGGAGATGGGTTCTACTCGGAAATAGTGTCTCTCTCTCAGTAATATTGTCTATTGGAGGTGGGTTCTCTAAGGCTCTCAGTAATATTGTCTATTGAAGATGGGTTCTCTAAGGCTCTCAGTAATATTGTCTAATGGAGATGGGTTCTACTCGGCTCTCAGTATTATTGTCTATTGGAGATGGGTTCTCTAAGGCTCTCAGTAATATTGTCTAATGGAGATGGGTTCTACTCGGCTCTCTGAAATAGTGTCTAATGGAGATGGGTTCTCTAAGGCTCTCAGTAATATTGTCTATTGGAGATGGGTTCTCTAAGGCTCTCAGTAATATTGTCTAATGGAGATGGGTTCTACTCGGCTCTCAGTATTATTGTCTATTGGAGATGGGTTCTCTAAGGCTCTCAGTAATATTGTCTATTGGAGATGGGTTCTACTCGGCTCTCTGTAATATTGTCTATTGGAGATGGGTTCTACTCGGCTCTCTGAAATAGTGTCTATTGGAGATGGGTATTGTACTCTGAAGATTGAGAAGAGTTTTTGAGAGCGAGAGAGAGGGGGGTGAAAGACAGGGAGAGAGATAAAGAATGAGAAATGGGGGGAGTGAAAGGCAGAGAGAGAGATAAAGAATGAGAAATGGAGGGAGTGAAAGGCAGAGAGAGCAACTGAGTGTCTGAAAGAGATGGAGAGAGAGCAACTGAGTGTCTGAAATAGATGGAGAGAGAGCAACTGAGTGTCTGAAAGAGATGAAGAGAGAGCAACTGAGTGTCTGAAAGAGATGGAGAGAGAGTAACTGAGTGTCTGAAATAGATGGAGAGAGAGCAACTGAGTGTCTGAAAGAGATGGAGAGAGAGCAACTGAGTGTCTGAAAGAGATGGAGAGAGAGCAACTGAGTGTCTGAAAGAGATGGAGAGAGAGCAACTGAGTGTCTGCGAGAGATCGAAAAAGAACACAAAAAAAGAGCAGAGAGACATGCCCAGGGTCAGACTGAATGAAAATGACCAGGGTCAGACAGAATGAAAATGACCAGGGTCAGATCGAGTGAAATGACTATCGTCAGATTTAGTGACATGACCATGGGCAGAGAGAGAGATCTATTCCCATGATCAAACTGATTGACATAACCATTTTCAGACTGAGAGACATGACCATGGTCAGACTGAGTGACATTACCATGGTAAGACTGAGTGACATGACCATGGTAAGACTGAGTGACATGACCATGGTAAGACTGAGTGACATGACCGTGGTCAGACTGAGAGACATGACCATGGTAAGACTGAGAGACATGACCATGGTAAGACTGAGAGACATGACCGTGGTCAGACTGAGAGACATGACCATGGTAAGACTGAGAGACATGACCGTGGTCAGACTGAGAGACATGACCATGGTAAGACTGAGTGACATGACCATGGTAAGACTGAGAGACATGACCATGGTAAGACTGAGTGACATGACCATGGTAAGACTGAGTGACATGACCCATGGTAAGACTGAGTGACATGACCATGGTAAGACTGAGTGACATGACCATGGTAAGACTGAGTGACATTACCATGGTAAGACTGAGTGACATGACCATGGTAAGACTGAGAGACATGACCATGGTAAGACTGAGTGACATGACCCATGGTAAGACTGACCATGGTAAGACTGATGACCATGGTAAGACTGAGTGACATGACCATGGTTAAACTGAGTGATGAAACTGAGAGACATGACCATGGTAAGACTGAGAGACATGACCATGGTCACCCATGGTCACTGATGACCATGGTCAGGAACATGACCATAGTAAAGACATGACCATGGTCAGACTGATGACCATGGTCAGATTGAGAGACATGACCATGGTTAAACTGAAACTGAGACATGACCATGGTAAGACATGACCATGGTTAAACTGAGACATGACCATAGATTGAGAGACATGACCATAGTCAGACTGAGAGACATGACCATGGTCAGACTCAGAGACATGACCATGGTCAGACTGAGAGACATGACCATGGTCAGACTGAGAGACATGACCATGGTTAAACTGAGAGACATGACCATGGTCAGACTGAAATGACCATGTCAGACTGAGACATGACCATGGTTAAAGAGAGACATGACCATGGTCAGACTGACCATGGTTAAACCAGAGACATGACCATAGTCAGACTGAGAGACATGACCATGGTCAGACCATGGTCAGACTGAGAGACATGACCATAGTCAGACTGAGTGACATGACCATGGTCAGACTGAGACTGAGAGATGACCATGGTCAGACTGAGAGACATGTCCATGGTCAGACTGAGAGACATGACCATGGTCAGACTGAGAGACATGACCATGGTCAGACTGAGAGACATGACCATGGTCAGACTGAGTAATATGACCATAGTCAGACTGAGAGACATGACCATGGTCAGACTGAGAGACATGACCATAGTCAGACTGAGTGACATGACCATGGTCAGACTGAGAGTGACATGACCATGGTCAGAATGAGAGACATGACCATAGTCAGACTGAGTGACATGACCATGGTCAGACTGAGTAATATGACCATGGTCATATTGAGAGTGACATGTCCATGGTCAGATTTATAGACATGACAATGGCCAGACTGATTATCATGACCATAGTCAGACTGAATGACAAAACCATGGTCAGACTGAGTGAAATGACCATGGTCACCTTAAGAAACATGGCCATGGTCAGACTGAGAGACATGACCATGGTCAGTCTGAGAGAGATGACCATGGTCAGACTAAGTGAGATGACCATTCTCAGAACTAGTGTAAAATGACCTTTGTCAGACTGAGTAACATGACCATGGTCAGACTGAGTAACATGACCATAGTCAGACTGAGAGACATGACCATGGTCAGACTGAATGACAAAACCAAGGTCAGACTGAGTGACATGTTCAAGGTCAGACTGAGAGACATGACCATGGTCAGACTGAGAGACATGACCGTGGTTAAACTGAGAGACATGACCATGGTCAGACTGAGAGATATTACCATGGTTAAACTGAGAGACATGACCATAGTCAGACTGAGAGACATGACCATGGTCAGACTGAGAGACATGACCATAGTCAGACTGAGAGACATGACCATGGTCAGACTGAGAGACATGACCATAGTCAGACTGAGAGACATGACCATGGTCAGACTGAGAGACATGACCATGGTCAGACTGAGAGACATGACCATGGTCAGACTGAGAGACATGACCATGGTCAGACTGAGAGACATGACCATAGTCAGACTGAGAGACATGACCATAGTCAGACTGAGAGACATGACCATAGTCAGACTGAGAGACATGACCATGGTCAGACTGAGAGACATGACCATGGTCAGACTGAGTAATATGACCATAGTCAGACTGAGTGACATGACCATGGTCAGACTGAGAGTGACATGACCATGGTCAGACTGAGTAATATGACCATGGTCATATTGAGAGTGACATGTCCATGGTCAGATTTATAGACATGACAATGGCCAGACTGATTATCATGACCATAGTCAGACTGAAAGACAAAACCATGGTCAGACTGAGTGAAATGACCATGGTCACCTTAAGAAACATGGCCATGGTCAGACTGAGAGACATGACCATGGTCAGTCTGAGAGAGATGACCATGGTCAGACTAAGTGAGATGACCATTCTCAGAACTAGTGTAAAATGACCTTTGTCAGACAGAGAGACATGACCATGGTCAGACTGAGAGACATGACCGTGGTTAAACTGAGAGACATGACCATGGTCAGACTGAGAGACATGACCATGGTCAGACTGAGAGACATGACCATGGTTAAACTGAGAGACATGACCATGGTTAAACTGAGAGACATGACCATGGTCAGACTGAGAGACATGACCATGGTTAAACTGAGAGACATGACCATGGTCATGATGGAGGTGGAGAAGGATCATGTGTATCAAGTGTACGACGGGAGTGCTGCCTACTGCCAGGGTCCTCCTCCAACTAAGCTGTCTACCTGGCCACGGTCCACCCAGCTCCATCGGATCGTGAGAAGGTGTCTGCCCTCGTTCTCACCGGGAAAGCCCTGGAGTGGGCCTTGATACACATGATCCTTCTCCACCTCCATGGCCGGGTACCTTTTCCTGCTGACTCCATAATAGGGCAGAGATTCTGTAATGTCGTGTGTGTAGGTGGCAGGGAAGTCAGGCGCAGGAGAATCAAACTTGGTATAAATGGAATAGTTTAACAGACTTAATATGACTCCAAAACCAAAGTTACATAATAAATAAAAGTGTGTGGAGAGAGGGAGATGCAGCGTCGGATCATTCTGAGGAGTTTCCGGGCAGTCTTCGACCGCCCACCCGAGGGCAGAGCGGCAGGTGAGCGCCTCTACCATCTGAGGCAGGAGACGAGGAGCGCACAGGAGTTTGCCCTGGAGTTAGGACCCTGGCTGCCGGCGCGGGATGGAACAACAGGGCCCTGATCGACTACTACCGCTGCAGTCTGCGCGAGGACGTCCGTTTGGAGCTGGCCTGCAGAGACACCACCCTCACGTTTGACCAGCTGGTGGACCTGTCCATCCGGCTGGACAACCTGCTGGCTACCCGCGGACGTCCAGATCGGGGTCTAGTGATTCCATCCTCCAGCACCCCCTCTCCGATACCCATGGAGATGGGAGGGGCGGTGCGCAGGGAGACCAGAGTGGGTTCCCGCTTGTGCACCATCTGTGGCCGCAGAAGTCACACTGCTGGTCGGCGCCGGGTTGGTTCCTCTGGGAAGCAAGGCAGCAGGCAGGGCGCTCTGGCGTCACCCCAGGTGAGTCCTCTGTTGCACATATGTTTGTGTCTGTCACTTTTCCTGAGTTTTCCCCGCGTTCCCAGCATAAGGCGCTCATAGATTCAGGGGCGGCTGGGAATTTCATTGATAGCTCATAGTTTAGGGACCCCCATTGTTCCCGTGGCTGTGCCCTTCCCTGTTCACACCTTAGATAGTCGACAATTAGGGTCAGGGTTGATTAGGTAGGCCACCGCTCCTTTGGGCATGGTGACGCAGGGGGGTCACACGGAAAAAAATAGTATTTCCCTTATTGGCACTCCTGCACTCCTGCATTTCCCGGGGTGCTAGGCCTACGCTGGTTAGCTTGTCATAACCCCACTGTTTCTTGGCCACAGAGAACTCTCACGGGGTGGTCGCGAGAGTGCTCAGGTAGGTTTTTAGGGGTTTCCATTGGTGCTACTACGGTGGAAAGTCCAGACCAGGTCTCCACCGTGCGCATTCCCCCTGAATATGCCAATTTGGCTCTCGCCTTCTCTAAAAAGAAGGTGACTCAATTTCCACCTCATCAACGGGGCGATTGTGCGATAGATCTCCTGTTAGACACTACACTTTCCAGGAGTCACGTGTATCACAGGCGGAGACGGAGGCTATGGAAACATATGTCTCAGAATCCCTGCGTCAGGGGTACATTCGGTCCTCCACTTCACCCGTCTTCTCGAGTTTCTTCTTTATGAAGAAGGAGGGAGGTCTGTGTCCGTGTATTGACTACCGGGATCTGAATCAGATGACGGTGAGGTATAGTTACCCGCTACAGCTCATAGCCACAGCAATAGAGTCAATGCACGGGGCACGCTTCTTCACCAAACTAGATCTCAGGAGCGCTTACAACCTGGTGCGTATCTGAGAGGGAGACGAGTGGCAGACGGCTTTCAGTACCACCTCTGAGTACCTCGTCATGCCGTACGGGTTGATGAATGCGCCATCAGTCTTCCAAGCTTTTGTAGATGAGATCTTCAGGGACCTGCACGGGCAGGGTGTAGTGGTGTATATTGATGACATTCTGATATACTCAGCTACACGCGCCAAGCATGTGTCCCTGGTGCGCAAAGTGCTTGGTCGCCTATTGGAGCATGACCTGTACGTCAATGCTGAGAAATGCCTGTTTTTACAACTGTCCGTCTCCTTCCTAGGGTATCTCATTTCCACGTCAGGGGTGGAGATGGAGAGTGACTGCATTGCAGCCGTGCGTAATTGGCCGACTCCCACCACGGTTAAGGTGGTGCAGCGATTCTTAGGGTTTGCCAACTACTACCGGATGTTTATCCGGGGTTTTGGTCAAGTAGCGGCTCCCATTACTTCACTGCTGAAGGGGGGTCCGTACTCCAGATTGCAGTGGTCAGCTGAGGCGGGCAGGGCTTTTAGTCACCTGAGGGCTTTGTTTACCACGGCTCCCGTGCTGGCCCATCAAGATCCCTCTTTGGTGTTCATAGTGGAGGTGATAGGATAGGAGCTGTGCTCTCTCAGCACTTGGGTACGCCACCGAAGCCACCGAGCGAAACTATGACGTGGGGGACTGGGAGTTGTTGGCTGTCGTCAAGGCCCTGAAGGCGTGGGGACATTGGCTTGAGGGGGCTAGACATCGTTTTCTCATCTGGACTGACCACCGCAATCTGGAGTACATCAGGGCGGCGAGGAAACTGAACCCTCGCCAGGCAAGGTGGGCCATGTTTTTCACCCGGTTTGTTTTTACCCTTTCTTACAGACCAGGCTCCCAGAACATTAAGGCAGACGCATTGTCCCGGCTGTATGACACAGAGGAGCGGCCCACGGATCCCACTCCCACACGGGGCCCACACGTCACCCTCCTCTGGTCATCCTGGAATCGGTCGGACGGTGCGCTGTCATAGTGGGAAGTACAGGTGGCCCACTTTAGCTAAGGACGTGAGGGTTTATATTTCCTCCTGCTCGGTGTGCGCCCAGTGTAAGGCTCCTAGACACCTGCCCAGAGGTAAGTTACAACCCTTAACCGTTCCACAACGGCCGTGGTCGCACCTGTCGGTGGATTTCCTCACCGATCTTCCACCTTCACAGGGAAACACCACGATCCTGGTCGTTGTGGATCATTTTTCTATGTCCTGTTGTCTCCTCCCGTTTCCCGGTCTCCCTACGGCCCTACAAACTGCGGAGGCCCTGTTTACACACGTCTTCCTGCACTACGGGGTGCCTGAGGATATAGTGTCTGATCGGGGTCCCCAGTTCACATCAAGGGTCTGGAAGGCATTCATGGAACGTCTGGGGGTCTCGGTCAGCCTTACCTCAGGTTTTCACCCCAAGAGGAACGGGCAGGTGGAGAGAGTTAACCAGGATGTGGGTAGGTTTCTGAGGTCTTATTGCCAGGACCGGCCAGGGGAGTGGGCGGCGTTCGTGCCCTGGGCAGAGATGGCCCAGAACTCGCTCTGCCACTCCTCCACTAACCTTTCTCCATTTCAGTGTATATTGGGGTATCAGCCGGTTCTGGCTCCTTGGCATCAGAGTCAGACCGAGGCTCCTGCGGTGGACGACTGGTTCCGGCGCACGGAAGAAACATGGGACGCCGCCCATGTCCACCTTCAGCCAGAAAGTTGGTGCAGACCGTCACCGCAGTGAGGGTCTGGCTCTCGATCCAAAAACTGCCCCTCCACCTGCCCTGTCGGAAGCTGGGTCCGCGGTTTGTGGGGCCATTCAAAGTCCTGAGGAGACTGAACGATGTGTGTTACAGGTTACAGCTTCCCCCCGATTACCATATTAACCCTTCGTTCCATGTGTCTCTCCTCAGGCCGGTGGTGGCTGGTCCACTCCAGGAGTCTGAGGTGCGGGAGGTTCCTCTGCCCCATCTGGACATTGAGGGGGCCCCGGCTTACTCCGTTCGTTCCATACTGGATTCGAGACATCGGGTGAAGGGCCTTCAGTACCTCGTGGACTGGGAGGGTTATGGCCCGGAGGAGAGATGCTGGGTTCCAGTGGAGGATGTGTTGAATCCTTCCATGCTGCGAGATTTCCACTATCTCCATACGGATCGCCCTGCGCTTCGCCCTCCGGGTCGTCTCCGAGGTCGGTGTCGATGCGCGGCTTGAGCCACGCGTCAGAGGGGGATGCTGTCAAAACCTCCACCTCTCCTTGTTCGGGCGGTGTTCGGTGGTCGACGTCACCGATCTACTACTGCAACTCGCTGTTGGCTGGGCTCCCTGCCTGTGCCATTAAACCCCTACAACTCATCCAGAACGCCGCAGCCCGTCTGGTGTTCAACCTTCCCAAGTTCTCTCACGTCACCCCGCTCCTCCGCTCTCTCCACTGGCTTCCAGTTGAAGCTCGCATCCGCTACAAGACCATGGTGCTTGCCTACGGAGCTGTGAGGGGAACGGCACCTCAGTACCTCCAGGCTCTGATCAGGCCCTACACCCAAACAAGGGCACTGCGTTCATCCACCTCTGGCCTGCTCGCCTCCCTACCACTGAGGAAGTACAGTTCCCGCTCAGCCCAGTCAAAACTGTTCGCTGCTCTGGCCCCCCAATGGTGGAACAAACTCCCTCACGACGCCAGGACAGCGGAGTCAATCACCACCTTCCGGAGACACCTGAAACCCCACCTCTTTAAGGAATACCTAGGATAGGATAAAGTAATCCTTCTCACCCCCCTTAAAATATTTAGATGCACTATTGTGAAGTGGCTGCTCCACTGGATGTCATAAGGTGAATGCACCAATTTGTAAGTCGCTCTGGATAAGAGCGTCTGCTAAATGACTTTAAATGTAAATGTAAATGTACTAGCCATCATCCATATTTCATTTTCCATTTGTTTTGTCTTGTCTTCCTTCACACCTGGTTCCAATCCCATCAATTACATGTTGTGTATTTAACCCTCTGTTTCCCATCATGTCCTCGTCAGAGATGGTTTTATATGTTTGTGTTTTATGTGTTGGTGCGCGACGGGTTCTTGTACACACTTTTATTTATTATGTAACTTTGGTTTTGGATTAAGTCTCTCCCTGCCACCTACACACACATTACACATTACTCTGGATGCTCCTCATTAATCACATCAGACCAACTAATATTTTTTAACTTCATCCACATAAGTGTCACAGCAAAATATTTTGTATGATCTCTAATATACTATTTTAGTCCCAGCTGTTGGAACTTTGTCTTTCCTGGATATAGCCACTATATATTATATTGTATATATTATATTGTACTATATTGTGATCAGTGCATCCAATGGGTACGGATACAGCTTTAGAACAACGTTCTACAGTATTAGTAAAGATGTGATCAATACATGTGGATGATCTTGTTCCTGTCGTGTTTGTAAACACGCTGGTAGGTTGATTAATAACCTGAACCAGATTACAGGCACTGGTTACAGTGAGAAGCTTCCTGTTGAGTGGGTTGGTTAATAACCTGAACCAGATTACAGACACTGGTTACAGTGAGAAGCTTCCTGTTGAGTGGGTTGGTTAATAACCTGAACCAGATTACAGACACTGGTTACAGTGAGAAGCTTCTTCTTGAGTGGGTTGATTAATAACCTGAACCAGATTACAGACACTGGTTACAGTTGATTAAATAACCTGAACCAGATTACAGACACTGCACTGGTGGGTTGATTAATAACCTGAACCAGATTACAGACACTGGTTACAGTGAGAAGCTTCTTCTTGAGTGGGTTGATTAATAACCCGAACCAGATTACAGGCACTGGTAACAGTGAGAAGCTTCCTCTTGAGTGGACAGCTTGATGAAAACCAGTCAATAGTCAGGTCCTCAAGAAAGTAGACATCTCTGTTTACATCACATACAATATCAAGCATTTCAAACATATTATTTAGATTCTGACTGTTAGCACTTGGTGGCCCATAGCAACACCCCAAAATAAAGCTTTAGATGTGCCAAGTGAACCTGCTACCACAACACTTCAATACCACTTGACATAAGATCTGCTCTAAGCATTACAGGGATATGGCTCTGAATATATACAACACCTCCCCTATAAACATTACAGGGATATGGCTCTGAATATATACAACAACACCTCCCCTATAAACATTACAGGGATATGGCTCTGAATATATACAGCAACACCTCCCCTATAAACATTACAGGGATATGGCTCTGAATATATACAGCAACACCTCCCCTATAAACATTACAGGGATATGGCTCTGAATATATACAGCAACACCTCCCCTATAAACATTACAGGGATATGGCTCTGAATATATACAGCAACACCTCTCCCATAAACATTACAGGGATATGGCTCTGAATATATACAGCAACACCTCCCCTATAAACATTACAGGGATATGGCTCTGAATATATACAGCAACACCTCCCCTATAAACATTACAGGAATATGGCTCTGAATATATACAACACCTCCCCTATAAACATTACAGGGATATGGCTCTGAATATATACAACAACACCTCCCCTATAAACATTACAGGGATATGGCTCTGAATATATACAGGGATATGGCAACACCTCCCCATTACAGGAATATAAGCATTACAGGGATATGGCTCTGAATATATACAACACCTGCCCTATAAACATTACAGGGATATGGCTCTGAATATATACAACACCTCCCCTATAAACATTACAGGGATATGGCTCTGAATATATACAGTAACACCTCCCCTATAAACATTACAGGGATATGGCTCTGAATATATACAACAACACCTCCCCTATAAACATTACAGGGATATGGCTCTGAATATATACAGCAACACCTCCCCTATAAACATTACAGGGATATGGCTCTGAATATATACAGGAACACCTCCCCTATAAACATTACAGGGATATGGCTCTGAATATATACAGCAACACCTCCCCTATAAGCATTACAGGGATATGGCTCTGAATATATACAGCAACACCTCCCCTATAAACATTACAGGAATATGGCTCTGAATATATACAACACCTCCCCTATAAACATTACAGGGATATGGCTCTGAATATATACAGCAACACCTCCCCTATAAACATTACAGGGATATGGCTCTGAATATATACAGCAACACCTCCCCTATAAACATTACAGGGATATGGCTCTGAATATATACAGCAACACCTCCCCTATAAACATTACAGGGATATGGCTCTGAATATATACAGCACCTCCCCTATAAACATTACAGGGATATGGCTCTGAATATATACAGCAACACCTCCCCTATAAACATTACAGGGATATGGCTCTGAATATATACAACACCTCCCCTATAAACATTACAGGGATATGGCTCTGAATATATACAGCAACACCTCCCCTATAAACATTACAGGGATATGGCTCTGAATATATACAACACCTCCCCTATAAACATTACAGGGATATGGCTCTGAATATATACAACAACACCTCCCCCATAAGCATTACAGGGATATGGCTCTGAATATATACAGCAACACCTCCCCTATAAACATTACAGGGATATGGCTCTGAATATATACAGCAACACCTCCCCTATAAACATTACAGGGATATGGCTCTGAATATATACAGCACCTCCCCTATAAACATTACAGGGATATGGCTCTGAATATATACAACACCTCCCCTATAAACATTACAGGGATATGGCTCTGAATATATACAGCAACACCTCCCCTATAAACATTACAGGGATATGGCTCTGAATATATACAACACCTCCCCTATAAACATTACAGGGATATGGCTCTGAATATATACAGCAACACCTCCCCTATAAACATTACAGGGATATGGCTCTGAATATATACAGCAACACCTCCCCTATAAACATTAAAGGGATATGGCTCTGAATATATACAGCATCACCTCCCCTATAAACATTACAGGGATATGGCTCTGAATATATACAGCAACACCTCCCCTATAAACATTACAGGGATATGGCTCTGAATATATACAGCACCTCCCCTATAAACATTACAGGGATATGGCTCTGAATATATACAACACCTCCCCTATAAACATTAGAGGGATATGGCTCTGAATATATACAGCAACACCTGCCCTATAAACATTACAGGGATATGGCTCTGAATATATACAGTAACACCTCCCCTATAAACATTACAGGGATATGGCTCTGAATATATACAGCAACACCTCCCCTATAAACATTACAGGGATATGGCTCTGAATATATACAGCAACACCTCCCCCATAAACATTACAGGGATATGGCTCTGAATATATACAGGAACACCTCCCCTATAAACATTACAGGGATATGGCTCTGAATATATACAGCAACACCTCCCCTATAAACATTACAGGGATATGGCTCTGAATATATACAACACCTGCCCTATAAACATTACAGGGATATGGCTCTGAATATATACAGCAACACCTCCCCTATAAACATTACAGGGATATGGCTCTGAATATATACAACACCTCCCCCATAAACATTACAGGGATATGGCTCTGAATATATACAACAACACCTCCCCTATAAGCATTACAGGGATATGGCTCTGAATATATATAACACCTCCCCCATAAACATTACAGGGATATGGCTCTGAATATATACAACAACACCTCCCCTATTAACATTACAGGGATATGGCTCTGAATATATACAGCAACACCTCCCCTATAAACATTACAGGGATATGGCTCTGAATATATACAACAACACCTCCCCTATAAACATTACAGGGATATGGCTCTGAATATATACAACAACACCTCCCCTATAAACATTACAGGGATATGGCTCTGAATATATACAACAACACCTCCCCTATAAACATTACAGGGATATGGCTCTGGATATATACAGCAACACCTCCCCTATAAACATTACAGGGATATGGCTCTGAATATATACAACACCTCCCCTATAAACATTACAGGGATATGGCTCTGAATATATACAGTAACTCCTCCCCTATAAACATTACAGGGATATGGCTCTGAATATATACAACACCTCCCCTATAAACATTACAGGGATATGGCTCTGAATATATACAACAACACCTCCCCTATAAACATTACAGGGATATGGCTCTGAATATATACAGCACCTCCCCTATTAACATTACAGGGATATGGCTCTGAATATATACAGCAACACCTCCCCTATAAACATTACAGGGATATGGCTCTGAATATATACAACAACACCTCCCCTATAAACATTACAGGGATATGGCTCTGAATATATACAACACCTCCCTATAAACATTACAGGGATATGGCTCTGAATATATACAGCAACACCTCCCCTATAAACATTACAGGGATATGGCTCTGAATATATACAACACCTCCCCTATAAACATTACAGGGATATGGCTCTGAATATATACAGCAACACCTCCCCTATAAACATTACAGGGATATGGCTCTGAATATATACAACAACACCTCCCCTATAAACATTACAGGGATATGGCTCTGAATATATACAACACCTCCCCTATAAACATTACAGGGATATGGCTCTGAATATATACAACACCTCCCCTATAAACATTACAGGGATATGGCTCTGAATATATACAACACCTCCCCTATAAACATTACAGGGATATGGCTCTGAATATATACAGTAACACCTCCCCTATAAACATTACAGGGATATGGCTCTGAATATATACAGCAACACCTCCCCTATAAACATTACAGGGATATGGCTCTGAATATATACAGCAACACCTCCCCTATAAACATTACAGGGATATGGCTCTGAATATATACAGTAACACCTCCCCTATAAACATTACAGGGATATGGCTCTGAATATATACAACAACACCTCCCCTATAAACATTACAGGGATATGGCTCTGAATATATACAACACCTGCCCTATAAACATTACAGGGATATGGCTCTGAATATATACAGCAACACCTCCCCTATAAACATTACAGGGATATGGCTCTGAATATATACAGCAACACCTCCCCTATAAACATTACAGGGATATGGCTCTGAATATATACAACACCTCCCCTATTAACATTACAGGGACATGGCTCTGAGTATATACAACAACACCTCCCCTATAAACATTACAGGGATGTGGCTCTGAATATATACAGCAACACCTCCCTTATAAACATTACAGGGACATGGCTCTGAATATATACAGGAACACCTCCCCTATAAACATTACAGGGATATGGCTCTGAATATATACAACAACGCCTCCCCTATAAACATTACAGGGATATGGCTCTGAATATATACAGCATCACCTCCCCTATAAACATTACAGGGATATGGCTCTGAATATATACAGCAACACCTCCCCTATAAACATTACAGGGATATGGCTCTGAATATATACAGCAACACCTCCCCTATAAACATTAAAGGGACATGGCTCTGAATATATACAACACCTCCCCTATAAACATTACAGGGATATGGCTCTGAATATATACAACACCTCCCCTATAAACATTACAGGGATATGGCTCTGAATATA
Organism: Oncorhynchus nerka; assembly: GCF_034236695.1. Classification (NCBI taxonomy): domain Eukaryota; kingdom Metazoa; phylum Chordata; class Actinopteri; order Salmoniformes; family Salmonidae; genus Oncorhynchus; species Oncorhynchus nerka. Next base: position 2,117,733 of record NC_088406.1, read on the forward strand.
TACAGCAACACCTCCCCTATAAACATTACAGGGATATGGCTCTGAATATATACAAACACCTGCCCTATAAACATTACAGGGATATGGCTCTGAATATATACAGCAACACCTCCCCTATAAACATTACAGGGATATGGCTCTGAATATATACAGCAACACCTCCCCTATAAACATTACAGGGATATGGCTCTGAATATATACAACACCTCCCCTATAAACATTACAGGGATATGGCTCTGAATATATACAACACCTCCCCTATAAACATTACAGGGATATGGCTCTGAATATATACAACAACACCTCCCCTATAAACATTACAGGGATATGGCTCTGAATATATACAACACCTCCCCTATAAACATTACAGGGATATGGCTCTGAATATATACACCAACACCTCCCCTATAAACATTACAGGGATATGGCTCTGAATATATACAACACCTCCCCTATAAACATTACAGGGATATGGCTCTGAATATATACAGCAACACCTCCCCTATAAACATTACAGGGATATGGCTCTGAATATATACAGCACCTCCCCTATAAACATTACAGGGATATGGCTCTGAATATATACAGCAACACCTCCCCTATAAACATTACAGGAATATGGCTCTGAATATATACAGCAACACCTCCCCTATAAACATTACAGGGATATGGCTCTGAATATATACAGCAACACCTCCCCTATAAACATTACAGGGATATGGCTCTGAATATATACAACACCTCCCCTATAAACATTACAGGGATATGGCTCTGAATATATACAGCAACACCTCCCCTATAAACATTACAGGGATATGGCTCTGAATATATACAGCAACACCTCCCCTATAAACATTACAGGGATATGGCTCTGAATATATACAGCAACACCTCCCCTATAAGCATTACAGGGATATGGCTCTGAATATATACAACACCTCCCCTATAAACATTACAGGGATATGGCTCTGAATATATACAACACCTCCCCTATAAACATTACAGGGATATGGCTCTGAATATATACAACAACACCTCCCCTATAAACATTACAGGGATATGGCTCTGAATATATACAACACCTCCCCTATAAACATTACAGGGATATGGCTCTGAATATATACAGCAACACCTCCCCTATAAACATTACAGGGATATGGCTCTGAATATATACAACACCTCCCCTATAAACATTACAGGGATATGGCTCTGAATATATACAGCAACACCTCCCCTATAAACATTACAGGGATATGGCTCTGAATATATACAACAACACCTCCCCTATAAACATTACAGGGATATGGCTCTGAATATATACAACACCTCCCCTATAAACATTACAGGGATATGGCTCTGAATATATACAACAACACCTCCCCTATAAACATTACAGGGATATGGCTCTGAATATATACAACACCTCCCCTATAAACATTACAGGGATATGGCTCTGAATATACACATCAACACCTCCCCTATAAACATTACAGGGATATGGCTCTGAATATATACAACACCTCCCCTATAAACATTACAGGGATATGGCTCTGAATATATACAACACCTCCCCTATAAACATTACAGGGATATGGCTCTGAATATATACAGCACCTCCCCTATAAACATTACAGGGATATGGCTCTGAATTTATACAGCAACACTATGCATGTCTGTCTCTTCTGTATATGTTATATCCTTGTATTGCTGCTGCTGTATCATCAAATGAATTATCTAAGTGAGTCTCAGAAATGGCTGATATATGAATGTTATTGGATGTTTTCAAATGATTGATTTAATGAACCTTATGTCTCCGGCTACATATATGTGTCACGTATACTCCCTTTCTAGGTCGTCAGGCTGCTGATTATACTCCCTCTCTAGGTCATCAGGCTGCTGATTATACTCCCTTTCTAGGTCGTCAGGCTGCTGATTATACTCCCTCTCTAGGTCATCAGGCTGCTGATTATACTCCCTTTCTAGGTCGTCAGGCTGCTGATTATACTCCCTCTCTAGGTCGTCAGGCTGCTGATTATACTCCCTCTCTAGGTCGTCAGGCTGCTGATTATACTCCCTCTCTAGGTCACCAGGCTGCTGGTTATACTCCCTCTCCGGCCTCTAGGTCATCAGGCTGCTGATTATACTCCCTCTCTGGCCTCTAGATCACCAGGCTGCTGGTTATACTCCCTCTCTGGCCTCTAGGTCATCAGGCTGCTGATTATACTCCCTCTCTGGCCTCTAGGTCATCAGGCTGCTGATTATACTCCCTCTCCTGCCTCTAGGTCATCAGGCTGCTGATTATACTCCCTCTCCTGCCTCTAGGTCATCAGACTGCTGATTATACTCCCTCTCCAGCCTCTAGGTCAGCAGGCTGCTGATTATACTCCCTCTCTGACCTCTAGGTCATCAGGCTGCTGATTATACTCCCTCTCCAGCCTCTAGGTCATCAGGCTGCTGATTATACTCCCTCTCCAGCCTCTAGGTCATCAGGCTGCTGATTATCCCGCACACCTGTTCACCATCGTCTCACGCACCAGCGCCATGACACTCACCTGGACTCCATCACCTCCTTGATTATCTTCCCCATATATCTGTCACTCCCCTCGGTTCTTTCCTCGGTCGTTATTAACTCTGTTTTCATGTTGGTGCGTTGTTTGTGGTTTGTGTTCATTGTTTATTTTATTTATTAAAACACTCACTCCCTGAACTTGCTTCCCGACTCTCAGAGCACTTGTTATAGAATGACGCCTCACCTCTTGGTTTCGGTGGGAATGACGTCGGGTCCGGGAGCTGCTACAGGCTCTCATGCCTCAGACAGATCGTCAGGCTCCCCTGCTACAGGCTCTCATGCCTCAGACAGATCGTCAGACTCCCCTGCTACAGGCTCTCATGCCTCAGACAGATCGTCAGGCTCCCCTGCTACAGGCTCTCATGCCTCAGACAGATCGCCAGGCTCCCCTGCTACAGCCGGCTCATCAGGCTCTCATGCCTCAGACAGATCGTCAGGCTCCCCTGCTACAGCCGGCTCATCAGGCTCTCATGCCTCAGACAGATCGTCAGGCTCCCCTGCTACAGGCTCTCATGCCTCAGACAGATCGTCAGGCTCCCCTGCTACAGCCGGCTCATCAGGCTCTCATGCCTCAGACAGATCGTCAGGCTCCCCTGCTACAGCCGGCTCATCAGGCTCTCATGCCTCAGACAGATCGTCAGGCTCCCCTGCTACAGCCGGCTCATCAGGCTCTCATGCCTCAGACAGATCAACAGGCTCCCCTGCTACAGCCGGCTCATCAGGCTCTCATGCCTCAGACAGATCGTCAGGCTCCCTGCTACAGGCTCTCATGCCTCAGACAGATCGTCAGGCTCCCCTGCTACAGGCTCTCATGCCTCAGACAGATCGTCAGGCTCCCCTGCTACAGCCGGCTCATCAGGCTCTCATGCCTCAGACAGATCGTCAGGCTCCCCTGCTACAGGCTGTCATGCCTCAGACAGATCGTCAGGCTCCCCTGCTACAGGCTCTCATGCCTCAGACAGATCGCCAGGCTCCCCTGCTACAGGCTCTCATGCCTCAGACAGATCGTCAGGCTCCCCTGCTACAGGCTCTCATGCCTCAGACAGATCGTCAGGCTCCCCTGCTACAGGCTCTCATGCCTCAGACAGATCGCCAGGCTCCCCTGCTACAGCCGGCTCATCAGGCTCTCATGCCTCAGACAGATCGTCAGGCTCCCCTGCTACAGCCGGCTCATCAGGCTCTCATGCCTCAGACAGATCGTCAGGCTCCCCTGCTACAGGCTCTCATGCCTCAGACAGATCGTCAGGCTCCCCTGCTACAGGCTCTCATGCCTCAGACAGATCGTCAGGCTCCCCTGCTACAGGCTCTCATGCCTCAGACAGATCGTCAGGCTCCCCTGCTACAGCCGGCTCATCAGGCTCTCATGCCTCAGACAGATCGTCAGGCTCCCCTGCTACAGGCTCTCATGCCTCAGACAGATCGTCAGGCTCCCCTGCTACAGGCTCTCATGCCTCAGACAGATCGCCAGGCTCCCCTGCTACAGGCTCTCATGCCTCAGACAGATCGTCAGGCTCCCCTGCTACAGGCTCTCATGCCTCAGACAGATCGTCAGGCTCCCCTGCTACAGCCGGCTCATCAGGTTCTCATACATGATCGCCAGGCTCCCGTGCCCCAGCCAAGCGACAGATTCCCGCGCATCAGCAGGGGTGACCGTTCCCCTCCTGATCCCCAGGATCGTCCTTTTGGTTGGCGTCCTGCGGCTGGAGCCGAACGCACAGGGGAGGGGGTACTGTCACGTATGCTCTCTCCGGTGCTCTAGGTCGCCATGCTCCCCCATCTCAGTAGGACTGACAGGCTTCCCGCGCATCAGCAGAGGTGACCGGTCCGCTCCTGATCCCCGTGATCATCTTTTTTGGTTGGCGTCCTGTGGCTGGAGCCGCAGGTCTGAGAGGGGGTACTGTCACGTGTGCTCCCTCTCCGGCCTCTCCCTCTCTCGTTATGGCACACACCTGTCACCATTGTTACGCTCACCTGCGCGTCATCAGACTCACCTGGACTCCATCACTTCCCCGATTACCTTCCCTATCTATGTCACTCCCTTTGGTTCCCTTCCCCAGGCGTTATTGTTTCTGTTCCTGTGTCAGTTCTGTGCTTTGTTTTTGTGTTTCTTGTTTTTGTATTATGTTGTGTTTATTTATTAAAACACTCACCCCCTGAACTTGCTTCCCGACTATCAGCGCACATCGTTACAATATTAACATGGGCTACTTTCAGCCCTTTCCTGGGTAGCTTATCAGAGATAATACTGAAAAGAGCTAAATAAAAATATATACATTCAGCAGTCCATTAATCATTTGGTGCTGTGGGGTTGAAGCTATGAACCTTGGCTCTCTCATCCCTTCCAGGCTTCTGGGAGGGAGGGTGGACAATGAGCCTGTCATAGCGGATGTAAGCAATGTTCCCACGAGCTCTGGCAGCTTTCATGGCTGGGATCAGTTCTTTCCTCTTCTGGCGCACAGCTTCAGGATAGTCCTCGTTGAGGAAGATATACATTCCTCTCAAGATCTTGGCTCTTTCCAGAAACGCTACCTTGTCCTTGAACCGCAGGAACTTGACGACCATCGGCCTGGGCTTGTCACCTGGCCCGGTGAAGGGTTTTCCAGTCCTTTCTGGCACGATGACTCCTTGCTGTCCCCAGTCCACGCTGACCTGTTACACCCTCGACAACCACTGTGATTACTATTATTTGACCATGCTGGTAATTTATGAACATCTTGGTTATGTTATAATTCTCCACCCGGCACAGCCAGAAGAGGACAGGCCACCCCTCATAGCCTGGTTTCTTCCTAGGTTTAGGCCTTTCTAGGGAGTTTTTCCTAGCCACCGTGCTTCTACACCTGCATTGTTTGCTGTTTGGGGTTTTATGCTGGGTTTCTGTACAGCACTTTGAGATATCCGCTGATATAAGAAGGGCTACATAAATACATTTGATTTATTGGTGTCAAGTCACCCTCATACAGTAGGGGTCTTCCAATACTCCCTGACATATTTCACAATTGGTAGTCTGAGCTGAAATTGGCCATGCGCGCTCCACCTCAATCATCCTGTGGTCCATCTTCAATTACTCAGAGATCATTTCCCTAACTTTGTCCTCAGACTTCATCCAGGTCTCACGTGGAGATTCTGCAATCCTGTCCACAACCATATTTCACCTTGATTTTCCCACAAGTCTGATGTATCTGTCATTGTAATCATGGGTTCAGAACTGATGTCCTCTGTCAATGGCTTACAGACTGCTGTCATCTTCCCGTTCATTCAACACTGGGAGAACTGCAAACTGTTATTTTATCAGACTGAGAGACATGTCCATGGTCAGACTGAGAGACATGTCCATGGTCAGACTGAGAGACATGACCATAGTCAGACTGAGAGACATGACCATAGTCAGACTGAGAGACATGACCATGGTCAGACTGAGAGACATGACCATAGTCAGACTGAGAGACATGACCATGGTCAGACTGAGAGACATGACCATGGTCAGACTGAGAGACATGACCATGGTCAGACTGACCATGGTCAGACATGACCATGGTCAGACTGACCATGGTCAGAGACATGACCATAGTCAGACTGAGAGACATGACCATAGTCAGACTGAGAGACATGACCATGGTCAGACTGAGAGACCATGACCATGTCCATGGTCAGACTGAGAGACATGACCATGGTCAGACTGACATGTCATGGTCAGACTGAGAGACATGACCATGGTCAGACTGAGAGACATGACCATGGTCAGACTGAGAGACATGACCATGGTCAGTCAGACATGACCATGGTCAGACTGATGACCATAGTCAGACATGGTCAGACTGAGAGACATGACCATGGTCAGACTGAGAGACATGACCATGGTCAGACTGAGAGACATGACCATGGTCAGACTGAGAGACATGACATAGACATGACCATAGTCAGACTGAGACATGACCATAGTCAGACATGACCATGGTCAGACTGAGAGACATGACCATGACCATGTCCATGGTCAGACTGAGAGACATGACCATGGTCAGACTGAGAGACATGACCATGGTCAGACTGAGAGACATGACCATGGTCAGACTGAGAGACATGACCATGGTCAGACTGAGAGACATGACCATAGTCAGACTGAGAGACATGACCATGGTCAGACTGAGAGACATGACCATGGTCAGACTGACAGAGACATGACCATGGTCAGACTGAGACATGACCATGGTCAGACTGAGAGACATGACCATGGTAAGACTCAGAGACATGACCATAGTCAGACTGAGAGACATGACCATGGTCAGACTGAGAGACATGACCATGGTCAGACTGAGAGACATGACCATAGTCAGACTGAGAGACATGACCATGGTCAGACTGAGAGACATGACCATAGTCAGACTGAGAGACAGACTGAGAGACATGACCATGGTCAGACTGAGAGACATGACCATGGTCAGACTGAGAGACATGACCATGGTCAGACTGAGAGACATGACCATGGTCAGACTGAGAGACATGTCCATGGTCAGACTGAGAGACATGACCATGGTCAGACTGAGAGACATGACCATGGTCAGACTGAGAGACATGACCATGGTCAGACTGAGAGACATGACCATGGTCAGACTGAGAGACATGACATGGTCAGACTGAGAGACATGACCATGGTCTGAGAGACATGACCATGGTCAGACTGAGAGACATGTCCATGGTCAGACTGAGAGACATGACCATGGTCAGACTGAGAGACATGACCATGGTCAGACTGAGAGACATGACCATAGTCAGACTGAGAGACATGACCATAGTCAGACTGAGAGACATGACCATAGACTGTGACCATGGTCAGACTGAGAGACAGACCATGGTCAGAGACATGACCATCAGACTGAGTCAGACTGAGAGACATGACCATGGTCAGACTGGTGACATGAGACTGAGAGACATGACCATGGTCAGACTGAGTGACATGGTCAGACTGACCATGGTCAGACTGATGAGACCATGACCATCAGACTGAGAGACATGTCCATGGTCAGACTGAGAGACATGACCATAGTCAGACTGAGAGACATGACATGACCATACCATGTCAGACTGAGAGACATGACCATGGTCAGACTGAGAGACATGACCATGACCATGACCATGGTCAGACTGAGAGACATGACCATAGTCAGACTGAGAGACATGTCCATGGTCAGACTGAGAGACATGTCCATGGTCAGACTGAGAGACATGACCATAGTCAGACTGAGAGACATGACCATGTCAGACAGTTAAACTGAGAGACATGACCATGGTTAAACTGAGAGACATGACCATGGTCAGACTGAGAGACATGACCATGGTCAGACTGAGAGACATGACCATGGTCAGACTGAGAGACATGACCGTGGTTAAACTGAGAGACATGACCATAGTCAGACTGAGAGACATGACCATGGTCAGACATGACCATGGTCAGACATGACCATGGTCAGACTGAGAGACATGACCATGGTCAGACTGAGAGACATGACCATGGTCAGACTGAGAGACATGACCATAGTCAGACTGAGAGACATGACCGTGGTTAAACTGAGAGACATGACCATGGTTAAACTGAGAGACATGACCATGGTCAGACAGAGAGACATGACCATGGTCAGACTGAGAGACATGACCATGATCAGACTGAGAGACATGACCGTGGTTAAACTGAGAGACATGACCATAGTCAGACTGAGAGACATGACCATGGTCAGACTGAGAGACATGACCATGGTCAGACTGAGAGACATGACCATGGTCAGACTGAGAGACATGACCATGGTCAGACTGAGAGACATGACCATGGTCAGACTGAGAGACATGACCATGGTGAAACTGAGAGACATGACCATGGTCAGACTGAGACATGACTATAGTCAGACTGAGAGACATGACCATGGTCAGACTGAGAGAAATGACCATGGTCAGACAGAGACATGACTATAGTCAGACTGAGAGACATGACCATGGTCAGACTGAGAGACATGACCATAGTCAGACTGAGAGACATGACCATACTCAGACTGAGAGACATGACCATGGTCAGACTGAGAGACATGACCATGGTCAGACTGAGAGACATGACCATGGTCAGACTGAGAGACATGTCCATGGTCAGACTGAGAGACATGAACATAGTCAGACTGAGAGACATGACCATGGTCAGACTGAGAGACATGACCATGGTCAAACTGAGAGACATGACCATAGTCAGACAGAGAGACATGACCATGGTCAGACAGAGAGACATGACCATGGTTAAACTGAGAGACATGACCATGGTCAGACTGAGAGACATGACCATGGTCAGACTGAGAGACATGACCATGGTCAGACTGAGAGACATGACCATGGTCAGACTGAGAGACATGAACATAGTCAGACTGAGAGACATGACCATGGTCAGACTGAGAGACATGACCATGGTCAAACTGAGAGACATGACCATAGTCAGACTGAGAGACATGACCATGGTTAAACTGAGAGACATGACCATGGTTAAACTGAGAGACATGACCATGGTCAGACTGAGAGACATGACCATGGTCAGACTGAGAGACATGACCATGGTCAGACTGAGAGACATGACCATGGTCAGACTGAGAGACATGACCATGGTCAGACTGAGAGACATGACCATGTCAGGTGACCATAAACTGAGAGACATGACCATGGTTAAACTGAGAGACATGACCATGGTCAGACTGAGAGAGACATGACCATGGTCAGACTGAGAGACATGACCATGATCAGACTGAGAGACATGACCGTGGTTAAACTGAGAGACATGACCATAGTCAGACTGAGAGACATGACCATGGTCAGACTGAGAGACATGACCATGGTCAGACTGAGAGACATGACCATGGTCAGACTGACCATAGTCAGACATGACCATGGTCAGACTGACCATGAGACATGACCATAGTCAGACTGAGAGACATGACCATGGTCAGACAGAGAGACATGACCATGGTCAGACTGAGACACATGACCATGGTGAAACTGAGAGACATGACCATGGTCAGACTGAGACATGACTATAGTCAGACTGAGAGACATGACCATGGTCAGACTGAGAGAAATGACCATGGTCAGACAGAGACATGACTATAGTCAGACTGAGAGACATGACCATGGTCAGACTGAGAGACATGACCATAGTCAGACTGAGAGACATGACCATACTCAGACTGAGAGACATGACCATGGTCAGACTGAGAGACATGACCATGGTCAGACTGAGAGACATGACCATGGTCAGACTGAGAGACATGTCCATGGTCAGACTGAGAGACATGAACATAGTCAGACTGAGAGACATGACCATGGTCAGACTGAGACCATGGTCAGACATGACCATGGTCAGACTGAGACATGACCATGGTCAGACTGAGAGACATGACCATGGTCAGACTGAGAGACATGTCCATGGTCAGACTGAGAGACATGTCCATGGTCAGACTGAGAGACATGTCCATGGTCAGACTGAGAGACATGACCATAGTCAGACTGAGAGAGACATGATGGTCAGACTGATGACCATGGTCAGACTGAGAGACATGACCATGGTCAGACTGAGAGACATGACCATGGTCAGACTGAGAGACATGTCCATGGTCAGACTGAGAGACATGTCCATGGTCAGACTGAGAGACATGTCCATGGTCAGACTGAGAGACATGTCCATGGTCAGACTGAGAGACATGACCATGGTCAGACTGAGAGACATGACCATAGTCAGACAGACTGAGACATGACCATGGTCAGACTGAGAGACATGACCATGGTCAGACTGAGAGACATGACCATGGTCAGACAGGTCAGACTGACATGACCATGGTCAGACTGACATGACCATGGTCAGACATGACCATGGTCAGACAGAGAGACATGACCATGGTCAGACTGAGAGACATGACCATGGTCAGACTGAGAGACATGACCATGGTCAGACTGAGAGACATGACCATGGTCAGACTGAGAGACATGTCCATGGTCAGACTGAGAGACATGGTCAGACCATGACCATGGTCAGACTGAGAGACATGACCATGGTCAGACTGAGAGACATGACCATAGTCAGACAGAGAGACATGACCATGGTCAGACTGAGAGACATGACCATGGTCAGACTGAGAGACATGACCATGGTCAGCAGACTGAGAGACATGACCATGGTCAGACTGAGAGACATGTCCATGGTCAGACTGAGAGACATGACCATGGTCAGACTGAGAGACATGACCATGGTCAGACTGAGAGACATGACCATAGTCAGACAGAGAGACATGACCATGGTCAGACTGAGAGACATGACCATGGTCAGACTGAGACCATGGTCAGACTGAGACATGACCATGGTCAGACTGAGAGACATGACCATGGTCAGACTGAGGTCAGACATGACCATGGTCAGACAGACTGAGAGACATGACCATGGTTAAACTGAGAGACATGACCATGGTCAGACTGAGACATGACCATGGTCAGACTGAGAGACATGACTGAGAGACATGACCATCAGACTGAGAGACATGACCATGGTCAGACTGAGAGACATGACCATGGTCAGACCATGGTCAGAGACATGACCATGGTCAGACTGAGAGACATGTCCATGGTCAGACTGAGAGACATGTCCATGGTCAGACTGAGAGACATGACATGACCATGAGTCAGACTGAGAGACATGACCATGGTCAGACAGAGAGACATGACCATGGTCAGACTGAGAGACATGACCATGGTCAGACTGAGAGAGACATGTCCATGGTCAGACTGAGAGACATGACCATGGTCAGACTGAGAGACATGACATGACCATGGTCAGACTGAGAGACATGACCATGGTCAGACTGAGAGACATGACCATAGTCAGACTGAGAGACATGACCATGGTCAGACAGAGAGACATGACCATGGTCAGAATGACCATGGTCAGACATGACCATGGTCAGACTGATGACCATGGTCAGACTGACATGTCCATGGTCAGACTGAGAGACATGTCCATGGTCAGACTGAGAGACATGACCATAGTCAGACAGAGAGACATGACCATGGTCAGACAGAGAGACATGACCATGGTCAGACTGAGACTGAGAGACATGACCCATGGTCAGACTGAGAGACATGACCATGGTCAGAGACTGAGAGACATGACCATGGTCAGACTGAGAGACATGTCCATGGTCAGACTGAGAGACATGTCCATGGTCAGACTGAGAGACATGACCATAGTCAGACTGAGAGACATGACCATAGTCAGACAGAGAGACATGACCATGGTCAGACTGAGAGACATGACCATGGTCAGACTGAGAGACATGTCCATAGTCAGACTGAGAGACATGACCATGGTCAGACTGAGAGACATGACCATGGTCAGACTGAGAGACATGTCCATGGTCAGACTGAGAGACATGTCCATGGTCAGACTGAGAGACATGACCATAGTCAGACTGAGAGACATGACCATAGTCAGACAGAGAGACCATGACCATGGTCAGACTGAGAGATGGTCAGACATGACCATGGTCAGACTGAGAGACATGTCCATGGTCAGACAGAGAGACATGACCATGGTCAGACTGAGAGACATGACCATGGTCAGACTGAGAGACATGACCATGGTCAGACTGAGAGACATGTCCATGGTCAGACTGAGAGACATGACCATAGTCAGACTGAGAGACATGACCATGGTCAGACTGAGAGACATGACCATGGTCAGACTGAGAGACATGACCATGGTCAGACAGAGAGACATGACCATGGTCAGACTGAGAGACATGACCATGGTCAGACTGAGAGACATGACCATGGTCAGACTGAGAGACATGTCCATGGTCAGACTGAGAGACATGACCATGGTCAGACTGAGAGACATGACCATGGTCAGACTGAGAGACATGACCATGGTCAGACTGAGAGACATGACCATGGTCAGACTGAGAGACATGACCATGGTCAGACTGAGAGGCTCCAATAAATCTCTAAGATTACGAGACCAAAACAAGTCAGAAAAGAAGAACACCGTGAACACTGGTTACTGTGATACTGTGTGATACTGTCTGTGCTTTGCTTTAGTTTTGTGCCATTCGTTTATAAAAAGGCACAAATGGTGCTTAGTAAAAACTGTAAAGTTCTGTCGTGTCTGGTGTCAATGTCTGAGGATTAGGGCTCAAAAGGCCACAATAACCCTCAATATTTATTGTTTTTTTCTTCCTGAAACATCATCATTAACCTTTCCTCTCAACCACATGCTACTCCCCATGTACCATGGTAGTGTTCACCCACATGCTACTCCCCATGTACCATGGTAGTGTTCACCCACATGCTACTCCCCATGTACCATGGTAGTGTTTACCCACATGCTACTCCCCATGTACCATGGTAGTGTTCAAACACATGCTACTCCCCATGTACCATGGTAGTGTTCAACCACATGCTACTCCCCATGTACCATGGTAGTGTTCAACCACATGCTACTCCCATGTACCATGGCAGTGTTCACCCACATGCTACTCCCCATGTACCATGGTAGTGTTCAACCACATGCTACTCCCCATGTACCATGGTAGTGTTCAACCACATGCTACTCCCCATGTACCATAGTAGTGTTCACCCACATGCTACTCCCCATGTACCATGGTAGTGTTCAACCACATGCTACTCCCCATGTACCATGGTAGTGTTCACCCACATGCTACTCCCCATGTACCATGGTAGTGTTCACCCACATGCTACTCCCCATGTACCATGGTAGTGTTCAACCACATGCTACTCCCCATGTACCATGGTAGTGTTCACCCACATGCTACTCCCCATGTACCATGGTAGTGTTCACCCACATGCTACTCCCCATGTACCATGGTAGTGTTCAACCACATGCTACTCTCATGTACCATGGCAGTGTTCACCCACATGCTACTCCCCATGTACCATGCCAGTGTTCACCCACATGCTACTCCCCATGTACCATGGTAGTGTTCAACCACATGCTACTCCCCATGTACCATAGTAGTGTTCACCCACATGCTACTCCCCATGTACCATAGTAGTGTTCACCCACATGCTACTCCCCATGTACCATGGCAGTGTTCACCCACATGCTACTCCCCATGTACCATGGTAGTGTTCACCCACATGCTACTCCCCATGTACCATGGTAGTGTTCACCCACATGCTACTCCCCATGTACCATGGTAGTGTTCACCCACATGCTACTCCCCATGTACCATAGTAGTGTTCACCCACATGCTACTCCCCATGTACCATGGTAGTGTTCACCCACATGCTACTCCCCATGTACCATGGCAGTGTTCACCCACATGCTACTCCCCATGTACCATGGCAGTGTTCAACCACATGCTACTCCCCATGTACCATGGTAGTGTTCACCCACATGCTACTCCCCATGTACCATGGCAGTGTTCACCCACATGCTACTCCCCATGTACCATGGTAGTGTTCAAACACATGCTACTCCCCATGTACCATGGTAGTGTTCAACCACATGCTACTCCCCATGTACCATAGTAGTGTTCACCCACATGCTACTCCCCATGTACCATGGTAGTGTTCAACCACATGCTACTCCCCATGTACCATGGTAGTGTTCAACCACATGCTACTCCCCATGTACCATGGTAGTGTTCAACCACATGCTACTCCCCATGTACCATGGTAGTGTTCACCCACATGCTACTCCCCATGTACCATGGTAGTGTTCAACCACATGCTACTCCCCATGTACCATGGTAGTGTTCAACCACATGCTACTCCCCATGTACCATGGTAGTGTTCAACCACATGCTACTCCCCATGTACCATGGTAGTGTTCAACCACATGCTACTCCCCATGTACCATGGTAGTGTTCACCCACATGCTACTCCCCATGTACCATGGTAGTGTTCACCCACATGCTACTCCCCATGTACCATGGTAGTGTTCAAACACATGCTACTCCCCATGTACCATAGTAGTGTTCACCCACATGCTACTCCCCATGTACCATGGTAGTGTTCACCCACATGCTACTCCCCATGTACCATGGCAGTGTTCACCCACATGCTACTCCCCATGTACCATGGTAGTGTTCACCCACATGCTACTCCCCATGTACCATGGTAGTGTTCACCCACATGCTACTCCCCATGTACCATGGTAGTGTTCAACCACATGCTACTCCCCATGTACCATGGTAGTGTTCACCCACATGCTACTCCCCATGTACCATGGTAGTGTTCACCCACATGCTACTCCCCATGTACCATGGTAGTGTTCAAACACATGCTACTCCCCATGTACCATAGTAGTGTTCACCCACATGCTACTCCCCATGTACCATGGTAGTGTTCACCCACATGCTACTCCCCATGTACCATGGCAGTGTTCACCCACATGCTACTCCCCATGTACCATGGTAGTGTTCACCCACATGCTACTCCCCATGTACCATGGTAGTGTTCAACCACATGCTACTCCCCATGTACCATGGCAGTGTTCAACCAGTGGTCATTCTTTAAGCGTCCAAGTCAAATCTCCATACCATATACTGTTACAATCCTCTGATATGGTGTTGCTTACCTTCGACCGCTCGTTTAAAGAACACTTTGCAGCTTCCACATGTGAGGACCCCATAGTGACACCCTGAGGCCTCATCTCCACAGATCATACATAGTCTCTGGGGTGGAACACTGCAGAACCAGGGAATGAGCCATTGGTTATTTACACTGACAACATTGGCACACTGATATCACAGCAATTGGCTAATTGAGGAATAATAAAAAAAGCTCATCAAATCAGATTAATTTTGGCAACAAACAAACAAAAGCGAATGCATGAATATGAAAACACATTTAAATTATCTGAAAGGTGCCAAACTGCTGAGACTTTTACTAAGGTTATGGTCAGCTATACTTTAAATAATGCGTCAATCTTACCCGCCATATCCTGTATAGGTTGGGGACCGCTGGAGCAGGGCTGAGGTGTGAATTCCATCCGGGGAGGAGTAGCCATGGTGTGGGTACTGGTCCTCGGAGACCCCGCTGGACTGGCACCAAAACGAGGAATGAGTAGGAGAGGTCTGAATGGACCATCTGGGCATTTCACTCTTATAAATCATCAAATGCTGCTGTGGACCCTGTCCGTTACTGCTCATTACATCAAAACTCAGCATGCCCTTACCGGGATGAGTAGGAAAGGGAACACCACGTGAGTCTGCACGGACCTGGGGAACCGTCGACATCTGGTCGTTCTGATTCAAGTCGACTAGAAAGTTCGGTGAACAGTCCAATAGTACTTGTTGTCCAGGCGCGGAGGTGGGGAAAGACGCTGCCGAATCATCCAGAAAACCTAACGGTTGTTGTTTCCTCTCGCTGTCATAACAGGTTTCGAGGGTAGGGATGTTGGCCGTTAGGTCAAAATCGGGACACGGTGTTTCCATGATTAGTGACGGCTCCTTCTCATCTTTGATGATCCTACAAACTCCGGTGGCTGTGGTTGAACTGGGTGTCGATGTCATGTTCGTAGCCGCTCTCTGCAAACTTTCATGAGCTACTGTTGGGATCGGCTGCGGTAACGTGGAATCCTTCACTCCCTCTATACCACGCACCTCTGTCCAGCGCACAGGGTCAGAGCGGTCATAAAAAGCTTTATTGACAAGTGAGGCGTTATCTCTGACAGTACAGTCTTTGAACATGGCACTGTTGTTGCTTGAGCTAGGAGGCGCAGCGCACAAAGTGCCAACGTTTCCAAAACTACGCACTACGGAGGACATGCAGACTTGAGACTGTGGCTCCTTAGAGAATTTCCGAGGCTGACCAAATCCTACATCTTTATACTTCTCAATCAAATAACTTACTCTTTTACTGGAGTCTGTGACGTCTGAGCTCAATGTGTTCGCTGAGTCCATCCTGTCTCCTGTGTGTTCATTTTCCATTCTGTTGTCAAAGCTACAGAAATCACGACGACGCCAGTCCCTGTCAGTCGGTGAGGAGACTAGAGTGGGTGGTGTCTCTTGGTGCAAAGAAAGAACTTCCCAAAATGCTTTTCCGCGTTGTGACAAGCTGTGCCTTTAGTGTTCGACCCTGTCAGATTTGCTGTGCAGCTACCACTGGCTTGCTGTATATATAGAGGAATAAAATGGTACAACCCATACGCCTGTGGCTCAATCAATGTTTAAAAGGGGTTTGAAGTCCAAAACACGCCGGTAATGCGGTAGGACTCATTAGGTAATGCGGTAGGACTCATTAGGTCATGCGGTAGGACTCATTAGGTAATGCGGTATGACTCATTAGGTAATGCGGTATGACTCATTAGGTAATGCGGTAGGACTCATTAGGTAATGTGGTAGGACTCATTAGGTAATGCGGTAGGACTCATTAGGTAATGCGGTAGGACTCATTAGGTAATGCGGAAGGACTCATTAGGTAATGCGGTAGGACGCATTAGGTAATGCGGTATGACTCATTAGGTAATGCGGTATGACTCATTAGGTAATGCGGCAGGACTCATTAGGTAATGCGGTAGGACTCATTAGGTAATGCGGTAGGACTCATTAGGCAATGCGGTAGGACTCATTAGGTAATGCGGTAGGACTCATTAGGTAATGCGGTAGGACTCATTAGGTAATGCGGTAGGACTCATTAGGTAATGCGGTAGGACTCATTAGGTAATGCGGTAGGACTCATTAGGTTAATGACTGGCATGACAATGGACATAGAAACTGACGAGACATTACGAACACATTTGGGACCAGACTACACTGGATGGCTAGCAGCTACAGATGATGTGAAATAATGAGGAAGTCTCCATTTCCTATTTCAATAAGCAAGTGGTTGGCCAGGGTAAGAGGGTAGCATGAGAGAGAGCTCAGCCAAGGATAACAGGGTAGCACGAGTTCATTGAATGGCGCAATTATGCCTTGTGCCACTTCACAGAATATCCATGGTTCATAATTAAAACACATAGTTACAAGCCCCTCTATGTCTGTGTTAAAACTGACCATGCTTAAGGTCAAATAGGCGCAGCTCTTGCCCTTCAAGTAAAGAACGATAGGATAAAATTACCTTTTGATGCTGAGTTGTAATAATATCAAAGTCGTAACACATTACTTTAATCAACTTTCTTTGGGGAATTTGTATTTGTATAAAACAGCCAACTAGACTTGTGTAAGAACCCGTGTTCTTTGTTTAAGTTTAGCTCCTGTAATTTACGAGGGCTGGTGTTTGACTGTATCTAGGAGACAGGCTGAGAGCAAGAGGGGGGGAACCCTCCACATGTTCCACTCAGAGACATCATCTAATCTGAGTTTTTAATATTACCAGGGAGGACAGAGACATCATCTAATCTGAGGTTTTAATATTACCAGGGATTGGTAATATTACCAGGGAGGACAGAGACATCATCTAATCTGAGGTTTTAATATTACCAGGGAGGACAGAGACATCTAATCTGAGGTTTTAATATTACCAGGGAGGACAGAGACATCTAATCTGAGTTTTTAATATTACCAGGGAGGACAGAGACATCTAATCTGAGTTTTTAATATTACCAGGGAGGACAGAGACATCTAATCTGAGTTTTTAATATTACCAGGGATTGGTAATATTACCAGGGAGGACAGAGACATCTAATCTGAGGTTTTAATATTACCAGAGAGGACAGAGACATCTAATCTGAGGTTTTAATATTACCAGGGATTGGTAATATTACCAGGGAGTATTATTCAGGTAAAAAGTGAAGTAATTCGTATTTCAGATCACTTTATATGACTCTCCACTAGATTACTGTACAAAAAACAACATCTCAAAAAGGATATCTTGACTTTTTTTATGATGATATATTATAATATCTCTTTAAGCAACCTCTTCTGTTCAGGGTTGGAGAAGATTGCTTTGAAAGATGTATACCGCTGTTGCCTTTGTGTCGCGTGAAACCCCCTGTTGGCTTTGCCATGTCAATGGCTCTACCTGTGTCGCTGTGAGCCGGTGGGTCTGACTCTCTTTGTATCCATGCTGATTGTGGTTCTGATGGCGTCACAGGGTTGCAACTTTCTCTGGTGACAGGAGGGTCATGACCCCCAACATTCTGAAATTGCATTTTCGTCTCCCCCAGTTTTATCATCGCACTGTGATAGAAAAAAAAAAGCTTTAGGACCTCGCGGACACCACATAGCAGGCTGTGTGAAGGCAAAGCTTCTGAAAGGCTAGCTGGACCGGCACGGGAGAGGAACGCAGCAGCTGCTGTCAGTGTGTATGTGTTGCACTCTTTCTCCGAGTTGTAAAAGCAAGCAGAGCAGAAACTGGCTACTCTTTAGTTGACTGATGTAGCTGGCAAGGTAACTGCTGTTTGACTTATTAGAAAAATTAAGTCAAAAGAAAATGGTAAAACGCTTCATTGTGAAGCTAAATACACTTAATGTACTGTGAAATATTTTTGTAAAATCTTTTTTAATGTAATTATATATTAATGTTATTTTATTTTATATAAATTACTGCCTTAATATTTTCTGGACCCCAGGAAGAGTAGCTGCTGCCTTGGCAGGACCTAATGGGGATCCATAATAAACCCCAGGAAGAGTAGCTGCTGCCTTGGCAGGAACTAATGGGGATCCATAATAAACCCCAGGAAGAGTAGCTGCTGCCTTGGCAGGAACTAATGGGGATCCATAATAAACCCCAGGAAGAGTAGCTGCTGCCTTGTCAGGAACTAATGGGGACCCATAATAAACCCCAGGAAGAGTAGCTGCTGCCTTGGCAGGGACTAATGGGGATCCATAATAAACCCCAGGAAGAGTAGCTGCTGCCTTGGCAGGAACTAATGGGGATCCATAATAAACCCCAGGAAGAGTAGCTGCTGCCTTGGCAGGGAGTAATGGGGATCCATAATAAACCCCAGGAAGAGTAGCTCCTGCCTTGACAGGAACTAATGGGGATCCATAATAAACCCCAGGAAGAGTAGCTGCTGCCTTGGCAGGAACTAATGGGGATCCATAATAAACCCCAGGAAGAGTAGCTGCTGCCTTGGCAGGGAGTAATGGGGATCCATAATAAACCCCAGGAAGAGTAGCTGCTGCCTTGACAGGAACTAATGGGGATCCATAATAAACCCCAGGAAGAGTAGCTTCTGCCTTGGCAGGGACTAATGGGGATCCATAATAAACCCCAGGAAGAGTAGCTGCTGCCTTGGCAGGAACTAATGGGGATCCATAATAAACCCCAGGAAGAGTAGCTGCTGCCTTGATAGGAACTAATGGGGATCCATAATAAACCCCAGGAAGAGTAGCTGCTGCTTGTAACTATGTGTTTTAATTATGAACCATGGATATTCTGGGGTCCAGCAACATTAAGGCAGCATATTTACAATTAAAAATATTACGACATTACATTTCACAACACATTCAATGTGTTCCCTCAGGCCACTACACTACTATCACATATTTTCAGTACAACATCCATGTGTACGTGTGCGTAGAGTGCTTGTCTTATCACGCGTGTGTCTGTGTGTGTATAGTGCGTATGTAATCATGTCTGTGTGTGTGTGTGTGTGTAGTGCGTATGTAATCGTGTGTGTGTGTGTCTGTGTGTGTATGTATAGTGTGTATGTAATCGTGTGTGTGTGTCTGTGTGTGTATGTATCTGTGTGTGTATAGTGTGTATGTAATCATGTGTGTGTGTGTGTATAGTGCGTATGTAATCGTGTGTGTGTGTGTGTCTCTTCACAGTCCCCGCTGTTCCATAAGGTGTATTTTTTTGATATCCGTTTATTAAATCTGATTCTGCTGCTTCCATCAGTTACCTGATGTGGAACACAGTTCCATGGAGTCATGGTTCTATGCTGTGTGTTTCCTGCTACACCTGTAGATGGACTGGAGCTGACCGGGGAAACCTCTGGGCCCTAAACCATGACATAATCAAGTCATTACGAAACTCACTCTCTTTGCTTTAATGTGATCTTCCTGAACATTATCATGCTGTTATTATGTTTTTGGTTTTCAAAAAAAAATTGTGGTTTTTCAAACGCCAGCAGATACTGGAAGTGGGCTGTAATGACTCGGAGGAAGGCATATAATTTAAGTTTCAATATTGTTGCTGGCGTTTGTGATGCGAGCCTTGAGCCTATCTCCTGCGTCATGTTACACAAATACTATCAGAACGGATAGTCACAGCAACTTACTGTTTATTCAAATGTTCTCGGATCAGAATTGTTCTCATTATGGGATGTATCATCCCCCTCCCCCCACTTTAGTAAAGAATGTT
The DNA here is from genome assembly GCF_034236695.1 of Oncorhynchus nerka. Lineage (NCBI taxonomy): Eukaryota > Metazoa > Chordata > Actinopteri > Salmoniformes > Salmonidae > Oncorhynchus > Oncorhynchus nerka. The sequence continues at coordinate 2,138,587 of NC_088406.1, forward strand.
TTTTCTCTGATAGGCGAATCCCGAGCTTTCAACGGTCGAGGTGACCAAAGACGGTATTTTCTTCTCTCGTAGCATGTTTTGGCACTATATCTGGTTTCCTTGGCAACCGGACTTCCATTTGATAACCATTCATGTGTTAGGGAGAACGGTGGTCCCAGTTTCACACCCCCACAATAAAGCTCCACATGTCATATCATAGATTAGTCCCAAATGGCACCCTCTTCCCTGTATAGTGTACTACTTTAGACCAGGGCCCATAGCACCCTCTTCCCTGTATAGTGTACTACTTTAGACCAGGGCCCATAGCACCCTCTTCCCTGTATAGTGTACTACTTTAGACCAGGGCCCATAGCACCCTCTTCCCTGTATAGTGTACTACTTTAGACCAGGGCCTATAGCACCCTCTTCCCTGTATAGTGTACTACTTTAGACCAGGGCCCATAGCACCCTCTTCCCTGTATAGTGTACTACTTTAGACCAGGGCCCATAGCACCCTCTTCCCTGTATAGTGTACTACTTTAGACCAGGGCCCATAGCACCCTCTTCCCTGTATAGTGCACTACTTTAGACCAGGGCCCATAGCACCCTCTTCCCTGTATAGTGCACTACTTTAGACCAGGGCCCATAGCACCCTCTTCCCTGTATAGTGTACTACTTTAGACCAGGGCCCATAGCACCCTCTTCCCTGTATAGTGTACTACTTTAGACCAGGGCCCATAGCACCCTCTTCCCTGTATAGTGCACTACTTTAGACCAGGGCCCATAGCACCCTCTTCCCTGTATAGTGCACTACTTTAGACCAGGGCCCATAGCACCCTCTTCCCTGTATAGTGTACTACTTTAGACCAGGGCCCATAGCACCCTCTTCCCTGTATAGTGCACTACTTTAGACCAGGGCCCATAACACCCTCTTCCCTGTATAGTGCAACACTTTAGACCAGGGCCCATTGGGTGCCATTTGGGACATATCCTATAATATCTTTGCTTTAGATATAAAGTTATATTGAATTGACAAAAACACACTGACCGTGCGTGAGAACAGTGTAACCCGGAAGTCTATAAATATCACTGGATCTTTCTGTGAGAGTCTGTGAGAGTCTGTGAGAGTCTGTGGGAGTCTATAAATATCACTGGATCTTTCTGTGAGAGTCTGTGGGAGTTTGAATTAACAAGCGGAAGTGTGTTCTTCCTTTTAAAATAGAAGACAAAGTACCGTAGAGAAATTAGATATGGATCAACTTGTGCTTTATTGTGGTTGATTGAGTAATGATGGTTAATTTATGAATCATCTTTAGAACCAAAAGGCCTTCTAAAAGGTCAAACCATGATCACATGATTTCTTGATGACCTCATCCCTTTGTTACAATGCACATTTCCCGATGTGATATAGTATTCTGTTCTACTGTATTCTACTGTATTTTATTGTGTTCTACTGTATTTTATTGTGTTCTACTGTATTCTACTGTATTTTATTCTGTTCTACTGTATTCTACTGTATTTTATTGTGTTCTACTCTATTCTACTGCATTTTATTGTGTTCTACTCTATTCTACTGTATTTTATTGTGTTCTACTCTATTCTACTGTATTTTATTGTGTTCTACTCTATTCTACTGCATTTTATTGTGTTCTACTCTATTCTACTGTATTTTATTCTGTTCTACTCTATTCTACTGTATTTTATTGTGTTCTACTCTATTCTACTGTATTTTATTGTGTTCTACTCTATTCTACTGTATTTTATTCTGTTCTACTCTATTCTACTGTATTTTATTGTGTTCTACTGTATTCTACTGTATTTTATTGTGTTCTACTCTATTCTACTGTATTTTATTGTGTTCTACTGTATTTTATTGTGTTCTACTCTATTCTACTGTATTTTATTGTGTTCTACTGTATTCTACTGTTTTTTATTGTGTTCTACTGTATTCTACTGTGTTCTAGTCTATCCCATGTCTGTATGACCGTTACATCTGTCACCAGCCAGCCACACTCTCTGTGTCTGCACTAAACACTACCTAGCGTCCTTTCTGTCTGCACTAAACACTTAGCGTCCTCTCTGTCTGCACTAAACACTACCTATAGCGTCCTCTCTGTCTGCACTAAACACTACCTAGCATACTTTCTGTCTGCACTAAACACTACCTAGCATCCTTTCTGTCTGCACTAAACACTACCTAGCGTCCTTTCTGTCTGCACTAAACACTACCTAGCGTCCCTTCTGTCTGCACTAAACACTACCTAGCGTCCTACCTAGCGTCCTTTCTGTCTGCACTAAACACTACCTAGCGTCCTTTCTGTCTGCACTAAACACTACCTAGCGTCCTTTCTGTCTGCACTAAACACTACCTAGCGTCCTTTCTGTCTGCAATAAACACTACCTAGCGTCCTTTCTGTCTGCACTAAACACTACCTAGCGTCCTTTCTGTCTGCACTAAACACTACCTAGCGTCCTTTCTGTCTGCACTAAACACTACCTAGCGTCCTTTCTGTCTGCAATAAACACTACCTAGCGTCCTTTCTGTCTGCACTAAACACTTAGCGTCCTTTCTGTCTGCACTAAACACTACCTATAGCGTCCTCTCTGTCTGCACTAAACACTACCTAGCATCCCTTCTGTCTGCACTAAACACTACCTAGCATACTTTCTGTCTGCACTAAACACTACCTAGCGTCCTTCTGTCTGCACTAAACACTACCTAGCGTCCTTTCTGTCTGCACTAAACACTACCTAGCGTCCTTTCTGTCTGCAATAAACACTACCTAGCGTCCCTTCTGTCTGCACTAAACACTACCTAGCGTCCCTTCTGTCTGCACTAAACACTACCTAGCGTCCTACCTAGCGTCCTCTCTGTCTGCACTAAACACTACCTAGCGTCCTTTCTGTCTGCACTAAACACTACCTAGCGTCCTTTCTGTCTGCACTAAACACTACCTAGCGTCCTTTCTGTCTGCATTAAACACTACCTAGCGTCCCTTCTGTCTGCACTAAACACTACCTAGCATCATTTCTGTCTGCACTAAACACTACCTAACGTCCTTTCTGTCTGCACTACCTAGCGTCCTTTCTGTCTGCACTAAACACTACCTAACATCCTTTCTGTCTGCAATAAACACTACCTAGCATCCTTTCTGTCTGCACTAAAGACTACCTAGCGTCCTTTCTGTCTGCACTAAACACTACCTAGCATCCTTTCTGTCTGCACTAAACACTACCTAACGTCCTTTCTGTCTGCACTACCTAGCGTCCTTTCTGTCTGCACTAAACACTACCTAACATCCTTTCTGTCTGCAATAAACACTACCTAGCATCCTTTCTGTCTGCACTAAACACTACCTAGCATCCTTTCTGTCTGCACGACCTAGGCCTATGGAATGTTATTGCTCAGACAAGGCAAAGGTCATCCCGGACAGACATAGGTCAAAGGTCATCCCATCCATGGGTCAGTCTGTCAGCCATACCTGTCATCCACACTGGTTGCATACTAAATGTCACTCTATCCACAGCACTACTTTAGACCAGGGCTTCACTGTAGGATAACGGTCTCTGCTGCTGCCTGACAGAGCTGAGGAAATAGAGCCTTGTGGGTGACCTCTAGTCTTGATGACCTCATCCCTCGTGGTTGTGTTTCAGGGCTGGGGTCAATTTGAATTGACAGCTGTCAAGTGACTTTAATTTAGTATTGAAAAAAAAATGAAAAAAACTTTTGAAATAAATAGCTTCTACTTCTTAGTTTATTGGGAAGTAATTGAAAATAGATTCCATTTAAAAATTATATATTTTGAAAATATTTTAAGTTTCTTCCTGAATTGACTGTCCCATCCCTGGTGTGTGTATGTGTGTGTGTGTGTGTGTATATGTGTGTGTGTGTGTGTGTGTGTGTGTGTATATATATGTGTGTGTGTGTGTGTGTGTGTGTGTGTGTGTGTATATATATATATGTGTGTGTGTGTGTGTGTGTGTGTGTGTGTGTATATATATATATGTGTGTGTGTGTGTGTGTGTGTGTGTGTATATATGTGTGTGTGTGTGTGTGTGTGTGTATATATGTGTGTGTGTGTGTGTGTGTGTGTGTGTATATGTGTGTGTGTGTGTGGGTGTGTGTGTGTGTGTGTATATTCATGTGTGTGTGTGTGGGTGTGTGTGTGTATATATATATGTGTGTGTGTGTGTGTGTGTGTGTGTGTATATATATGTGTGTGTGTGGGTGTGTGTGTGTGTGTGTGTGTATATATATGTGTGTGTCGCTCTGGATAAGAGCGTCTGCTAAATGACTTAAATGTAATGTAAATGTGTGTGTGTGTGTGTATATATATGTGTGTGTGTGTGTGTGTGTGTGTATATATGTGTGTGTGTGTGTGTGTGTGTGTATGTGTGTGTGTGTGTGTGTGTGTATATGTGTGTGTGTGTGTGGGTGTGTGTGTGTGTGTGTATATTCGTGTGGGTGTGTGTGTGTATATATATATATGTGTGTGTGTGTGTGTGTGTGTGTGTATATATATGTGTGTGTGTGGGTGTGTGTGTGTGTGTGTGTGTATATATATGTGTGTGTCGCTCTGGATAAGAGCGTCTGCTAAATGACTTAAATGTAATGTAAATGTGTGTGTGTGTGTGTGTATATATATGTGTGTGTGTGTGGGTGTGTGTGTGTGTGTGTGTGTATATATATGTGTGTGTGTGTGTGTGTGTGTGTGTATGTGTGTGTGTGTGTGTGTGGGTGTGTGTATGGAGGGGGAGTATGGGGTGAGCTGTTAACCACCCTGAGAGGTCAGGGTGATCTGTGAGGCTTGTGTTACAGCTAAGTATAATGGGCTGTGGGAACAGAACAGTATATCTGGGGCAGAAGATGAATGGACGACTGTAGACGAACTTAATACAGTCCTATCCTCTACCCTGTTTCTGATGATGTACCAACATGTGTTACAGAACAGCAAGTGTGTGAGGTATAAAGGAGAAATGGGAAGGAGTAAAATATGCCCTCACTAAGGTAACCATACAGAGACATGCCTCACGGAGATGTCTGACATTTCTTTTCCCTACTAGAAAGTGAATTAACTTGGAAGAAACTACCATGATTCAGCTTTAGTTTCTTCCCACTGTTCAGGATGAATGGATGAGCTAGACAAACTGAGGTTGAGTTCGACAAAAGTCACAGTGCCACCGTGTGGCCAACATAGGTGGCTTTATTTTGAAGAAATTAACTACATTATAGTAAAGACGTCGAGACAATTCTATTTAATTTAAAAGGTTTATTCTTGTTGGGAATTTAAACAATGATAATAGTGTTAGTTGTTGTTGTTGTTGTTTGTTGGACTCATTTCGATACGAATGACGGGCAATGATTATTAGCAACAGCTGAATATGTCCTAGTCCTCCTCATCTCAGGTGTTGAGAGACTGAATATGTCCTAGTCCTCCTCATCCCAGGTGTTGAGAGACTGAATATGTCCTAGTCCTCCTCATCTCAGGTGTTGAGAGACTGAATATGTCCTAGTCCTCCTCATCCCAGGTGTTGAGAGACTGAATATGTCCTAGTTCTCCTCATCCCAGGTGTTGAGAGACTGAATATGTCCTAGTCCTCCTCATCCCAGGTGTTGAGAGACTGAATATGTCCTAGTCCTCCTCATCCCAGGTGTTGAGAGACTGAATATGTCCTAGTCCTCCTCATCCCAGGTGTTGAGAGACTGAATATGTCCTAGTCCTCCTCATCTCAGGTGTTGAGAGACTGAATATGTCCTAGTCCTCCTCATCTCAGGTGTTGAGAGACTGAATATGTCCTAGTTCTCCTCATCCCAGGTGTTGAGAGACTGAATATGTCCTAGTTCTCCTCATCCCAGGTGTTGGAAGGAACCCCTACATAGACATTATACACTCCCAGTTATGTCTCTGTATAACTGCACAACATTAAATAATGACATTTGTATCTGATGAATTTCAACAATGATTTCAAGGTTTGTGATTAGACTCATCCTTCCAGTATCTCTACCCAGCAGATATAATCTCTGACTGGTATCTCTACCCAACAGGTATACTCTCTGACTGGTATCTCTACCCAGCAGGTATCTCTACCCAGCAGGTATAATCTCTGACTGGTATCTCTACCCAACAGGTATACTCTCTGACTGATATCTCTACCCATCAGGTATACTCTCTGACTGGTATCTCTACCCAGCAGGTATCCTCTCTGACTGGTATCTCTACTCAGCAGGTATCCTCTCTGACTGGTATCTCTACCCAGCAGGTATCCTCTCTGACTGGTATCTCTACCCATCAGGTATACTCTCTGACTGGTATCTCTACCCAGCAGGTATCCTCTCTGACTGGTATCTCTACTCAGCAGGTATCCTCTCTGACTGGTATCCTCTCTCACTGGTATCTCTACTCAGCAGGTATCCTCTCTGACTGGTATCCTCTCTCACTGGTATCTCTACCCAGCAGGTATCCTCTCTCACTGGTATCTCTGTGAAGATGCTGGAGGAAACCGGTACAAAAGCATCTATATCCACAGTAAAACAAGTCCTATATTGACATAACCTGAAAGGCCGCTCAGCAAGAAAGAAGACACTGCTCCAAAACCTCTATAGAAAAGCCAGACTATGGTTTGCAACTGCATATGGGGACAAAGATCGTGCTTTTTGGAGAAATGTCCTCTGGTCTGATGAAACAAAAATGTAACTGTTTGGCCATAATGACCATCGCTATGTTTGGAGGAAAAAGGGGGAGGCTTACAAGCCAAAGAACACCATCCCAACCGTGAAGCACAGGGGGCAACATCTCAAGACATCAGTCAGGACGTTAAAGCTTGGTCGCAAATGGGTCTTCCAAATGGACAATGACCCCAAGCATACTTCCAAAGTTGTGGCAAAATGGATTAAGGACAACAAAGGTAGTGGAGTGGCCATCACAAAGCCCTGACCTCAATCACATATAAAATTTGTGGGCAGAACTGAAAAAGCGTGTGCAAGCAAGGTGGCCTATAAACCTGACTCAGTTACACCAGCTCTGTCAGGAGGAATGGGCCAAAATTAACCCAACTTATTGTGGGAAGCTTGTGGAAGTCACCCCGAAACATTTGACCCAAGCCCAAGTTAAACAATTTAAAGGCAATACTACCAAATACTAATTGAGTGTATGTAAACTTCTGACCCACCGGGAATGTGATGAAAGAAATAAATGCTGAAATGAATCATTCTCTCTACTATTATTCTGACATTTCACCTTCTTAAAATAAAGTGGTGATCCTAACTGACCTAAGACAAGGAATTTTTACTGGGATTAAATGTCAGGAATTGTGAAAAACTGAGTTTAAGTGTATTTGGCTGAGGTGTATGTAAACTTCCGACTGTATCTAATCAAGATATTATTTAGTATTTCTTTTTTTTTATATAACTATGTTCCATTTTGACATCAGAGTATTTTGTGCAGTCCACCTGGTCGTGCTGCTGCTCCAGTTTCAACTGTTCTGCCTGCGGCTATGGAACCCTGCCCTGTTCACCAGACGTGCTACCTGTCCCAGACCTGCTGTTTTCAACTCTCTAGAGATAGATATGCGGCAGGGCAGCCTAGTGGTTAGAGCGGTGGACTAGTAACTGGAATGGTTGCAAGTTCAAACCCCTGAGATGACAAGGTACAAATCTGTCATTCTGCCCCTGAACAGGCAGTTAACCCACTGTTCATTGAAAATAAGATTTGTTCTTAACTGACTTGCCTAATTAAAAAAAAAAAAAAAGGTCAATTAAAAAAGCCAGAAGAGGACTGGCCACCCCTCATTGCCTGGTCAGCTGATGTAAGAAGGATATAAATATATATATATATAAATAATATAATAATATATATATATATATAATATAAATACATTTGATTTGTGTAGATCGTTGCCAAAAAAATGACAATTTAATCCAATACTTTCTGGTGAATACTTTCTACTTTCTGAAAAAGTCAGATCATCCTTTTTCTGCTCCACTAACCCCTGTCGATGTTAATGGGGGCCTGTTCGGACCCACTTTTCCTGTAGTCCACAATCATCTCCTATGTCTTGCTCACATTGAAGGAGAGGTTGTTGTCCTGGCACCACACTGCCAGGTCTCTGACCTCCTCCCTAAAGACTGTCTCATCATTGTCGGTGATCAGGCCTACCACTGTTGTGTCGTCAGCAAACGTAATGATGGTGTTGAAGTTGTGCCTGGCCGTGCAGTCATGAGTGAACAGGGAGTACAGTAGGGGACTGAGTACACACCCCTGAAAGGCCCCAGTGTTAAGGATCAGCGTGGCAGATGTGTTGTTACCTACCCTTACTACCCTTACCACCTGGGGGCGGCCCGTCAGGAAGTCCAGGATCCAGTTGCAGAGGGAGGTGTTTAGTTCCAGGGTCCTTAGCTTAGTGATGAGCTTTGAGGGCACTATGGTGTTAAACACTGGGCTCTAGTCAATGAACAGCATTCTCACATAGGTGTTCCTTTTGTCTGGGTGGGAAAGGGCAGTGTGGAGTGCGATTGAGATTGCGTCATCTGTGGATGTGTTTGGGCGGTATGCGAATTGGAGTGAGTCTAGGGTTTCCGGCATGATGACGTTGATGTGAGCAATGGCCAGCCTTTCAAAGCACTTCATGGCTACCGATGTGACCTTCGCTCTCTTGGGCACAGGAACTATGGTGGTCTGTTTCAAACATGTAGGTGTTACAGACTCGTTCAGGAAGAGGTTGAAGATGTCAGTGAGGACACATGCCAGTTGATCCACGCATGCTTTGAGTACACATCCTGGTAATCCGTCTGGCCCCGCAGCTTAGTGAATGTTGATCTGTTTAAAGGTCTTGCTCACATTGGCTATGGAGAGCGTAATCACACAGTCATCCAGAACAGCTGGTTCTCCCATGCATGCTTCAGTGTTGCTTGCCTCAAAACGAGCATAAAATGCATTTAGCTCACGGCTGGGTTTCCCTTTGTAGTCTGTAATATTTTTTAAGCCTTGCCACGAGCGTCAGAGTTGGTGTAGTAGGATTCAATCTTAGTCATGTATTGATGCTTTTGCTTGTTTGATGGTTCGTCTGAGGGCATAGCGGGATTTCTTATAAGCGACCGGATTAGTGTTTCACTCCTTGAAAGCGGCAGCTCTGAGCCTTTAACTCGGTGAGGATTTTCCCTGTAATCCATGGCTTTTGGTTGGGAAATGTGCGTACGGTCACTGTGGGGACAACGACGTCGATACACTTATTGATGAAGCCAATGACTGAGGTGGTATATTCCTCAATGCCATTCGATGAATCCCGGAACATATTCCGATCTGTGCTAGCAAAACAGTCCTGTAACATAGCGTCCGAATCATCGGACCACTATCTGGTACTTCCCACTTTAGTTTTTGCTTGTAAGCAGGAATCAGGAGGATATAATTATGGTCAGATATGCAAAAATGGAGGGAGAGCTTTGTATGTGTCTCTGTGTGCGGAGTAAAGGTGGTCTAAAGTTTTATTTCCTCAGGTTGCACATTTAACATGCTGATAGAAATGAAGTAAAACAGAATAAGTTTCCCTGCATTTAAGTCCCCGGCCACTAGGAGCGCCGCCTCTGGATGAACATTTTCCTGTTTGCTTATGGCCTTATACAGCTTGTTGAGTGCCGTCTTAGTGCCAGCATCGGTTTGTGTTGGTAAATAGATGGCTACGAATAATATAGATGTGAACTCTCTTGGTAGATAGTGTGGTCTACAGCTTATCATGAGGTATTCTACCTCAGGCGAGCAATACTCAAGACTTCTTTAATATTATACATTGCGCACCAGCAGCTATTGACTGATAGACACACTCCCCATCCCTCGTCTTACCAGACTTAGCTGAGCTGTCCTGCCGATGCACTGAGAAGCCAGCCAGTTCTATATGATCTGTGTCGTCATTCAGCCACGTCTCTGGGAAACATAAGATAATACCATTTTTAATGTCCCGTTGGTAGGATAGTCCTAATCGTAGATCTTCCAATTTTTTGTTTTCCAATAATGTGCAGGGAAGTGGTGGTTTACCTAGTCGTCTGCGAAGTCACCCTCCTCCCCCTCTTCCTCTGTCTTTTCTTCCCCTCGAATGACAGGGATTTGGGCCTTGTCTCGACAAAGCAGTACATCCTTCGTGCCGGGACTCATTAAAGAAAAAATCTTTGTCCAGTTCGAGGTGAGTAAATCCCTGTTCTGATATCCAGAAGCTCTTTTCGGTCATAAGAGACGATAGCAGCAACATTATGTACACAATAAGTTACAATGAGGAAAAACCTACAAAATAGCCCAGTTGGTTAGGAGCCATAAAACATCCCCTCCGGTGACATTATATTTATACAGTTGTCTGGTGTTTATTAACCATATGTGTGACCTTTTGTTTCATGGGTAGATTTGTTTCAGACTATCAAGAAACACTGTGTGGTACAAATAGCACACAGTGCAAAGCATCAATACATGACTAAGATTGAATCCTACTAAACCAACTCTGACGCTCGTCGTATGTGCTATAAATAGCACACAGTGCACACCATAATGAGATACAAGTTTCAAGTATACCATATTATGACTACCAAAATGACTACCACAATGGCTACCAAAATGACTACGATAATGACTACCATAATGACTACCAAAATGACTATCAAAATGACTACCATAATGACTACCGTAATGACTACCGTAATGACTACCGTAATGACTACCAAAACGACTATGATAATGACTACCATAATGACTACCAAAATGACTACCGTAATGACTACGACAATGACTACCATAATGACTACCAAAACGACTATGACAATGACTACCCAAATGGCTACGATAATGACTACCCCAATGGCTACCAAAATGACTACGATAATGACTACCCAAATGGCTACCAAAATGACTATGACAATGACTACCCAAATGGCTACGAGAATGACTACCAAAACGACTATGATAATGACTACGACAATGACTACCATAATGACTACCATAATGACTACGATAATGACTACCCAAATGGCTACGAGAATGACTACCAAAACAACTATGATAATGACTACGACAATGACTACCATAATGACTACCATAATGACTACCCAAAATGTACCGTGATGTATGTTTCTAACTGTCTTCCTTGTCCCTCCCCTAAAATGTCCTAAAATGTCCCGCCCAAGAAAGGCCATATCACATCCCTTCTGAATCACACCTCTTGCATCTTCATCACCTTTCTAACCTCTGAGTCCACCGGTCCCTTACGTACTAGGTTTGCACTCCGACGCCCCCCAGCCTAATGGTCATTATAGCTGATTTTACTGGTGTTTCTTCATCTTCATCACCTTTCTAACCTCTGAGTCCACCGGTCCCTTACGTACTAGGTTTGCACTCCGACGCCCCCCAGCCTAATGGTCATTATAGCTGATTTTACTGGTGTTTCTTCATCTTCATCACCTTTCTAACCTCTGAGTCCACCGGTCCCTACTAGGTTTGCATTTGGTCATTATAGCTGATTTTACTGGTGTTTCTTCATCTTCATCACCTTTCTAACCTCTGAGTCCACCGGTCCCTTTACGTACTAGGTTTGCACTCCGACGCCCCCCAGCCTAATGGTCATTATAGCTGATTTTACTGGTGTTTCTTCATGTTCTATAGGCTTTATCCCTTTGTCTGAACAGATGTGTTAAGGCAGCTCCTTTAACTTTCACTCCACGGTGTTCATTACATACCATTGTGAATTCAGTGAGGAAGTAATCCCATGTATTTTAGTTAGAATCTTTGCCAGTTTCTGGATATCAAGTCATCGATGAAAGTATATACACACACACACACACACACACACATACACACATACATACATATACATACATACATACATTTGTACATGGTTTTAAATGAATCTATGTGGTACTTTAGGTATGTTCATTATCCAATCCCAGGAGATGATGGATCACTGAAACAGGAAGAGCACCTGCATTTAGAGTCCTGTCAGGACGTGTCACCAAGAGACAATCCAGCAAAATCCCATTATGAGTTTCTGGGTTACTCACCTAAAATAATTCATTCATTTGACCATTGCATTGAATAAACAGTGGGGATAATATTGTTTCTGGAGTCTACTGGGACGTTGGGTATACCTCTTATACACTGAGTATACCAAACATTATTAAGAACACCTTCCTAATGTTGAGGTGAAACCACCCCTTCTTTGCCCTCAATTAGTGAGGGTATGGACTCTACAAGGTGTGGAAAGCGTTCCACAGGGACGTTGGGTATACCTCTTATACACTGAGTATACCAAACATTAAGAACACCTTCCTAATATTGAGGTGAAACCACCCCTTCTTTGCCCTCAATTAGTGAGGGTATGGACTCTACAAGGTGTGGAAAGTGTTCCACAGGGATGCTGGCCCGTGTTGACTCCAATACTTCCCACAGTTGTGTCAAGTTGGCTGGATGTCCTTTGGGTGGTTGTCCGTTCGAGATACACAGGGAAACTGTTGAGTGTGAAAAACCCAGCAGCGTTGCAGTTCTTGACACAAACCGGTGTTCCTGGCACCTACTACAAAACCCCGTTCAAAGGCACTTAAATATTTTGTCTTGTCCGTTCACCCTCTGAATAGCACAAATACACAATCCAAGTCTCAATTGTCTCAAGGCTTAAAAATCCTTCTTTAACCCGTCTCCTCCCCTTCATCTACATGTCTCCTCCCCTTCATCTACATGTCTCCTCCCCTTCATCTACATGTCTCCCCCTTCATCTACATGTCTCCTCCCCTTCATCTACATGTCTCCTCCCTTTCATCTACATGTCTCCTCCCCTTCATCTACATGTCTCCTCCCCTTTATCTACATGTCTCCTCCCCTTCCTCTACATGTCTCCTCCCCTTTATCTACATGTCTCCTCCCCTTCCTCTACATGTCTCCTCCCCTTCATCTACATGTCTCCTCCCCTTCATCTACACTGATTGAAGTGGATTTAACAAGTGACATCAATAAGGGATGATAACTTTCACCTGGACTCAGTCATGGAAAAAAGCTTTGATGTTTTATATGTTCAGCGTATGTGGCTGGTGTTCGGCAGGTGTCCTCTCTCCCAGTCTCCTCCTGATCAGCTCACTCATCATTGATCCTAGATGATGTAGGATACATATATCTATATCTGACCCTGATGCCTCTGCTGCTCGGCAGGTATCTTCTCTCCCAGTCTCCGGATCAGCTCAGCTAACTCCTCCGTATTGTGGTTCTTCTGCTCCAGGAGTTCGTAGCGTAAACTGGAGATGTCATGTTTAATCTCCTTCAGCTCTCCTGGGAGACAGAGATGGGGGAAGAGGTCAAAAATGAGGGGTACAGACTGCATTCATACATTTTTTGGGGGGATATTGAATTTGTCCCTCATTCAGTCAGCTGACAGATGATCTGCAATGAATTTATAGAATGGATGTATCCCTTGGGAGAACTCAAACTGCAGCCCATAGGTCCTCTGTTGCTTTATAAAACAGGTCATTTGGATGCTGATGGTCTACATCCAGCACAGCCCTCTGCCGCGCTATATTGGCCACAACCCCTAAGTCCTAATTGCTTAAGCAGCCTAATACACAGTATACAGTAGAACAACTGAATACACACGTATCCACTTCCCCCTGCTGAGTATGCTACTGAGCTACGGGACTATTTCATTCACTGTGTTGTTTGCCGATTTCTTTATGTTTGGCTCTCCTACTCTCCTCAGCCAATCAGCAGGTGCCCACTCGCCCCACCCTCTGTGCAATGAGCTGATCATGCAACCTCTGATTGGCTAAGAACATCTAGCTGGTTCTGAACTGGCTAGCCAGGCCCAATGCATGCTCTTCCATCACTATGGAACACGAGTCACTTCAATAATCTTTACCCATTTTCATATGTACATGCCTTCGGGAAAGTGTTCAGACCCCTTGACTTTTTCCACATTTTGTTACGTTACAGACTTATTCTAAAATGGATGAAATAAAAACAAATCCTCAGCAATCTACACACAATACACCATAATGGGTTCTCATTGGTAGAAAGAAGAGTGGACCAAAGCACAGCGTGGAAAGTGTTCATGATACTCCTTTCAAAAACACTCAAACAAAAATAACAAACGAAACAGTTGTCAGGTACAGACACTAAACAGAAAAGAAGATGCCACAAAACCCAAAAGGAAAATGACAACTTATATGTGATCCCAAATCAGAGACAACGATAGACAGCTGCCTCTGATTGGGAACCACACACACACACACGGCCAAAAAACAAAGAAAAGTTAACAGACATTCCCACCCGAGTCACACCCTGACCTAACCAAACATAGAGAATAAAAAGGATCTCTAAGATCAGGGCGTGACAATAATGATGAAGTGACAGCAGGCTTTTAATAAATATAAATATAAAACTGAAACAGTATTCAGACCCTTTACTATGAGACTCAACATTGAGCTCAGGTGCTTCCTGTTTCCACCGATCATCCTTGAGATGTTTCTACAACATGATTGGAGTCACCTGTGGTAAATTCAATTGATTGGAAATGATTTGGAAAGGATGTCACCTGTCTATATAAGATCCCACAGTTGTCAGAGCAAAAACCAACCCATGAGGTCAAAGGAATTGTCCAGACAGCTCCGAAACAGGATTGTGTCGAGGCACAGATCTGGGAAAGGTCACACAAAAAAATTCTGCAGCATTGAAGGTCCCCAAGAACACAGTGGCCTCCATCATTCTTAAATGGAAGAATGAGAGCTGGCCGACCGGCCATACTGATCAATCTGGGGAGAAGGGCCTTCGTCAGATGACCAAGAACCAGATCGTCACTCTGACAGAGCTCTAGAGTTCCTCTGTGGAGATGGGACAACTTTCCAGAAGGACAATCATTCCTGCAGCACTCGAGAAATCAGGCCTTTGCAGTAGAGTAGCCAGACAGAAGCCACACCTCAGTAAAAGGCACATGACTCAGTAAAAGGCACACAGCCCGCTTGGTTTGCCAAAAGGCACCAAAAGACTTTCAGACCATGAGAAACAAGATTCTCTGGTCTGATGAAACCAAGATTGAACTCTTTGGCCTGAATGCCAAGCGTCACATCTGGAGGAAACCTGACACCATCCCTACAGTGAAGCATGGTGGTGGCAGCATAATGCTGTGGGGATGTTTTTCAGCTGCAGGGACTGGGAGACTAGTCAGGATCGAGGGAAAGATGAACGGAGCAAAGTACAGAGAGATCATTGATGAAAACCTGCTCCAGAGCGCACAGGACCTCAGACTGGGTGAAGATTCACCTTCTAACAGGACAATGTCCCTAAGCACACAGCCAAGACAACGCAGGAGTGGCAAGTCTCTGAATGTCCTTGAGTGGCCCAGCCAGAGCCCGGACTTGAACCCGATCGAACATCTCTGGAGAGACCTGAAAATATCTGTGCAGCGACGCTTCCCATCCACCCTAACAGAGAGGATCTGCAGAGAAGAATGGGGGAAACTCCCCAAATACAGGTGTGCCAAGCTTGTAGTGTCATACCCAATTAGAGGCAGAAGTCGCTACCAAAGGTGCTTCAACAAAGTACTGAGTAAAGGGTCTGAATACTTATGTAAATGTGATGTTTTGAATTTTTAATAAATTAGCAAACATTTCTACAAACATTTCTATGCTTTGTCATTATGGCGTATTGTATGTAGATTGATTGTAAGGTTCTGCATATATTTTCTTAGTCAACCTTGTGTTCTGTTTCTTTGTGTTCTGGAACGTAGCCCTGTTTCTTTGTGTTCTGGAACGTAGCCCTGTTTCTTTGTGTTCTGGAACGTAGCCCTGTTTCTTTGTGTTCTGGAACGTAGCCCTGTTTCTTTGTGTTCTGGAACGTAGACCTGTTTCTTTGTGTTCTGGAACTTAGTCCTGTTTCTTTGTGTTCTGGAACGTAGCCCGGTCTCTCATTGATTTCACCTGTGTTAATTACTCACCTGGTCTCATCAGCTCCATATTTAGTTCCGTTTATTCTGTTTGTACCTTTGTGAGGTGTTGTTCGTTTTGACTCTACTAAGCCTTTGCCTGCCAGCGCAGATCAGAGATCAGTCTATTTATCAATCCAATCAAGTGTATCTATCCCTTTTTACATCTGCAGATGTCACAAACTGCTAGAGAGAAACTCAGCCTAAAACCCCCAAACAGCATGCAATGTCTCCTGCCAGATTAGAGATCAGTCGATTTATCACCGTCTCAACTTTAGCCATTGTAATTACTCTATTTCCTTCCTGTTGCCTTTATTCATGTTCATTTCCCTGTATTTATTAATATTATTATTAATAATTACTCATGACTCCTTTTTCTTAATTACAGACCATGACTCCTTGCAACAACAACTATTTGTGTTCAGCCTTAAATCTCTCTGACCGGGAAAGGTGTTCAGTGGGTCACAAAACAGTCAAATAGGACACAATACCTTCATTCACTTCCTCACTGTCTTTATTGATCTGTGCTTTCATCACATATCTCTTGATGAGGCGTTTCATGATCTTCTGTGAAATAGGGGGAAAAAGAGGAAAACATGATAGTTGTATAAGCTTGTATAGTATGCAATGCCTTGTGGTGATAAAAAGCTATGGAACTAAGCAATGTGACATGAAAATACTATCTATCTATATCTATATCTATAGGTCTACTTACCTGGTGCCGACCTGGACAAGCCAGACCTCCAACAGTTGAATTCTTATGATGATCCAACTGGAGTTTAAGACACAATCAAACAATACTTCATTAAGTGTAAATTCAACAATTTATCAAGAAAATAAAAAGTAAAGCTGTAC
Organism: Oncorhynchus nerka; assembly: GCF_034236695.1. Classification (NCBI taxonomy): domain Eukaryota; kingdom Metazoa; phylum Chordata; class Actinopteri; order Salmoniformes; family Salmonidae; genus Oncorhynchus; species Oncorhynchus nerka. Next base: position 2,155,354 of record NC_088406.1, read on the forward strand.
TTTTCCAACAGGACACTAGAGGGCTCAGTACACACAAAATAGTTTCCAATATTGACAATTATATTTAGTCCAGTACAACTTCTAATACGGGTCTAGGAAACCACCGTATAGAGTCAGGACATACATCTATCATAACATCATCTATAGGCTGGATGATTCTGAAAGTTTATCTATGGAGAGAACTTCGTCCACAGGCATAATTGCTATGAGAGAGAGTGAGAGAGAGAGAGCAAGAGAGAGAGAGCAAGAGAGAGAGAGCAAGAGAGAGAGAGCAAGAGAGAGAGAGAGAGAAAGAGAGAGAGAGCAAGCGAGAGAGAGAGAGAGAGAGAGAGAGAGAGAGAGCAAGAGAAAGGGCTAGGGACAAGGTTATAAGGGATAATCTAAACCATATATCAATAATGGCCAGACTAATTCCCCCCAGTACGGTACTACCTACTTACTGTGTGTGTGTGTGTGAGAGAGCACGCATGATTATGAGGTTCACCTTATTGAGCTCTGTATCCTCATTGTGACAGCTCTTGTGTCTGTTGAGGGCCTTCAGCATGAGGTCCCTTAGCTCCAGGACCAGGGCGATGATTGACTTGGGACTAGGAACCAGGTTAAAGGGGACAGGTAATGTCCCACCTTCCTCAAAGTAGGAGAACCATAGCTTAGCCCGGGCAAATTTCCACTCTACATCAGCGTCATCCTGGGGAGAGGAGAGGGGAGGAGATGGGGGAGGTGGGGAGGAGAAGGGAGGGGAGAGGAGTTGGGAAGAAGAAAGAAGGGGAGGAGTGGAGGAGGGAGGGGAGGAAAGGTGGGGAGGGGAGGGAGAGAGAATGAACCCCGCTTGAAAAACACCTTTAGGAACATTAAAATGTCCACCAGAGAAAAGGAACAATTCCTTTATTTTGGCACCAAAGCTTGAACACCTGCCTCTTATACAAGCCTCTCGTGGAGGGTGCCCTTGCGGACTGTTTAGAGGTAAACCTCTTGCCATCATATCGGATCTTTCAGGGCCCACTGATTCCAAATCTCCGGCCAAAGTTGCGAGAGTTGCGTTGCCATGGGTCCCTGCCAAAAAAGGCGAATGATCTCCACGAACCAAGGTCGTTTGGGCCAACGGGGAGCCACAAGGATCAATGACAACTCGTCTCTGACGCACCGTCTCCAGCGTGGAATGAATCAAGTCTGAGGCCACTGGTTCACGAGAGCATCCGTTCCCAACAGAGATTACATATGGAGAAAAACAGCCCACAATGCTCATTTTCTCAAGATCTGTCGGACATTTCCTATATCTGGGAAACCCCCCTGGGGTGCAGCGGACTCCTCCCCTGGAGATACGTCACCCGGAGCGAGGAAAAGTGTGTACTGCTCCACAGCAGTAGGGAGTGAGCCAAGGACAAGAGGAGGTGAGACCATACCCCTCCCTGTCTGTTGATTTGGAAGCCATCAACCCCAATCGATCTAGTCACTGGCGAAAAACGCAATCCAGACGAAATTGGGCCAAGCAAAGCCAAGAAACCGAGTCTCCCTCTGTGGGGACAAGAATTCTCGACTGAGTCTTGAGACCAAGAAACAGAATGCGCTGAGATGGAGTCAAACAGCTACAGACACTGAACACGGGAAACCAGCATAGAGGTGTGCAACGCCACCAGCTCCCTCAACTCCACTTGCCAATCGTCCAGGGAGTCCAATATCCGCATAGGTGCCAAACCCGGCTCCACAACTTTGGTGAAAGTACGAGGGAAAGCCTGAAAGGGAGGACCAAAAACTTGTTGGCTTTAGCCTCGAAACGGAACCTCAGCAACTTCTTGTGAGGGGGATATTTGTTCACATTAAAGTATGCATCCTTCAGGTTGATGGAGGTGAACCAATCACCCGGTTGCACTGACTAACAACAGGCTGTTCGTGAGCATTCTGAATTTGTAGATCCTGAGGTGTACAGGGCACACAGGTCTAAAAATGGAATCAATGTCTTGCCCCTTCTGAGAACTTAGAAATATCGGCTGAACCAGCTGTACTTGGCCTCTCACATAGGAACCAATCTGATCACCTGCTTCTGGAGAAGGGCAGAAATCTCCCTCATAACAAGAACAGTCAACCTAATGACGTTGTAAAAACATGGGGGACACACAAACAATGCCTGTACCCCAACATCACTGTGTGCAAAATCCAGAGCGACAAAAACAATGCCTGTACCCCAACGTCACTGTGTGCAAAATCCAGAGCGACAAAAACCATGCCTGTACCCCAACGTCACTGTGTGCAAAATCCAGAGCGACAAAAACAATGTCTTAACACCGTGGGGTAGAAACAATGCCTGTACCCCAACGTCACTGTGTGCAAAATCCAGAGCGACAAAAACAATGTCTTAACACCGTGGGGTAGAAACAATGTATCTCAACACCGTGGGGTAGAAACAATGTATCTTAACACCGTGGGGTAGAAACAATGTGTCTTAACACCGTGGGGTAGAAACAATGTATCTCAACACCGTGGGGTAGAAACAATGTACCTCAACACCGTGGGGTAGAAACAATGTGTCTTAACACCGTGGGGTAGAAACAACGTATCTCAACACCGTGGGGTAGAAACAACGTATCTCAACACCGTGAGGTAGAAACAATGTGTCTTAACACCGTGGGGTAGAAACAATGTATCTCAACACCGTGGGGTAGAAACAATGTATCTCAACACCGTGGGGTAGAAACAATGTATCTCAACACCGTGGGGTAGAAACAATGTATCTCAACACCGTGGGGTAGAAACAATGTATCTCAACACCGTGGGGTAGAAACAATGTATCTTAACACCGTGGGGTAGAAACAATGTATCTCAACACCGTGGGGTAGAAACAATGTGTCTCAACACCGTGGGGTAGAAACAACGTATCTCAACACCGTGGGGTAGAAACAACGTATCTCAACACCGTGGGGTAGAAACAATGTGATTACGTCTACTCTGATGTACCACTGCCACTTTGGGGTACTGTTGTCACAGCGAATGAATTCATGCCTCAGGTTTATCCCCTGTGGAAGGCGGGGCTTCCAGTGAGGCACAGTGTTCATTGGCCCTGTCAAGCGTGATTCTAATATTCTTCAGTAGAGGGCGCTAGCACAAACTCCACACAGCTGTGTTGCAGTGAGTTGACCAACTGAAAGGGAACTGAGTATTTAGAAACAATCAACTCTAAAACAACAACAGTCAGTTTTATAACATAATTCCAAGCTTCTGGTTTTCATTAATAAAATTTTTAAAAAAATCCTTTACATCCATAATAATTGTCCAGAGGTAAATACTAAAAGCATTGAGTGGGAGAGCCATAGCAACCTAATTGATATGGATGGCAGCCGACGTGTGCGTCCCAAATGACACATTCTTCCCTATATACTACACTACATTTGAGCCGGGCCCATATGGCTCTGGCCTAAAGTAGGACACTTTATAGAGAACAGGGTGCCATTTGGTACACGGCCAATACCAGATCTGAACATCCTAATGCAACCCAACGGTGAAGAAGCTGCGGCCTCTAAACTGGATGAGAGAGGATTTCATTTTCTCTTCCAACCCTGTAAGTAGCTGCAATTACCATCGCAACAGACAATAATTCACTGAATTCATGTTTTACTCAGAAGACAGTATGAAACTAAATCATTCTACAATGACCTTATCTATGTGGCTCAAAGCATTTGTAATTACTCAGAAATACTTGGTGTGCATCCCAAATGCTACCCTATTCCCTATATAGTGCACTACTTTAGACCAGAGCCCAATGAACCCTGGTGAAATGTAGTGCACTATAAAGAGAATAGGGTGCCATTTGGAACGTGGCCTTGTCATGCCTCTTGTTAACCCACAGCCTCCACAGTATCAGACACCATGTAGTAGATTAGATGGAAGCTGCAGTGCTGCATTGGGGCCAAGCGTGCAGATGTAGCCTACAACAATACATCTACAAAATGGTGGCTTCACAAGGGAGCCATATTGATTAATTAAAGGAGCATACTGAAGATGTTAAATAACTGTGTCTATTTGTATACCATAGACATTAGTACACCGCCAAGACAGGACACTAGTCTATATCCTGTTTCTATAGTGAGGCAGCTTGAAGTACCAGGACACCCCCTAGACAGGACACTAGTCTTTCTCCTGTTTCTATAGTGAGGCAGCTTGAAGTACCAGGACACCCCCAAGACAGGACACTAGTCTATCTCCTGTTTCTATAGTGAGGCAGCTTGAAGTACCAGGACACCCCCTAGACAGGACACTAGTCTTTCTCCTGTTTCTATAGTGAAGCAGCTTGAACTACCAGGACACCCCCAAGACAGGACACTAGTCTATCTCCTGTTTCTATAGTGAGGCAGCTTGATCTACAAGTACACCCCCTAGACCAGACGTTAGTCTATCGCAGGGCCTTATAGTAAATGGTATACTAACTATATCCTGTAAATTCCTCATACAAGAGCAGTATAACATGTTAACAAGTATCAAGACCAGAGCCTTATTATCTCTAAGGGACAATCAATGATTAGTTCATTCATTAGTTACCTCTATTTCCTGGAAGGAGTTATTGATCATGGCAATGAGCATGTTGAGCAGGACGATCACCATGGTGACGTTATAAACCCCATAAAGGATATAGCCGATATTCTCGATAAACTTATGGCCATTGTTGATCTTCACTGACTTGACTTCGGACAGGCCAAATATGGCCCAGAATAACGTCTTGAAACTTTCCTCAATCCTGGAAGGAGCGAAAAGAGAAAGAGATTGGAGATCAATGTGTTATGCCTGGATCAGAATGGGTTACACCTGGATCAGAATGGGTTACACCTGGATCAGAATGGGTTATACCTGGATCAGAATGGGTTATACCTGGATCAGAATGTAATATACCTGGATCAGAATGGGTTACACCTGGATCAGAATGGGTTATACCTGGATCAGAATGTATTATACCTGGATCAGAATGTATTATACCTGGATCAGAATGTATTATACCTGGATCAGAATGTATTATACCTGGATCAGAATGGGTTATACCTGGATCAGAATGTGTTATACCTGGATCAGAATGGGTTATACCTGGATCAGAATGGGTTACACCTGGATCAGAATGGGTTACACCTGAATCAGAATGTATTATACCTGGATCAGAATGGGTTATACCTGGATCAGAATGGGTTATACCTGGATCAGAATGGGTTATACCTGGATCAGAATGGGTTATACCTGGATCAGAATGTGTTATACCTGGATCAGAATGGGTTACACCTGGATCAGAATGTATTATTCCTGGATCAGAATGGGTTATACCTGGATCAGAATGGGTTACACCTGGATCAGAATGGGTTACACCTGGATCAGAATGTGTTATACCTGGATCAGAATGTATTATACCTGGATCAGAATGGGTTACACCTGGATCAGAATGGGTTACACCTGGATCAGAATGGGTTATACCTGGATCAGAATGGGTTATACCTGGATCAGAATGGGTTATACCTGGATCAGAATGGGTTATACCTGGATCAGAATGGGTTATACCTGGATCAGAATGGGTTATACCTGGATCAGAATGGGTTACACCTGGATCAGAATGGGTTACACCTGGATCAGAATGGGTTATACCTGGATCAGAATGGGTTATACCTGGATCAGAATGTGTTATACCTGGATCAGAATGTGTTATACCTGGATCAGAATGGGTTATACCTGGATCAGAATGGGTTACACCTGGATCAGAATGTGTTATACCTGGATCAGAATGGGTTATACCTGGATCAGAATGGGTTATACCTGGATCAGAATGGGTTATACCTGGATCAGAATGGGTTATACCTGGATCAGAATGGGTTATACCTGGATCAGAATGGGTTATACCTGGATCAGAATGGGTTACACCTGGATCAGAATGTGTTATACCTGGATCAGAATGGGTTATACCTGGATCAGAATGGGTTATACCTGGATCAGAATGGGTTATACCTGGATCAGAATGGGTTATACCTGGATCAGAATGGGTTATACCTGGATCAGAATGGGTTACACCTGGATCAGAATGTATTATACCTGGATCAGAATGTATTATACCTGGATTAGAATGTGTTATACCTGGATCAGAATGTATTATACCTGGATCAGAATGGGTTATACCTGGATCAGAATGGGTTATACCTGGATCAGAATGGGTTATACCTGGATCAGAATGGGTTATACCTGGATCAGAATGGGTTACACCTGGATCAGAATGTATTATACCTGGATCAGAATGTATTATACCTGGATCAGAATGTATTATACCTGGATCAGAATGGGTTATACCTGGATCAGAATGGGTTATACCTGGATCAGAATGGGTTATACCTGGATCAGAATGGGTTATACCTGGATCAGAATGGGTTATACCTGGATCAGAATGGGTTATACCTGGATCAGAATGGGTTATACCTGGATCAGAATGGGTTATACCTGGATCAGAATGGGTTATACCTGGATCAGAATGGGTTATACCTGGATCAGAATGGGTTATACCTGGATCAGAATGGGTTATACCTGGATCAGAATGGGTTATACCTGGATCAGAATGGGTTATACCTGGATCAGAATGGGTTATACCTGGATCAGAATGGGTTATACCTGGATCAGAATGGGTTATACCTGGATCAGAATGGGTTATACCTGGATCAGAATGGGTTATACCTGGATCAGAATGGGTTATACCTGGATCAGAATGGGTTATACCTGGATCAGAATGGGTTATACCTGTATCAGAATGGGTTATACCTGGATCAGAATGGGTTATACCTGGATCAGAATGGGTTATACCTGGATCAGAATGGGTTATACCTGGATCAGAATGTATTATACCTGGATCAGAATGGGTTATACCTGGATCAGAATGGGTTATACCTGGATCAGAATGGGTTATACCTGGATCAGAATGGGTTATACCTGGATCAGAATGGGTTATACCTGGATCAGAATGGGTTACACCTGGATCAGAATGGGTTATACCTGGATCAGAATGGGTTATACCTGGATCAGAATGGGTTATACCTGGATCAGAATGGGTTATACCTGGATCAGAATGGGTTATACCTGGATCAGAATGGGTTATACCTGGATCAGAATGGGTTATACCTGGATCAGAATGGGTTATACCTGGATCAGAATGGGTTATACCTGGATCAGAATGTATTATACCTGGATCAGAATGGGTTATACCTGGATCAGAATGGGTTATACCTGGATCAGAATGGGTTATACCTGGATCAGAATGTATTATACCTGGATCAGAATGTTATACCTGGATCAGAATGGGTCATACCTGGATCAGAATGGGTTATACCTGGATCAGAATGGGTTATACCTGGATCAGAATGGGTTATACCTGGATCAGAATGGGTTATACCTGGATCAGAATGGGTTATACCTGGATCAGAATGGGTTACACCTGGATCAGAATGTATTATACCTGGATCAGAATGGGTTATACCTGGATCAGAATGGGTCATACCTGGATCAGAATGTATTATACCTGGATCAGAATGGGTTATACCTGGATCAGAATGTATTATACCTGGATCAGAATGGGTTATACCTGGATCAGAATGGGTCATACCTGGATCAGAATGGGTTATACCTGGATCAGAATGGGTTATACCTGGATCAGAATGGGTTATACCTGGATCAGAATGGGTCATACCTGGATCAGAATGGGTTATACCTGGATCAGAATGGGTTATACCTGGATCAGAATGGGTTATACCTGGATCAGAATGGGTTACACCTGGATCAGAATGGGTTATACCTGGATCAGAATGGGTTATACCTGGATTAGAATGGGTTATACCTGGATCAGAATGGGTTACACCTGGATCAGAATGGGTTATACCTGGATCAGAATGGGTTACACCTGGATCAGAATGGGTTACACCTGGATCAGAATGGGTTATACCTGGATCAGAATGGGTTATACCTGGATCAGAATGTATTATACCTGGATTAGAATGGGTTATACCTGGATCAGAATGGGTTATACCTGGATCAGAATGGGTTATACCTGGATCAGAATGGGTTATACCTGGATCAGAATGGGTTATACCTGGATCAGAATGGGTTACACCTGGATCAGAATGTGTTACACCTGGATCAGAATGGGTTATACCTGGATCAGAATGTATTATACCTGGATCAGAATGGGTTATACCTGGATCAGAATGGGTTATACCTGGATCAGAATGGGTTATACCTGGATCAGAATGGGTTACACCTGGATCAGAATGTATTATACCTGGATTAGAATGTAATATAAGCTGGATGCATAAGTGAACTGTTAACAAAATATATGATTATGTATCAAACAAAGCAGAATACTTCCAGACTTGGAATCCATCTGTACACAAATACACAATATATATTGATTAGATAAGTATTCAATCCCCTGAATCAAAACAAATTAGAATTATTTTTAACAGCTGGGAGTTTATCTGGGTAAATCAGAGATTTCCACTCCTGGATTGTGCAACATTTGCCCATTATTCTTCAAAAAAATATTCAAGCTCTGTCAAATTGGTTGTTGATCATTGCTAGACAACCATTTTCAGGTCTTGCCATAGATTTTCAAGTAGGTTTAAGTCAAAATTGTAACTAGGCCACTCATGAACATTCACTGTCGACATGGTAGGCAGTGTAGATTTGGCCTTGTGTTTTTGGTTATTGTCCTGCTGAAAGATGAATTAATCTCCAAGTGTCTAGTGGAAAGCAGGCTGAACCAGGTTTTCCTCTAGGGTTTTGCCTGTCCTTAGCTCCATTGCATTTATTTTTTATCCTGAAAAAGTCCCCAGTCCTTAAATATTACAAGCATACCTATAACATGATGCAGCCACCACTATGCTTGAAAATATGGAGAGCATGTGTTGTATTGGATTTGTCCCAAACATAACACTTTGTATTCAGTTAATTCTTTTACCACATTTTTGCAGAATTACTTTAGTGCCTTATTGCAAACAGAATGCATGTTTTGGATAACTTTATTCTACAAAGGTTTCCTTCTTTTCACTCTGTCATTTAGGTTAGTATTGTGAAGTAACTACAATGTTGTTGATCCATCCTCAGTGTTCTCCTCTCACAGCCATTAAACTCTATAACTGTTCTAAAGTTACCATTGGCCTCATGGTGGAATCCCTGAGCGGTTTCCTTCCTCTCCGGCAACTGAGTTAAGAGGGATGCCTGTATTTTTGTATTGACTGGGTGTATTGATACACCATTCAAAGTGTAATTAATAACTTCACCACGATCAAGGGGATATGTAATATCTGCTTTTTATTTACCCATCTATCTGCCCTTTTTAATTCCACTTTGGCATTATGGGGTACTGTGTGTAGGTTAGACAAAAATATAAATGTAATACATTTGTCAGGCTGTTAACAATACAAAATGTGGAAAAAGTCCAGGAGTGTGAATACTTTCTGAAGGCACTGTACGGTATATGTATCCCATTTCAGTGCTGTATATGTATCCCATTTCAGTGCCGTATATTTATCCCATTTCAGTGCTATATATGTATCCCATTTCAGTGCTATATATGTATCCCATTTCAGTGCCGTATATTTATCCCATTTCAGTGCTATATATTTATCCCATTTCAGTGCTATATATTATCCCATTTCAGTGCTATATATGTATCCCATTTCAGTGCCGTATATGTATCCCATTTCAGTGCCGTATATGTATCCCATTTCAGTGCTATATATGTATCCCATTTCAGTGCTATATATGTATCCCATTTCAGTGCTATATATGTATCCCATTTCAGTGCCGTATATGTATCCCATTTCAGTGCCGTATATGTATCCCATTTCAGTGCTGTATATGTATCCCATTTCAGTGCCGTATATTTATCCCATTTCAGTGCCGTATATTTATCCCATTTCAGTGCCGTATATGTATCCCATTTCAGTGCCGTATATTTATCCCATTTCAGTGCCGTATATTTATCCCATTTCAGTGCCGTATATTTATCCCATTTCAGTGCCGTATATTTATCCCATTTCAGTGCTATATATGTATCCCATTTCAGTACATGATGTTCCTGCCACCGTCTCTTACTTCTGGACATCAGGACTGCGATTACTCATCACGTACTGGCAGAATACTTTTTTCCCTTTAACGAGTCTGATGAGCCCGACGCGAATGATATCCTGCTTACTCGGAAACAGGCCCAGATCCCCGTGATTTACTTGAAGAGGAGGCGGAGAAAAAGGGGCCGGAGGGCCGGCTGCCTTCTGAGAATTCGTAGGCGATCGAATAAACCCCCACTTCCTTCCATTCTGCTAGCAGACGTGCAATCTGTGTTGAATAAAATAGATTACCTACCTGCAAGATTAAACTACCAACAGGCCATTCAAAACTGTAATATCTTATCCTTCACGGAGTCGTGGCTGAACGATGACAATATCAAAATACAGCTGACTGGTTATACGCTGTACTGGCAGGATAGATCAGCGACATCTGGTAAGACAAGGGGAGGCGACTATGTATTTTTGTAAATAACAGGTGGTGCACGATATATAAGGAAGTCTCAAGCTATTGCTCACCTGAGGTAGAGTATCTCATGATAAGCTGTAGACCACACTATCTACCGAGAGAGTTTTCATCTGTATTCTTCGTAGCTGTTTACATACCACCACAGTCAGAGGCACTAAGACAGCATTGGATGAGCTGTATTCTGCCATATGCAAACAAGAAAACACCCACCCAGAGGCGGCGCTGCTAGTAGCCGGGGACATAAATGCAGGGAAACATAAATCCAATTCCTGGCATTGAAGAATACACCACATCAGTCATTGGACTTCACCAATGAGTACATCAATGATGTCGTCCCCACAGTGACCGTACATACATATCCCAACCAGAAGCCATGGATTACAGGCAACATCCACACTGAGCTAAAGGGTAGAGCTGACAAATTATGTCTGAGTGTTGGAGTGCACCCCTGGCTATCTGTAAATGATGTCTGAGTGTTGGAGTGTTCCCCTGGCTATCTGTAAATGATGTCTGAGTGTTGGAGTGTTCCCCTGGCTATCTGTAAATGATGTCTGAGTGTTGGAGTGTTCCCCTGGCTATCTGTAAATGATGTCTGAGTGTTGGAGTGTGCCCCTGGCTGACTGTAAATTATGTCTGAGTGTTGGAGTGTTCCCCTGGCTGTCTGTAAATGATGTCTGAGTGTTGGAGTGTACCCCTGGCTGACTGTAAATTATGTCTGAGTGTTGGAGTGTTCCCCTGGCTATCTGTAAATGATGTCTGAGTGTTGGAGTGTTCCCCTGGCTATCTGTAAATGATGTCTGAGTGTTGGAGTGTACCCCTGGCTGACTGTAAATTATGTTTGAGTGTTGGAGTGAGCCCCTTGCTATCTGTAAATGATGTCTGAGTGTTGGAGTGTTCCCCTGGCTATCTGTAAATGATGTCTGAGTGTTGGAGTGTTCCCCTGGCTGACTGTAAATGATGTCTGAGTGTTGGAGTGTTCCCCTGGCTATCTGTAAATGATGTCTGAGTGTTGGAGTGTTCCCCTGGCTATCTGTAAATGATGTCTGAGTGTTGGAGTGTTCCCCTGGCTATCTGTAAATGATGTCTGAGTGTTGGAGTGTTCCCCTGGCTGACTGTAAATGATGTCTGAGTGTTGGAGTGTTCCCCTGGCTATCTGTAAATGATGTCTGAGTGTTGGAGTGTTCCCCTGGCTATCTGTAAATGATATCTGAGTGTTGGAGTGTTCCCCTGGCTATCTGTAAATGATGTCTGAGTGTTGGAGTGTTCCCCTGGCTATCTGTAAATGATGTCTGAGTGTTGGAGTGTTCCCCTGGCTATCTGTAAATGATGTCTGAGTGTTGGAGTGTTCCCCTGGCTATCTGTAAATGATGTCTGAGTGTTGGAGTGTTCCCCCGGTTTGCTAAATATAAGAAATGTATATAGTATTTACTTTTACTTTGTACTTTTACTCAAGAATGACAATTGAGTACTTTTTCCACCACTGTACATAAGTACATTTAAAATCTGATACTTTTAGACTTTTACTCAAGTAATATTTTCCTGGGTGACTTTCCCTTTTACTGGAGTCATTTCATATTAAAGGTATTTAAAAAAAAATGTTTTTATCAAGTTTGACAATTGGGTATTTTTTCCACCTCTGTGTCATACCCAAGAAGACTTGAGGCTGTAGTCGCTGACAAAGGTGCTTCAAGAAAGTACTGAGTAAAGGGTCTGAATACTTATGTAAATGTTTTTTTTTAAATCAATTAACTAAATGTTCTAAAAACCCATTTTTGCTTCGTCATTATGGGGTATTGTGATGTCATTATGGGGTATTGTGACGTCATTATAGAGTATTGTGATGTTATCATGGGGTATTGTGACGTCATTATGGGGTGTTGTGATGTTATTATGAGGTATTGTGTGTAGATTGATGAGGGGAAAAAACTATTTAATCGATTTTAGAATAAGGCTGTAACGTAATAAAATGTGGTAAAAGTCAAGGGGTCTGAATACTTTCCGACGGCACTGTATGTATCCCATTTCCTCCATAATTACATAACTCACGTGGTGAAGGCGTCGTTCTGCTTGGCTCCCAGGTAGTACGAGTAGAGATTGAACATTCCAAACATGAAGGCCACAAAAACCATGATGAAGATCACCATGAACTTGAAGATATCTTTCACCGTGCGTCCCAGAGATATCTGCAGGGGCCCGAAACTCTCATTGGCTGGGAGGATGTAGGCGATGCGAGAGAAGCTCAGTACCACAGCGATGGAATACAGACCCTCTGAGATGATCTGGGGGTCCGAGGGAACCCAGTTATTACGGGCTAGAGAGAGAGAGATAGAGAATAAGAAAGAGAGATACAGAGATTGCTGTATCATTCAGAACTTTTTCCATGGAGATGAGAAGTATGGCTCAATCTCATGTTCAGGTAGACTGATCCCACTGTGTCCATCACAGTGAAGGGAGGGAGGTTCCCACACTGTTGTTCTGAAATAGCCCTGTAGCAGAGGTCAAAGACAGAACACTGACAATCACAGAGGGGCCAACGTACTGTAATCACTCTAACATATGTGACACCAGGAAATAGATATTTAACATACAGTTGAAGTAGGACGTTTACATACACTTAGGTTAGAGTCATTAAAACTCGTTATTTAACCATTCCACAAATTTCTTGTTAACAAACTATAGTTTCGGCAAGTCAGTTAGGACATCTACTTTGTGCATGACACAAGTCATTGTTCAAACAATTGTTTATAGCCAGATTATTTCACTTATAATTTACTTTATCTCAATTCCAGTGGGTTAGATGTTTACATACACTAAATTGACTGTGCCTTTAAACAGCTTGGAAAATTCCAGAAAATGATGTCATGGCTTTAGAAGCTTCTGATAGGTTAATTGACATCATTTGAGTCAATTGGAGGTGTACCTGTGGATGTATTTCAAGGCCTACCTTCAAACTCAGTGCCTCTTTCCTTGACATCATGGGAAAATCTAAAGAAATCAGCCAAGACCTCAGTAAAAAATTGTAGACCTCCACAAGTCTGGTTGATCCTTGGGAGCAATTTCCAAAATCTTGAAAATACCACGTTCATCTGTACAAACAATAGTACACAAGTATAAACACCATGGGACCACGCAGCCGTCATACCGCTCAGGAAGGAGATGTGTTCTGTCTCCTAGAGATGAATGTACTTTGGTGCGAAAAGTGTAAATCAATCCCAGAACAACAGCAAAGGACCTTGTGGAGATGCTGGAGGAAACCGGTACAAAAGTATATATATCCACCCCAAAATGAGTCCTATATCAACCTAACCTGAAAGGCCACTCAGCAAGGAAGAAGCCACTGCTCCAAAACCGCCATAAAAAAGCCAGACTACGGTTTGCAAATGCACACCGGGACAAAGATCGTATTTTTTGGAGAAATGTACTCTGGTCTGATGAAACAAAAATAGAACTGTTTGGCCATAATGACCATCGTTTGGAGGAAAAAGGGGGAGGCTTGCAAGCCGAAGAACACCAACCATGAAGCACAAGGGTGGCAACATCATGGTGTGGGGGTGCTTTGCTGCAGGAGGGACTGGTGCACTTCACAAAATAGATGGCAGCATGAGGGAGGAAAATTATGCGGATAAACTGAAGCAACATCTCAAGACATCAGTCAGGAAGTTAAAGCTTGGTCGCAAATGGTTCTTCCAAATGGACAATGACTGCAAGCACACTTTCAAAGTTGTGGCAAAATGTGATGAAAGAAATAAAAGCTTAAATAAATCATTCTCTCTACTATTATTCTGACATTTCACATTGTTAAAAAAAAGTGGTGATCCTAACTGACCTAATTGTTACCAGGATTAAATGTCAGGAATTGTGAAAAACTGAGTTTAAATTTATTTGGCTAAGGTGTATGTAAATTTCCCAACTTCAACTGTATACACTATGTCTACTAGGATGGGGTCTCGGCAAATGGAGCATGAGCAGTAGTGTGCAGCATTTTCCTTTTCATTGGTCATGAAGTGACCGATAACTCTGGCACCTGATATGTTCTGCAGCTTTTGTCTGGGCAAAGGTGCCTTTTGAATTTATTCTACTGTCATGAATAACATGCACTGTGATATGTTTAGCTTGGGTGCCGGTTTCTTTCCGTTTGGCTTGACAATGAGCAATGGAGTTGGCAAGAGCACAATTTGATCAGGGACCAGGCTAGCTGGCAACAAACGGATCAGGGACCAGGCTAGCTGGCAACAAACGGATCAGGGACCAGGCTAGCTGGCAACAAACGGATCAGGGACCAGGACCTGGCAACAAACGGATCAGGGATCAGGCTAGCTGGCAACAAACGGATCAGGGACCAGGCTAGCTGGCAACAAACGGATCAGGGACCAGGCTAGCTGGCAACAAACGGATCAGGGACCAGGCTAGCTGGCAACAAACGGATCAGGGATCAGGCTAGCTGGCAACAAACGGATCAGGGACCAGGCTAGCTGGCAACAAACGGATCAGGGACTAGGCTAGCTGGCAACAAATGGATCAGGGACTAGGCTAGCTGGCAACAAACAGATCAGGGATCAGGCTAGCTGGCAACAAACGGATCAGGGATCAGGCTAGCTGGCAACAAACGGATCAGGGAACAGGCTATGAAATATTACTAATATAAAGCAACCTTGACCAGCCCCCCTAGCAGACCCAGACTGTAGTACTCTGTCTCTGGGGCCAGCTGGAGAACTCTGTCTTTGGGGCCAGCTGGAGAACTCTGTCTCTGGGGCCAGCTGGAGAACTCTGTCTCTGGGACCAGCTGGAGAACTCTGTCTCTGGGGCCAGCTGGAGAACTCTGTCTCTGGGGCCAGCTGGAGAAATCTGTCTCTGGGGCCAGCTGGAGAACTCTGTCTTTGGGGCCAGCTGGAGAACTCTGTCTCTGGGGCCAGCTGGAGAACTCTGTCTCTGGGGCCAGCTGGAGAACTCTGTCTCTGGGGCCAGCTGGAGAACTCTGTCTCTGGGGCCAGCTGGAGAACTCTGTCTCTGGGGCCAGCTGGAGAACTCTGTCTCTGGGGCCAGCTGGAGAAATCTGTCTCTGGGGCCAGCTGGAGAAATCTGTCTTTGGGGCCAGCTGGAGAACTCTGTCTCTGGGGCCAGGGTAATGTTGGACAGGGTTCTGTCTGCACTCACCCAGTCTGTAGTACTCTATCTCTGGGGCCAGGGTAATGTTGGACAGGGTTCTGTCTGCACTCACCCAGTCTGTAGTACTCTATCTCCGGGACCAGGGTAATGTTGGACAGGTCGGTATAGTGCTTGTTGACGTAGCTCTGTGCTGAATACGCATGCCAGAACGCCATAAATCTAGTGATGAAGGATGTCACGAAAAGGCTCAGCATTCCAAAGTCTAGAAGATTCCATGTCTCCGAAAGATATTCCCGAGCTCCCTGGGACCAAATCTCCTTACACTCAGCCCAGACCATTCCTGGAAGAAGAGAGAGAAAACAACCACATGTCAGAAAGACATATACTGCCTCACAAATGGCACCCTATGTATAGTGCACTACTTTGGACCAGGCCCCATAGAGCTCTCCCTCTCCCATAGGGATCTTGGCCAAAGTAATGCATTATGTATGGAAGAGGCTACCATGTGGGAGGAAGATATTGACTTTCATTTTTCCTCTAATACGAACAGACTAATGTGGTGCCAGTATATAAGAACAGACTAATGTGGTGTCAGTATATAAGGACAGATTAATATAGTGCCAGTATATAAGGACAGACTAATGTGGTGCCAGTATATAAAATCAGATTAATGTGGTGCCAGTATATAAAATCAGACTAATGTGGTGTCAGTATATAAAATCAGATTAATGTGGTGCCAGTATATAAGGACAGATTAATGTGGTGCCAGTATATAAGGACAGACTAATGTGGTGCCAGTATATAAGAACAGATTAATGTGGTGCCAGTATATACGAACAGACTAATGTGGTGCCAGTATATAAGGACAGATTAATATAGTGCCAGTATATAAGAACAGACTAATGTGGTGCCAGCATATAAGAACAGACTAACGTGTCTTCTCATGTGCATTTCTTCAGTAAGCAGTATACAGTAAGTAGCCCTGTGGATAGGCCAAGTCTCCCCAGGGGTAGGTATACTCCCAGGTTGTGAAGTACTGGCCTACAGTACAGCTACCTGAGGTGTGGTGGGCGTAACTAGGCAATCATATATTAGAGAGACTTGACTATCACATCAATGCTTTGCATTCAATTAAACGTGTCCCCTTTCCCAGATCCCATCGACACAGACAGACATAGCTTATTTCTTCCAGTATGTGTAGCATACATTTGGTATCATTCCACATTCTATTCTATTGGGGCGGAAGGGTAGCCTAGTGGTTAGAGCGTTGGACTAGCAACCGAAAGGTTGCAAGATCGAATCTATGAGCTGACAAGGTACAAATCTGTCGTTCTGCCCCTGAACAGGCAGTTAACCCACTGTTCCTAGGCCGTCATTGAAAATAAGAATTTGTTCTTAACTGACTTGCCTAGTTAAATAAATAAATAAAAATTTAAAAAATTCTAGCCCCACATCAAATGTCTGTGCTTGTCTGCCATATAATGTAAAAGAGACATGGCTTTAAGTTCAATGCTTTGTCTAATTTAAAGTCAAATCTTTGCCAAGAACCCATCCAAGTAGACAAGTAACTAACTATTTCCTGGTGTCACATATGTTAGAGTGATTACAGTATTTTGGCCCCTCTGTGATTGTCTTTGACCTCTGTGATCCTCCTCTGCTACAGGGCTATTTTAGAACAACAGTGTGGGAACCTCCTTCCCTTCACATAATGGGATGTAGACAAGACACATCAAACTGCTGACGGGAAACAGGTAGGTTATTATAGACTGGTGGCAGGCTACAGGCCGGTTATTATAGACTGGTGACAGGCTACAGGCCGGTTATTATAGACTGGTGACAGGCTACAGGCCGGTTATTATAGAATGATGACAGGCCGGTTATTATAGACTGATGACAGGCTACAGGCCGGTTATTATAGACTGATGACAGGCTACAGGCCGGTTATTATAGACTGATGACAGGCTACAGGCTGGTTATTATAGACTGGTGACAGGCTACAGGCCGGTTATTATAGACTGATGACAGGCTACAGGCCGGTTATTATAGACTGGTGACAGGCTACAGGCCGGTTATTATAGAATGATGACAGGCCGGTTATTATAGACTGATGACAGGCTACAGGCCGGTTATTATAGACTGATGACAGGCTACAGGCCGGTTATTATAGACTGATGACAGGCTACAGGCCGGTTATTATAGACTGATGACAGGGGACAGGCCGGTTATTATAGACTGGTGACAGGCTGGTTATTATAGACTGATGACAGGCTACAGGCTGGTTATTATAGACTGATGACAGGCTACAGGCTGGTTATTATAGACTGATGACAGGCTACAGGCTGGTTATTATAGACTGGTGACAGGCCGGTTATTATAGACTGATGACAGGCTACAGGCCGGTTATTATAGACTGGTGACAGGCCGGTTATTATAGACTGATGAAAGGCTACAGGCAGGTCATTATAGACTGATGACAGGCTACAGGCTGGTTATTATAGACTGATGACAGGCCGGTTATTATAGACTGATGACAGGCCGGTTATTATAGACTGATGACAGGCTACAGGCTGGTTATTATAGACTGATGACAGGGGACAGGCTGGTTATTATAGACTGATGACAGGCTACAGGCTGGTTATTATAGACTGATGACAGGCCGGTTATTATAGACTGATGACAGGCTACAGGCCGGTTATTATAGACTGATGACAGGCTACAGGCTGGTTATTATAGACTGATGACAGGCTACAGGCTGGTTATTATAGACTGATGACAGGCCGGTTATTATAGACTGATGACAGGCTCCAGACCGGTCATTATAGACTGATGACAGGGGACAGGCTGGTTATTATAGACTGATGACAGGCTACAGGCAGGTTAGTATAGACTGATGACAGGCTACAGGCTGGTTATTATAGACTGATGACAGGCTACAGGCTGGTTATTATAGACTGATGACAGGCTACAGGCTGGTTATTATAGACTGATGACAGGCCGGTTATTATAGACTGATGACAGGCTACAGGCTGGTTATTATAGACTGATGACAGGCCGGTTATTATAGACTGATGACAGGCTCCAGGCCGGTCATTATAGACTGATGACAGGGGACAGGCTGGTTATTATAGACTGATGACAGGCTACAGGCAGGTTAGTATAGACTGATGACAGGCTACAGGCTGGTTATTATAGACTGATGACAGGCTACAGGCTGGTTATTATAGACTGATGACAGGCTACAGGCAGGTTATTATAGACTGATGACAGGCTACAGGCTGGTTATTATAGACTGATGACAGGCTACAGGCAGGTTATTATAGACTGGTGACAGGCCGGTTATTATAGACTGATGACAGGCCGGTTATTATAGACTGGTGACAGGCCGGTTATTATAGACTGATGAAAGGCTACAGGCAGGTCATTATAGACTGATGACAGGCTACAGGCTGGTTATTATAGACTGATGACAGGCCGGTTATTATAGACTGATGACAGGCCGGTTATTATAGACTGATGACAGGCAGGTTATTATAGACTGATGACAGGCTACAGGCTGGTTATTATAGACTGATGACAGGCTACAGGCTGGTTATTATATACTGATGACAGGCTACAGGCTGGTTATTATAGACTGATGACAGGCCGGTTATTATAGACTGATGACAGGCTACAGGCCGGTCATTATAGACTGATGACAGGCTACAGGCCGGTTATTATAGACTGATGACAGGGGACAGGCTGGTTATTATAGACTGATGACAGGCTACAGGCAGGTTAGTATAGACTGATGACAGGCTACAGGCAGGTCATTATAGACTGATGACAGGCTACAGGCCGGTTATTATAGACTGGTGACAGGCTACAGGCCGGTTATTATAGACTGATGACAGGCAGGTTATTATAGACTGATGACAGGCTACAGGCAGGTCATTATAGATTGATGACAGGCTACAGGCTGGTTATTATAGACTGATGACAGGCTACAGGCAGGTTAGTATAGACTGATGACAGGCTACAGGCCGGTTATTATAGACTGATGACAGGCTACAGGCTGGTTATTATAGACTGATGACAGGCTACAGGCAGGTTATTATAGACTGATGACAGGCCGGTTATTATAGACTGATGACAGGCTACAGGCTGGTTATTATAGACTGGTGGCAGGCTACAGGCCGGTTATTATAGACTGATGACAGGCTACAGGCTGGTTATTATAGACTGATGACAGGCTACAGGCTGGTTATTATAGACTGATGACAGGCAGGTTATTATAGACTGATGACAGGCTACAGGCTGGTTATTATAGACTGATGACAGGCTACAGGCAGGTTATTATAGACTGGTGACAGGCCGGTTATTATAGACTGATGACAGGCTACAGGCCGGTTATTATAGACTGGTGACAGGCCGGTTATTATAGACTGATGAAAGGCTACAGGCAGGTCATTATAGACTGATGACAGGCTACAGGCTGGTTATTATAGACTGATGACAGGCCGGTTATTATAGACTGATGACAGGCCGGTTATTATAGACTGATGACAGGCTACAGGCTGGTTATTATAGACTGATGACAGGCTACAGGCTGGTTATTATAGACTGATGACAGGCTACAGGCTGGTTATTATAGACTGATGACAGGCCGGTTATTATAGACTGATGACAGGCTCCAGGCCGGTCATTATAGACTGATGACAGGGGACAGGCTGGTTATTATAGACTGATGACAGGCTACAGGCAGGTTAGTATAGACTGATGACAGGCTACAGGCAGGTCATTATAGACTGATGACAGGCTACAGGCCGGTTATTATAGACTGGTGACAGGCTACAGGCCGGTTATTATAGACTGATGACAGGCAGGTTATTATAGACTGATGACAGGCTACAGGCCGGTTATTATAGACTGATGACAGGCTACAAGCAGGTCATTATAGACTGATGACAGGCTACAGGCCGGTTATTATAGACTGGTGACAGGCTACAGGCCGGTTATTATAGACTGATGACAGGCAGGTTATTATAGACTGATGACAGGCTACAGGCCGGTTATTATAGACTGATGACAGGCTACAGGCCGGTTATTATAGACTGATGACAGGCAGGTTAGTATAGACTGATGACAGGCTACAGGCCGGTTATTATAGACTGATGACAGGCAGGTTATTATAGACTGATGACAGGCAGGTTATTATAGACCGATGACAGGCAGGTTAGTATAGACTGATGACAGGCAGGTTAGTATAGACTGATGACAGGGAGGTTAGTATAGACTGATGACAGGCAGGTTAGTATAGACTGATGACAGGCAGGTTAGTATAGACTGATGACAGGCTACAGGCAGGTTATTATAGACTGATGACAGGCTACAGGTCGGTTATTATAGACTGATTACAGGCAGGTTATTATAGACTGATGACAGGCTACAGGTCGGTTATTATAGACTGATGGCATGCAGGTTAGTATAGACTGATGGCAGGCAGGTTAGTATAGACTGATGACAGGGAGGTTAGTATAGACTGATGACAGGCAGGTTAGTATAGACTGATGACAGGCAGGTTAGTATAGACTGACGGCAGGCAGGTTAGTATAGACTGATGACAGGCAGGTTATTATAGACTGATGGCATGCAGGTTAGTATAGACTGATGGCAGGCAGGTTAGTATAGACTGATGGCAGGCAGGTTATTATAGACTGATGGCATGCAGGTTAGTATAGACTGATGACAGGCAGGTTATTATAGACTGATGGCATGCAGGTTAGTATAGACTGATGGCAGGCAGGTTAGTATAGACTGATGACAGGGAGGTTAGTATAGACTGATGACAGGCAGGTTAGTATAGACTGATGACAGGGAGGTTAGTATAGACTGATGACAGGCAGGTTAGTATAGACTGATGACAGGGAGGTTAGTATAGACTGATGACAGGCTACAGGCAGGTTAGTATAGACTGATGGCAGGCAGGTTAGTATAGACTGACGGCAGGCAGGTTAGTATAGACTGATGACAGGCAGGTTAGTATAGACTGATGACAGGCAGGTTAGTATAGACTGATGGCATGCAGGTTAGTATAGACTGATGACAGGCAGGTTAGTATAGACTGATGACAGGGAACAGGCGGGTTATTATAGACTGATGACAGGCAGGTTAGTATAGACTGATGACAGGCAGGTTAGTATAGACTGATGGCAGGCAGGTTAGTATAGACTGATGGCAGGCAGGTTAGTATAGACTGATGGCAGGCAGGTTAGTATAGACTGATGACAGGCAGGTTAGTATAGACTGATGACAGGGAACAGGCAGGTTAGTATAGACTGATGGCAGGCAGGTTAGTATAGACTGATGGCAGGCAGGTTAGTATAGACTGATGACAGGCTACAGGCAGGTTAGTATAGACTGATGACAGGGAGGTTAGTATAGACTGATGGCAGGCAGGTTAGTATAGACTGATGACAGGCAGGTTAGTATAGACTGATGGCAGGCAGGTTAGTATAGACTGATTACAGGGAACATGCAGGTTAGTATAGACTGATGGCAGGCAGGTTAGTATAGACTGATGGCAGGCAGGTTAGTATAGACTGATGGCAGGCAGGTTATTATAGACTGATGGCAGGCAGGTTATTATAGACTGATGACAGGCTACAGGCAGGTAAGTATAGACTGATGACAGGCAGGTTAGTATAGACTGATGACAGGGAACAGGCAGGTTAGTATAGACTGATGACAGGCAGGTTAGTATAGACTGATGACAGGCAGGTTAGTGTAGACTGATGGCAGGCAGGTTAGTATAGACTGATGACAGGCAGGTTAGTATAGACTGATGACAGGCAGGTTAGTATAGACTGATGGCAGGCAGGTTAGTATAGACTGATGGCAGGGAACAGCCAATATAGGGTATAAATTCCACAGAGTCCCTGGTTCCTGTTTTATTAATCCCCTCTAATCATGGACTGATTCAGACCTCGGACAAAAGGTGAGTGCAATTAATGATCAGGTAAAAGAGAAAACCAGCAGTACTCCAGACCTGGTAGGATAAGAGTTAGCAGGAAACCAGCAGTACTCTGAACCTGGTAGGGTAAGAGTTTAACAGAAAACCATCAGTACTCCAGATCTGGGAGGGTAAGAGTTTAACAGGAATCCAGCAGTACTCCAGACCTGGTAGGATAAGAGTTAGCAGGAAACCAGCAGTACTCTGAACCTGGTACGGTAAGAGTTTAACAGAAAACCATCAGTACTCCAGATCTGGGAGGGTAAGAGTTTAACAGGAATCCAGCAGTACTCCAGACCTGGTAGGATAAGAGTTAGCAGGAAACCATCAGTACTCTGAACCTGGTAGGGTAAGAGTTAGCAGGAAACCATCAGTACTCTGAACCTGGTAGGGTAAGAGTTTAACAGGAAACCAGCAGTACTCCAGACCTGGGAGGGTAAGAGTTTAACAGGAAACCAGCAGTACTCCAGACCTGGTAGGGTAGGAGTTTAACAGGAAGCCAGCAGTACTCCAGACCTGGTAGGATAAGAGTTAGCAGGAAACCATCAGTACTCTGAACCTGGTAGGGTAAGAGTTTAACAGAAAACCATCAGTACTCCAGATCTGGGAGGGTAAGAGTTTAACAGGAAACCAGCAATACTCCAGACCTGGTAGGATAAGAGTTTAACAGGAAACCATCAGTACTCTGAACCTGGTAGGGTAAGAGTTTAACAGGAAACCACCAGTACTCCAGACCTGGTAGGGTAAGAGTTTAACAGGAAACCAGCAGTACTCCAGAACTGGGAGGGTAAGAGTTTAACAGGAAACCAGCAGTACTCTGAACCTGGGAGGGTAAGAGTTTAACAGGAAACCAGCAGTACTCCAGACCTGGTAGGGTAAGAGTTTAACAGGAAGCCAGCAGTACTCCAGTCCTGGTAGGGTAAGAGTTTAACAGGAAACCAGCAGTACTCTGAACCTGGTAGGGTAAGAGTTTAACAGGAAACCAGCAGTACTCCAGACCTGGGAGGGTAAGAGTTTAACAGGAAACCAGCAGTACTCCAGACCTGGTAGGGCAAGAGTTTAACAGGAAGCCAGCAGTACTCCAGACCTGGGAGGGTAAGAGTTTAACAGGAAACCAGCAGTACTCCAGACCTGGTAGGGTAGGAGTTTAACAGGAAGCCAGCAGTACTCCAGACCTGGTAGGATAAGAGTTAGCAGGAAACCATCAGTACTCAGAACCTGGTAGGGTAAGAGTTTAACAGAAAACCATCAGTACTCCAGATCTGGGAGGGTAAGAGTTTAACAGGAAACCAGCAATACTCCAGACCTGGTAGGATAAGAGTTTAACAGGAAACCATCAGTACTCTGAACCTGGTAGGGTAAGAGTTTAACAGGAAACCAGCAGTACTCCAGACCTGGTAGGGTAAGAGTTTAACAGGAAACCAGCAGTACTCCAGAACTGGGAGGGTAAGAGTTTAACAGGAAACCAGCAGTACTACAGACCTGGGAGGGTAAGAGTTTAACAGGAAACCAGCAGTACTCCAGACCTGGTAGGGTAAGAGTTTAACAGGAAGCCAGCAGTACTCCAGTCCTGGTAGGGTAAGAGTTTAACAGGAAACCAGCAGTACTCTGAACCTGGTAGGGTAAGAGTTTAACAGGAAACCAGCAGTACTCCAGACCTGGGAGGTAAGAGTTTAACAGGAAACCAGCAGTACTCCAGACCTGGTAGGGTGAGTGTTTAACAGGAAACCAGCAGTACTCCAGACCTGGGAGGGTAAGAGTTTAACAGGAAACCAGCAGTACTCCAGACCTGGGAGGGTAAGAGTTTAACAGGAAACCAGCAGTACTCCAGACCTGGTAGGGTAAGAGTTTAACAGGAAGCCAGCAGTACTCCAGTCCTGGTAGGGTAAGAGTTTAACAGGAAACCAGCAGTACTCTGAACCTGGTAGGGTAAGAGTTTAACAGGAAACCAGCAGTACTCTGAACCTGGTAGGGTGAGTGTTTAACAGGAAACCAGCAGTACTCCAGACCTGGTAGGGTAAGAGTTTAACAGGAAACCAGCAGTACTCCAGACCTGGGAGGGTAAGAGTTTAACAGGAAACCAGCAGTACTCCAGACCTGGTAGGGTAAGAGTTTAACAGGAAGCCAGCAGTACTCCAGTCCTGGTAGGGTAAGAGTTTAACAGGAAACCAGCAGTACTCTGAACCTGGTAGGGTAAGAATTGAACAGGAAACCAGCAGTACTCTGAACCTGGTAGGGTGAGTGTTTAACAGGAAACCAGCAGTGCTCCAGACCTGGTAGGGTAAGAGTTTAACAGGAAACCAGCAGTACTCCAGACCTGGTAGGGTAAGAGTTTAACAGGAAGCCAGCAGTACTCCAGTCCTGGTAGGGTAGGAGTTTAACAGGAAACCAGCAGTACTCTGAACCTGATAGGGTAAGAGTTTAACAGGAAACCAGCAGTACCCCAGACCTGGGAGGGTAAGAGTTTAACAGGAAACCAGCAGTACTCCAGACCTGGTAGGGTAAGAGTTTAACAGGACACCAGCAGTACTCAAGACCTGGGAGGGTAAGAGTTTAACAGGAAACCAGCAGTACTCCAGACCTGGGAGGGTAAGAGTTTAACAGGAAACCAGCAGTACTCCAGACCTGGTAGGGTAAGAGTTTAACAGGAAGCCAGCAGTACTCCAGTCCTGGTAGGGTAAGAGTTTAACAGGAAACCAGCAGTACTCTGAACCTGGTAGGGTCAGAGTTTAACAGGACACCAGCAGTACTCAAGACCTGGGAGGGTAAGAGTTTAACAGGAAACCAGCAGTACTCTGAACCTGGTAGGGTAAGAGTTTTACAGGAAGCCAGCAGTACTCCAGTCCTGGTAGGGTAAGAGTTTAACAGGAAACCAGCAGTACTCTGAACCTGGTAGGGTCAGAGTTTAACAGGACACCAGCAGTACTCAAGACCTGGGAGGGTAAGAGTTTAACAGGAAACCAGCAGTACTCTGAACCTGGTAGGGTAAGAGTTTAACAGGAAACCAGCAGTACTCCAGACCTGGGAGGGTAAGAGTTTAACAGGAAACCAGCAGTACTCCAGACCTGGTAGGGTAAGAGTTTAACAGGAAGCCAGCAGTACTCCAGTCCTGGTAGGGTAGGAGTTTAACAGGAAACCAGCAGTACTCTGAACCTGGTAGGGTAAGAGTTTAACAGGAAACCAGCAGTACGCCAGACCTGGGAGGGTAAGAGTTTAACAGGAAACCAGCAGTACTCCAGACCTGGTAGGGTAAGAGTTTAACAGGACACCAGCAGTACTCAAGACCTGGGAGGGTAAGAGTTTAACAGGAAACCAGCAGTACTCCAGACCTGGGAGGGTAAGAGTTTAACAGGAAACCAGCAGTACTCCAGACCTGGTAGGGTAAGAGTTTAACAGGAAGCCAGCAGTACTCCAGTCCTGGTAGCGTAAGAGTTTAACAGGAAACCAGCAGTACTCTGAACCTGGTAGGGTAAGAGTTTAACAGGAAACCAGCAGTACTCCAGACCTGGGAGGGTAAGAGTTTAACAGGAAACCAGCAGTACTCCAGACCTGGTAGGGTGAGTGTTTAACAGGAAACCAGCAGTACTCCAGACCTGGGAGGGTAAGAGTTTAACAGGAAACCAGCAGTTCTCCAGACCTGGGAGGGTAAGAGTTTAACAGGAAACCAGCAGTTCTCCAGACCTGGGGGTAGGGAAACCAGCAGTACTCTGAACCTGGTAGGGTAAATTGAACAGGAAACCAGCAGTTTAACCTGGTAGGAAACAGGAAACCAGCAGTGCTCCAGACCTGGTAGGGTAAGAGTTTAACAGGAAACCAGCAGTACTCCAGACCTGGTAGGGTAATAGTTTAACAGGAAACCAGCAGTACTCTGAACCTGGTAGGGTAAGAGTTTAACAGGAAACCATCAGTACTCTGAACCTGGTAGGGTAAGAGTTTAACAGGAAACGATCAGTACTCCAGACCTGGTAGGGTAAGAGTTTATCAGGAAACCAGCAGTACTCTGAACCTGGTAGGGTAAGAGTTTAACAGAAAACCATCAGTACTCTGAACCTGGAACAGTAAGAGTTTAGCAGGAAACCAGCAGTACTCTGAACCTGGTAGGGTAAGAGTTTAACAGGAAACCAGCAGTACTCCAGACCTGGGAGGGTAAGAGTTTAACAGGAAACCAGCAGTACTCGAGACCTGGTAGGGTAAGAGTTTAACAGGAAGCCAGCAGTACTCCAGTCCTGGTAGGGTAAGAGTTTAACAGGAAACCAGCAGTACTCTGAACCTGGTAGGGTAAGAGTTTAACAGGAAACCAGCAGTACTCCAGACCTGGGAGGGTAAGAGTTTAACAGGAAACCAGCAGTACTCCAGACCTGGTAGGGTAAGAGTTTAACAGGAAGCCAGCAGTACTCCAGTCCTGGTAGGGTAAGAGTTTAACAGGAAACCAGCAGTACTCTGAACCTGGTAGGGTAAGAGTTTAACAGGAAACCATCAGTACTCCATACCTGGTAGGGTAGGAGTTTAACAGGAAACCATCAGTACTCCAGACCTGGTAGGGTAAGAGTTTAACAGGAAACCAGCAGTACCCTGAACCTGGTAGGGTAGGAATTGAACAGGAAACCAGCAGTACTCTGAACCTGGTAGGGTGAGTGTTTAACAGGAAACCAGCAGTACTCCAGACCTGGTAGGGTAAGAGTTTAACAGGAAACCAGCAGTACTCCAGACCTGGTAGGGTGAGTGTTTAACAGGAAACCAGCAGTACTCCAGACCTGGGAGGGTAAGAGTTTAACAGGAAACCAGCAGTTCTCCAGACCTGGGAGGGTAAGAGTTTAACAGGAAACCAGCAGTACTCCAGACCTGGTAGGGTAAGAGTTTAACAGGAAACCAGCAGTACTCTGAACCTGGTAGGGTAAGAATTTAACAGGAAACCAGCAGTACTCTGAACCTGGTAGGGTGAGTGTTTAACAGGAAACCAGCAGTGCTCCAGACCTGGTAGGGTAAGAGTTTAACAGGAAACCAGCAGTACTCCAGACCTGGTAGGGTAATAGTTTAACAGGAAACCAGCAGTACTCTGAATCTGGTAGGGTAAGAGTTTAACAGGAAACCATCAGTACTCTGAACCTGGTAGGGTAAGAGTTTAACAGGAAACGATCAGTACTCCAGACCTGGTAGGGTAAGAGATTATCAGGAAACCAGCAGTACTCTGAACCTGGTAGGGTAAGAGTTTAACAGAAAACCATCAGTACTCTGAACCTGGAACAGTAAGAGTTTAGCAGGAAACCAGCAGTACTCTGAACCTGGTAGGGTAAGAGTTTAACAGGAAACCAGCAGTTCTCCAGACCTGGTAGGGTAAGAGTTTAACAGGAAACCAGCAGTACTCTGAACCTGGTAGAGTAAGAGTTTAACAGGAAACCAGCAGTACTCCAGACCTGGTAGGGTAAGAGTTTAACAGGAAACCAGCAGTACTCTGAACCTGGTAGGGTAAGAGTTTAACAGGAAACCAGCAGTACTCCATACCTGGTAGTGTAAGAGTTTAACAGGAAACCATCATTACTCCAGACCTGGTAGGGTAAGAATTTAACAGGAAACCAGCAGTACTCCAGACCTGGTAGGGTTAGAGTTTAGAAGGGAACCAGCAGTACTCTGAACCTGGTAGGGTAAGAGGTTAAGAGGAAACCAGCAGTACTCCAGACCTGGTAGGGTAAGAGTTTAACAGGAAACCAGCAGTACTCCAGAACTGGGAGGGTAAGAGTTTAACAGGAAACCATCAGTACTCTGAACCTGGTAGGGTAAGAGTTTAACAGAAAACCATCAGTACTCCAGATCTGGGAGGGTAAGAGTTTAACAGGAAACCAGCAATACTCCAGACCTGGTAGGATAAGAGTTTAACAGGAAACCATCAGTACTCTGAACCTGGTAGGGTAAGAGTTTAACAGGAAACCAGCAGTACTCCAGACCTGGTAGGGTAAGAGTTTAACAGGAAACCAGCAGTACTCCAGAACTGGGAGGGTAAGAGTTTAACAGGAAACCAGCAGTACTCCAGACCTGGGAGGGTAAGAGTTTAACAGGAAACCAGCAGTACTCCAGACCTGGTAGGGTAAGAGTTTAACAGGAAACCAGCAGCAGTACTCCAGACCTGGTAGGATAAGAGTTTAACAGGAAACCAACAGTACTCTGAACCTGGTAGGGTAAGAGTTTAACAGGAAACCAGCAGTACTCCAGACCTGGGAGGGTAAGAGTTTAACAGGAAACCAGCAGTACTCCAGACCTGGGAGGGTAAGAGTTTAACAGGAAACCAGCAGTACTCCAGACCTGGGAGGGTAAGAGTTTAACAGGAAACCAGCAGTACTCCAGACCTGGTAGGGTAAGAGTTTAACAGGAAGCCAGCAGTACTCCAGACCTGGTAGGGAGTTTAACAGGAAACCAGTACTCTAACCTGGTAGGGTAAGAGTTTAACAGAAAACCAGCAGTACTCCAGATCTGGGAGGGTAAGAGTTTAACAGGAAACCAGCAATACTCCAGACCTGGTAGGATAAGAGTTTAACAGGAAACCAGCAGTACTCTGAACCTGGTAGGGTAAGAGTTTAACAGGAAACCAGCAGTACTCCAGACCTGGTAGGGTAAGAGTTTAACAGGAAACCAGCAGTACTCCAGAACTGGGAGGGTAAGAGTTTAACAGGAAACCAGCAGTACTACAGACCTGGGAGGGTAAGAGTTTAACAGGAAACCAGCAGTACTCCAGACCTGGTAGGGTAAGAGTTTAACAGGAAGCCAGCAGTACTCCAGTCCTGGTAGGGTAAGAGTTTAACAGGAAACCAGCAGTACTCTGAACCTGGTAGGGTAAGAGTTTAACAGGAAACCAGCAGTACTCCAGACCTGGGAGGTAAGAGTTTAACAGGAAACCAGCAGTACTCAGACCTGGTAGGGTAAGAGTTTAACAGGAAACCAGCAGTACTCCAGACCTGGGAGGGTAAGAGTTTAACAGGAAACCAGCAGTACTCCAGACCTGGGAGGGTAAGAGTTTAACAGGAAACCAGCAGTACTCCAGACCTGGTAGGGTAAGAGTTTAACAGGAAGCCAGCAGTACTCCAGTCCTGGTAGGGTAAGAGTTTAACAGGAAACCAGCAGTACTCTGAACCTGGTAGGGTAAGAGTTTAACAGGAAACCAGCAGTACTCTGAACCTGGTAGGGTGAGTGTTTAACAGGAAACCAGCAGTACTCCAGACCTGGTTAAGAGTTTAACAGGAAACCAGCAGTACTCCAGACCTGGGAGGGTAAGAGTTTAACAGGAAACCAGCAGTACTCCAGACCTGGTAGGGTAAGAGTTTAACAGGAAGCCAGCAGTACTCCAGTCCTGGTAGGGTAAGAGTTTAACAGGAAACCAGCAGTACTCTGAACCTGGTAGGGTAAGAGTTTAACAGGAAACCAGCAGTACTCCAGACCTGGGAGGGTAAGAGTTTAACAGGAAACCAGCAGTACTCCAGACCTGGTAGGGTAAGAGTTTAACAGGAAACCAGCAGTACTCCAGTCCTGGTAGGGTAGGAGTTTAACAGGAAACCAGCAGTACTCTGAACCTGGTAGGGTAAGAGTTTAACCCAGCAGTGCCAGACCTGGGAGGGTAAGAGTTTAACAGGAAACCAGCAGTACTCCAGACCTGGTAGGGTAAGAGTTTAACAGGACACCAGCAGTACCAAGACCTGGGAGGGTAAGAGTTTAACAGGAAACCAGCAGTACTCCAGACCTGGGAGGGTAAGAGTTTAACAGGAAACCAGCAGTACTCCAGACCTGGTAGGGTAAGAGTTTAACAGGAAGCCAGCAGTACTCCAGTCCTGGTAGGGTAAGAGTTTAACAGGAAACCAGCAGTACTCTGGGTAGGGTCAGAGTTTAACAGGAAACCAGCAGTACTCAAGACCTGGGAGGGTAAGAGTTTAACAGGAAACCAGCAGTACTCTGAACCTGGTAGGGTAAGAGTTTAACAGGAAGCCAGCAGTACTCCAGTCCTGGTAGGGTAAGAGTTTAACAGGAAACCAGCAGTACTCTGAACCTGGTAGGGTCAGAGTTTAACAGGACACCAGCAGTACTCTGGGAGGGTAAGGTAAGAAACCAGCAGTACTAACCTGGTAGGGTAAGAGTTTAACAGGAAACCAGCAGTACTCCAGACCTGAGGGTAAGAGTTTAACAGGAAACCAGCAGTGACCTGGTAGGGTAAGAGTTTAACAGGAAGCCAGCAGTACTCCAGTCCTGGTAGGGTAGGAGTTTAACAGGAAACCAGCAGTACTCTGAACCTGGTAGGGTAAGAGTTTAACAGGAAACCAGCAGTACGCCAGACCTGGGAGGGTAAGAGTTTAACAGGAAACCAGCAGTACTCCAGACCTGGTAGGGTAAGAGTTTAACAGGACACCAGCAGTACTCAAGACCTGGGAGGGTAAGAGTTTAACAGGAAACCAGCAGTACGCCAGACCTGGGAGGGTAAGAGTTTAACAGGAAACCAGCAGTACTCCAGACCTGGTAGGGTAAGAGTTTAACAGGACACCAGCAGTACTCCAGACCTGGGAGGGTAAGAGTTTAACAGGAAACCAGCAGTACTCCAGACCTGGTAGGGTAAGAGTTTAACAGGAAGCCAGCAGTACTCCAGTCCTGGTAGGGTAAGAGTTTAACAGGAAACCAGCAGTACTCTGAACCTGGTAGGGTAAGAGTTTAACAGGAAACCAGCAGTACTCCAGACCTGGGAGGGTAAGAGTTTAACAGGAAACCAGCAGTACTCCAGACCTGGTAGGGTGAGTGTTTAACAGGAAACCAGCAGTACTCCAGACCTGGGAGGGTAAGAGTTTAACAGGAAACCAGCAGTACTCCAGACCTGGTAGGGTAGGAGTTTAACAGGAAGCCAGCAGTACTCCAGTCCTGGTAGGGTAAGAGTTTAACAGGAAACCAGCAGTACTCTGAACCTGGTAGGGTAAGAATTGAACAGGAAACCAGCAGTACTCTGAACCTGGTAGGGTGAGTGTTTAACAGGAAACCAGCAGTACTCCAGACCTGGTAGGGTAAGAGTTTAACAGGAAACCAGCAGTACTCCAGACCTGGTAGGGTAAAAGTTTAACAGGAAACCAGCAGTACTCCAGACCTGGGAGGGTAAGAGTTTAACAGGAAACCAGCAGTACTCCAGACCTGGTAGGGTAAGAGTTTAACAGGAAACCAGCAGTACTCTGAACCTGGTAGGGTAAGAATTTAACAGGAAACCAGCAGTACTCTGAACCTGGTAGGGTGAGTGTTTAACAGGAAACCAGCAGTGCTCCAGACCTGGTAGGGTAAGAGTTTAACAGGAAACCAGCAGTACTCCAGACCTGGTAGGGTAATAGTTTAACAGGAAACCAGCAGTACTCTGAACCTGGTAGGGTAAGAGTTTAACAGGAAACCATCAGTACTCTGAACCTGGTAGGGTAAGAGTTTAACAGGAAACGATCAGTACTCCAGACCTGGTAGGGTAAGAGTTTATCAGGAAACCAGCAGTACTCTGAACCTGGTAGGGTAAGAGTTTAACAGAAAACCATCAGTACTCTGAACCTGGAACAGTAAGAGTTTAGCAGGAAACCAGCAGTACTCTGAACCTGGTAGGGTAAGAGTTTAACAGGAAACCAGCAGTACTCCAGACCTGGGAGGGTAAGAGTTTAACAGGAAACCAGCAGTACTCGAGACCTGGTAGGGTAAGAGTTTAACAGGAAGCCAGCAGTACTCCAGTCCTGGTAGGGTAAGAGTTTAACAGGAAACCAGCAGTACTCTGAACCCGGTAGGGTAAGAGTTTAACAGGAAACCAGCAGTACTCCAGACCTGGGAGGGTAAGAGTTTAACAGGAAACCAGCAGTACTCCAGACCTGGTAGGGTAAGAGTTTAACAGGAAGCCAGCAGTACTCCAGTCCTGGTAGGGTAAGAGTTTAACAGGAAACCAGCAGTACTCTGAACCTGGTAGGGTAAGAGTTTAACAGGAAACCAGCAGTACTCCATACCTGGTAGGGTAGGAGTTTAACAGGAAACCATCAGTACTCCAGACCTGGTAGGGTAAGAGTTTAACAGGAAACCAGCAGTACCCTGAACCTGGTAGGGTAGGAATTGAACAGGAAACCAGCAGTACTCTGAACCTGGTAGGGTGAGTGTTTAACAGGAAACCAGCAGTACTCCAGACCTGGTAGGGTAAGAGTTTAACAGGAAACCAGCAGTACTCCAGACCTGGTAGGGTGAGTGTTTAACAGGAAACCAGCAGTACTCCAGACCTGGGAGGGTAAGAGTTTAACAGGAAACCAGCAGTTCTCCAGACCTGGGAGGGTAAGAGTTTAACAGGAAACCAGCAGTACTCCAGACCTGGTAGGGTAAGAGTTTAACAGGAAACCAGCAGTACTCTGAACCTGGTAGGGTAAGAATTTAACAGGAAACCAGCAGTACTCTGAACCTGGTAGGGTGAGTGTTTAACAGGAAACCAGCAGTGCTCCAGACCTGGTAGGGTAAGAGTTTAACAGGAAACCAGCAGTACTCCAGACCTGGTAGGGTAATAGTTTAACAGGAAACCAGCAGTACTCTGAATCTGGTAGGGTAAGAGTTTAACAGGAAACCATCAGTACTCTGAACCTGGTAGGGTAAGAGTTTAACAGGAAACGATCAGTACTCCAGACCTGGTAGGGTAGGAGATTATCAGGAAACCAGCAGTACTCTGAACCTGGTAGGGTAAGAGTTTAACAGAAAACCATCAGTACTCTGAACCTGGAACAGTAAACCAGCAGTACTCTGAACCTGGTAGCAGTTCTCCAGACCTGGTAGGGTAAGAGTTTAACAGGAAACCAGCAGTACTCTGAACCTGGTAGAGTAAGAGTTTAACAGGAAACCAGCAGTACTCCAGACCTGGTAGGGTAAGAGTTTAACAGGAAACCAGCAGTACTCTGAACCTGGTAGGGTAAGAGTTTAACAGGAAACCAGCAGTACTCCATACCTGGTAGTGTAAGAGTTTAACAGGAAACCATCATTACTCCAGACCTGGTAGGGTAAGAATTTAACAGGAAACCAGCAGTACTCCAGACCTGGTAGGGTTAGAGTTTAGAAGGGAACCAGCAGTACTCTGAACCTGGTAGGGTAAGAGGTTAAGAGGAAACCAGCAGTACTCCAGACCTGGTAGGGTAAGAGTTTAACAGGAAACCAGCAGTACTCCAGACCTGGTAGGGTAAGAGTTTAACAGTAAACCAGCAGTACTCTGAACCTGGTAGGGTAGGAGTTTAACAGGAACCCAGCAGTACTCCAGACCTGGTAGGGTAGGAGTTTAACAGGAAACCAGCAGTACTCCAGACCTGGGAGGGTAAGAGTTTAACAGGAAACCAGCAGTACTCCAGACCTGGTAGGGTAAGAGTTCAACAGGAAACCAGCAGTACTCTGAACCTGGTAGGGTAAGAGTTTGACAGGAAACCAGCAGTACTCCATACCTGGTAGGATAAGAGTTTAACAGGAAACCATCAGTACTCTGAACCTGGTAGGGTAAGAGTTTAACAGGAAACCAGCAGTGCTCCAGACCTGGGAGGGTAAGAGTTTAACAGGAAACCAGCAGTACTCCAGACCTGGGAGGGTAAGAGTTTAACAGGAAAACCAGCAGTACTCCAGACCTGGTAGGGTAAGAGTTTAACAGGAAACCAGCAGTACTCTGAACCTGGTAGGGTAAGAATTTAACAGGAAACCAGCAGTACTCTGAACCTGGTAGGGTAAGAGTTTAACAGGAAACCAGCAGTACTCCAGACCTGGTAGGGTTAGAGTTTAGAAGGAAACCAGCAGTACTCTGAACCTGGTAGGGTAAGAGGTTAAGAGGAAACCAGCAGTACTCCAGACCTGGTAGGGTAAGAGTTTAACAGGAAACCAGCAGCACTCCAGACCTGGTAGGGTAAGAGTTTAACCGGAAACCAGCAGTACTCTGAACTTGGTAGGGTAAGAGTTTAACAGGAAACCAGCAGTACTCTGAACCTGGTAGGGTAAGAATTGAACAGGAAACCAGCAGTACTCTGAACCTGGTAGGGTGAGTGTTTAACAGGAAACCAGCAGTACTCTGAACCTGGTAGGGTGAGTGTTTAACAGGAAACCATCAGTACTCTGAACCTGGTAGGGTAAGAGTTTAACAGGAAACCAGCAGTACTCCAGACCTGGGAGGGTAAGAGTTTAACAGGAAACCAGCAGTACTCCAGACCTGGTAGGGTAAGAGTTTAACAGGACACCAGCAGTACTCAAGACCTGGGAGGGTAATAGTTTAACAGGAAAACCAGCAGTGCTCCAGACCTGGTAGGGTAAGAGTTTAACAGGAAGCCAGCAGTACTCCAGTCCTGGTAGGGTAAGAGTTTAACAGGAAACCAGCAGTACTCTGAACCTGGTAGGGTAAGAATTGAACAGGAAACCAGCAGTACTCCAGACCTGGGAGGGTAAGAGTTTAACAGGAAACCAGCAGTACTCCAGACCTGGTAGGGTAAGAGTTTAACAGGAAACCATCATTACTC
This sequence comes from Oncorhynchus nerka, assembly GCF_034236695.1. NCBI lineage: Eukaryota > Metazoa > Chordata > Actinopteri > Salmoniformes > Salmonidae > Oncorhynchus > Oncorhynchus nerka. The sequence continues at coordinate 2,190,478 of NC_088406.1, forward strand.
CAGACCTGGTAGGGTAAGAATTTAACAGGAAACCAGCAGTACTCAGACCTGGTAGGGTTAGAGTTTAGAAGGGAACCAGCAGTACTCTGAACCTGGTAGGGTAAGAGGTTAAGAGGAAACCAGCAGTACTCCAGACCTGGTAGGGTAAGAGTTTAACAGGAAACCAGCAGTACTCCAGACCTGGTAGGGTAAGAGTTTAACAGTAAACCAGCAGTACTCTGAACCTGGTAGGGTAGGAGTTTAACAGGAACCCAGCAGTACTCCAGACCTGGTAGGGTAAGAGTTTAACAGGAAACCAGCAGTACTCCAGACCTGGGAGGGTAAGAGTTTAACAGGAAACCAGCAGTACTCCAGACCTGGTAGGGTAAGAGTTTAACAGGAAACCAGCAGTACTCTGAACCTGGTAGGGTAAGAGTTTGACAGGAAACCAGCAGTACTCCATACCTGGTAGGATAAGAGTTTAACAGGAAACCATCAGTACTCTGAACCTGGTAGGGTAAGAGTTTAACAGGAAACCAGCAGTGCTCCAGACCTGGGAGGGTAAGAGTTTAACAGGAAACCAGCAGTACTCCAGACCTGGGAGGGTAAGAGTTTAACAGGAAAACCAGCAGTACTCCAGACCTGGTAGGGTAAGAGTTTAACAGGAAACCAGCAGTACTCTGAACCTGGTAGGGTAAGAATTTAACAGGAAACCAGCAGTACTCTGAACCTGGTAGGGTAAGAGTTTAACAGGAAACCAGCAGTACTCCATACCTGGTAGTGTAAGAGTTTAACAGGAAACCATCATTACTCCAAACCTGGTATGGTAAGAATTTAACAGGAAACCAGCAGTACTCCAGACCTGGTAGGGTTAGAGTTTAGAAGGAAACCAGCAGTACTCTGAACCTGGTAGGGTAAGAGGTTAAGAGGAAACCAGCAGTACTCCAGACCTGGTAGGGTAAGAGTTTAACAGGAAACCAGCAGCACTCCAGACCTGGTAGGGTAAGAGTTTAACCGGAAACCAGCAGTACTCTGAACTTGGTAGGGTAAGAGTTTAACAGGAAACCAGCAGTACTCTGAACCTGGTAGGGTAAGAATTGAACAGGAAACCAGCAGTACTCTGAACCTGGTAGGGTGAGTGTTTAACAGGAAACCAGCAGTACTCTGAACCTGGTAGGGTGAAACAGGAAACCAGCAGTACTCCAGCCTGGGAGAGTAATAGTTTAACAGGAAAACCAGCAGTGCTCAGACCTGGTAGGGTAAGAGTTTAACAGGAAGCCAGCAGTACTCCGGTCCTGGTAGGGTAAGAGTTTAACAGCAAACCAGCAGTACTCTGAACCTGGTAGGGTAAGATTTGAACAGGAAACCAGCAGTACTCTGAACCTGGTAGGGTAAGAGTTTGACAGGAAACCAGCAGTACTCCAGACCTGGTAGGGTAAGAGTTTAACAGGAAACCATCAGTACTCTGAACCTGGTAGGGTAAGAGTTTTACAGGAAACCAGCAGTACTCCATACCTGGTAGGATAAGAGTTTAACAGGAAACCATCAGTACTCTGAACCTGGTAGGGTAAGAGTTTAACAGGAAACCAGCAGTGCTCCAGACCTGGGAGGGTAAGAGTTTAACAGGAAACCAGCAGTACTCCAGACCTGGGAGGGTAAGAGTTTAACAGGAAAACCAGCAGTACTCCAGACCTGGTAGGGTAAGAGTTTAACAGGAAACCAGCAGTACTCTGAACATGGTAGGGTAAGAATTTAACAGGAAACCAGCAGTACTCTGAACCTGGTAGGGTAAGAGTTTAACAGGAAACCAGCAGTACTCCATACCTGGTAGTGTAAGAGTTTAACAGGAAACCATCATTACTCCAGACCTGGTAGGGTATGAGTTTAACAGGAAACCAGCAGTACTCCAGACCTGGTAGGGTTAGAGTTTAGAAGGAAACCAGCAGTACTCTGAACCTGGTAGGGTAAGAGGTTAAGAGGAAACCAGCAGTACTCCAGACCTGGTAGGGTAAGAGTTTAACAGGAAACCAGCAGCACTCCAGACCTGGTAGAGTAAGAGTTTAACCGGAAACCAGCAGTACTCTGAACCTGGTAGGGTAAGAGTTTAACAGGAAACCAGCAGTACTCCAGACCTGGTAGGGTAAGAGTTTAACAGGAAACCAGCAGTACTCCATACCTGGTAGTGTAAGAGTTTAACAGGAAACCATCATTACTCCAAACCTGGTAGGGTAAGAGTTTAACCGGAAACCAGCAGTACTCTGAACTTGGTAGGGTAAGAGTTTAACAGGAAACCAGCAGTACTCTGAACCTGGTAGGGTAAGAATTGAACAGGAAACCAGCAGTACTCTGAACCTGGTAGGGTGAGTGTTTAACAGGAAACCAGCAGTACTCTGAACCTGGTAGGGTGAGTGTTTAACAGGAAACCATCAGTACTCTGAACCTGGTAGGGTAGAGTTTAACAGGAAACCAGCAGTACTCCAGACCTGGGAGGGTAAGAGTTTAACAGGAAACCAGCAGTACTCCAGACCTGGTAGGGTAAGAGTTTAACAGGACACCAGCAGTACTCAAGACCTGGGAGGGTAATAGTTTAACAGGAAAACCAGCAGTGCTCCAGACCTGGTAGGGTAAGAGTTTAACAGGAAGCCAGCAGTACTCCAGTCCTGGTAGGGTAAGAGTTTAACAGGAAACCAGCAGTACTCTGAACCTGGTAGGGTAAGAATTGAACAGGAAACCAGCAGTACTCCAGACCTGGGAGGGTAAGAGTTTAACAGGAAACCAGCAGTACTCCAGACCTGGGAGGGTAAGAGTTTAACAGGAAACCATCATTACTCCAGACCTGGTAGGGTAAGAATTTAACAGGAAACCAGCAGTACTCCAGACCTGGTAGGGTTAGAGTTTAGAAGGGAACCAGCAGTACTCTGAACCTGGTAGGGTAAGAGGTTAAGAGGAAACCAGCAGTACTCCAGACCTGGTAGGGTAAGAGTTTAACAGGAAACCAGCAGTACTCCAGACCTGGTAGGGTAAGAGTTTAACAGTAAACCAGCAGTACTCTGAACCTGGTAGGGTAGGAGTTTAACAGGAACCCAGCAGTACTCCAGACCTGGTAGGGTAGGAGTTTAACAGGAAACCAGCAGTACTCCAGACCTGGGAGGGTAAGAGTTTAACAGGAAACCAGCAGTACTCCAGACCTGGTAGGGTAAGAGTTTAACAGGAAACCAGCAGTACTCTGAACCTGGTAGGGTAAGAGTTTGACAGGAAACCAGCAGTACTCCATACCTGGTAGGATAAGAGTTTAACAGGAAACCATCAGTACTCTGAACCTGGTAGGGTAAGAGTTTAACAGGAAACCAGCAGTGCTCCAGACCTGGGAGGGTAAGAGTTTAACAGGAAACCAGCAGTACTCCAGACCTGGGAGGGTAAGAGTTTAACAGGAAAACCAGCAGTACTCCAGACCTGGTAGGGTAAGAGTTTAACAGGAAACCAGCAGTACTCTGAACCTGGTAGGGTAAGAATTTAACAGGAAACCAGCAGTACTCTGAACCTGGTAGGGTAAGAGTTTAACAGGAAACCAGCAGTACTCCATACCTGGTAGTGTAAGAGTTTAACAGGAAACCATCATTACTCCAAACCTGGTATGGTAAGAATTTAACAGGAAACCAGCAGTACTCCAGACCTGGTAGGGTTAGAGTTTAGAAGGAAACCAGCAGTACTCTGAACCTGGTAGGGTAAGAGGTTAAGAGGAAACCAGCAGTACTCCAGACCTGGTAGGGTAAGAGTTTAACAGGAAACCAGCAGCACTCCAGACCTGGTAGGGTAAGAGTTTAACCGGAAACCAGCAGTACTCTGAACTTGGTAGGGTAAGAGTTTAACAGGAAACCAGCAGTACTCTGAACCTGGTAGGGTAAGAATTGAACAGGAAACCAGCAGTACTCTGAACCTGGTAGGGTGAGTGTTTAACAGGAAAACCAGCAGTGCTCTGAACCTGGTAGGGTAAGAGTTTAACAGGAAGCCAGCAGTACTCCAGTCCTGGTAGGGTAAGAGTTTAACAGCAAACCAGCAGTACTCTGAACCTGGTAGGGTAAGATTTGAACAGGAAACCAGCAGTACTCTGAACCTGGTAGGGTAAGAGTTTGACAGGAAACCAGCAGTACTCCAGACCTGGTAGGGTAAGAGTTTAACAGGAAACCATCAGTACTCTGAACCTGGTAGGGTAAGAGTTTTACAGGAAACCAGCAGTACTCCATACCTGGTAGGATAAGAGTTTAACAGGAAACCATCAGTACTCTGAACCTGGTAGGGTAAGAGTTTAACAGGAAACCAGCAGTGCTCCAGACCTGGGAGGGTAAGAGTTTAACAGGAAACCAGCAGTACTCCAGACCTGGGAGGGTAAGAGTTTAACAGGAAAACCAGCAGTACTCCAGACCTGGTAGGGTAAGAGTTTAACAGGAAACCAGCAGTACTCTGAACATGGTAGGGTAAGAATTTAACAGGAAACCAGCAGTACTCTGAACCTGGTAGGGTAAGAGTTTAACAGGAAACCAGCAGTACTCCAGACCTGGTAGTGTAAGAGTTTAACAGGAAACCAGCAGTACTCCAGACCTGGTAGGGTAAGAGTTTAACAGGAAACCAGCAGTACTCCAGACCTGGTAGGGTTAGAGTTTAGAAGGAAACCAGCAGTACTCTGAACCTGGTAGGGTAAGAGGTTAAGAGGAAACCAGCAGTACTCCAGACCTGGTAGGGTAAGAGTTTAACAGGAAACCAGCAGTACTCCAGACCTGGTAGAGTAAGAGTTTAACCGGAAACCAGCAGTACTCTGAACCTGGTAGGGTAAGAGTTTAACCCAGCAGTACTCAGACCTGGTAGGGTAAGAGTTTAACAGTAAACCAGTACTCTGAACCTGGTAGGGTAGGAGTTTAACAGGAAACCAGCAGTACTCAGACCTGGGAGGGTAAGAGTTTAACAGGAAACCAGCAGTACTCCAGACCTGGTAGGGTAAGAGTTTAACAGGACACCAGCAGTACTCAAGACCTGGGAGGGTAATAGTTTAACAGGAAAACCAGCAGTGCTCCAGACCTGGTAGGGTAAGAGTTTAACAGGAAGCCAGCAGTACTCCAGTCCTGGTAGGGTAAGAGTTTAACAGGAAACCAGCAGTACTCTGAACCTGGTAGGGTAAGAATTGAACAGGAAACCAGCAGTACTCCAGACCTGGGAGGGTAAGAGTTTAACAGGAAACCAGCAGTACTCCAGACCTGGTAGGGTAAGAGTTTAACAGGAAACCATCATTACTCCAGACCTGGTAGGGTAAGAATTTAACAGGAAACCAGCAGTACTCCAGACCTGGTAGGGTTAGAGTTTAGAAGGGAACCAGCAGTACCTGAACCTGGTAGGGTAAGAGGTTAAGAGGAAACCAGCAGTACTCCAGACCTGGTAGGGTAAGAGTTTAACAGGAAACCAGCAGTACTCCAGACCTGGTAGGGTAAGAGTTTAACAGTAAACCAGCAGTACTCTGAACCTGGTAGGGTAGGAGTTTAACAGGAACCCAGCAGTACTCCAGACCTGGTAGGGTAAGAGTTTAACAGGAAACCAGCAGTACTCCAGACCTGGGAGGGTAAGAGTTTAACAGGAAACCAGCAGTACTCCAGACCTGGTAGGGTAAGAGTTTAACAGGAAACCAGCAGTACTCTGAACCTGGTAGGGTAAGAGTTTGACAGGAAACCAGCAGTACTCCATACCTGGTAGGATAAGAGTTTAACAGGAAACCATCAGTACTCTGAACCTGGTAGGGTAAGAGTTTAACAGGAAACCAGCAGTGCTCCAGACCTGGGAGGGTAAGAGTTTAACAGGAAACCAGCAGTACTCCAGACCTGGGAGGGTAAGAGTTTAACAGGAAAACCAGCAGTACTCCAGACCTGGTAGGGTAAGAGTTTAACAGGAAACCAGCAGTACTCTGAACCTGGTAGGGTAAGAATTTAACAGGAAACCAGCAGTACTCTGAACCTGGTAGGGTAAGAGTTTAACAGGAAACCAGCAGTACTCCATACCTGGTAGTGTAAGAGTTTAACAGGAAACCATCATTACTCCAAACCTGGTATGGTAAGAATTTAACAGGAAACCAGCAGTACTCCAGACCTGGTAGGGTTAGAGTTTAGAAGGAAACCAGCAGTACTCTGAACCTGGTAGGGTAAGAGGTTAAGAGGAAACCAGCAGTACTCCAGACCTGGTAGGGTAAGAGTTTAACAGGAAACCAGCAGCACTCCAGACCTGGTAGGGTAAGAGTTTAACCGGAAACCAGCAGGACTCTGAACTTGGTAGGGTAAGAGTTTAACAGGAAACCAGCAGTACTCTGAACCTGGTAGGGTAAGAATTGAACAGGAAACCAGCAGTACTCTGAACCTGGTAGGGTGAGTGTTTAACAGGAAACCAGCAGTACTCTGAACCTGGTAGGGTGAGTGTTTAACAGGAAACCAGCAGTACTCCAGACCTGGGAGAGTAATAGTTTAACAGGAAAACCAGCAGTGCTCCAGACCTGGTAGGGTAAGAGTTTAACAGGAAGCCAGCAGTACTCCGGTCCTGGTAGGGTAAGAGTTTAACAGCAAACCAGCAGTACTCTGAACCTGGTAGGGTAAGATTTGAACAGGAAACCAGCAGTACTCTGAACCTGGTAGGGTAAGAGTTTGACAGGAAACCAGCAGTACTCCAGACCTGGTAGGGTAAGAGTTTAACAGGAAACCATCAGTACTCTGAACCTGGTAGGGTAAGAGTTTTACAGGAAACCAGCAGTACTCCATACCTGGTAGGATAAGAGTTTAACAGGAAACCATCAGTACTCTGAACCTGGTAGGGTAAGAGTTTAACAGGAAACCAGCAGTGCTCCAGACCTGGGAGGGTAAGAGTTTAACAGGAAACCAGCAGTACTCCAGACCTGGGAGGGTAAGAGTTTAACAGGAAAACCAGCAGTACTCCAGACCTGGTAGGGTAAGAGTTTAACAGGAAACCAGCAGTACTCTGAACATGGTAGGGTAAGAATTTAACAGGAAACCAGCAGTACTCTGAACCTGGTAGGGTAAGAGTTTAACAGGAAACCAGCAGTACTCCATACCTGGTAGTGTAAGAGTTTAACAGGAAACCATCATTACTCCAGACCTGGTAGGGTATGAGTTTAACAGGAAACCAGCAGTACTCCAGACCTGGTAGGGTTAGAGTTTAGAAGGAAACCAGCAGTACTCTGAACCTGGTAGGGTAAGAGGTTAAGAGGAAACCAGCAGTACTCCAGACCTGGTAGGGTAAGAGTTTAACAGGAAACCAGCAGCACTCCAGACCTGGTAGAGTAAGAGTTTAACCGGAAACCAGCAGTACTCTGAACCTGGTAGGGTAAGAGTTTAACAGGAAACCAGCAGTACTCCAGACCTGGTAGGGTAAGAGTTTAACAGGAAACCAGCAGTACTCCATACCTGGTAGTGTAAGAGTTTAACAGGAAACCATCATTACTCCAAACCTGGTAGGGTAAGAGTTTAACCGGAAACCAGCAGTACTCTGAACTTGGTAGGGTAAGAGTTTAACAGGAAACCAGCAGTACTCTGAACCTGGTAGGGTAAGAATTGAACAGGAAACCAGCAGTACTCTGAACCTGGTAGGGTGAGTGTTTAACAGGAAACCAGCAGTACTCTGAACCTGGTAGGGTGAGTGTTTAACAGGAAACCATCAGTACTCTGAACCTGGTAGGGTAAGAGTTTAACAGGAAACCAGCAGTACTCCAGACCTGGGAGGGTAAGAGTTTAACAGGAAACCAGCAGTACTCCAGACCTGGTAGGGTAAGAGTTTAACAGGACACCAGCAGTACTCAAGACCTGGGAGGGTAATAGTTTAACAGGAAAACCAGCAGTGCTCCAGACCTGGTAGGGTAAGAGTTTAACAGGAAGCCAGCAGTACTCCAGTCCTGGTAGGGTAAGAGTTTAACAGGAAACCAGCAGTACTCTGAACCTGGTAGGGTAAGAATTGAACAGGAAACCAGCAGTACTCCAGACCTGGGAGGGTAAGAGTTTAACAGGAAACCAGCAGTACTCCAGACCTGGGAGGGTAAGAGTTTAACAGGAAACCATCATTACTCCAGACCTGGTAGGGTAAGAATTTAACAGGAAACCAGCAGTACTCCAGACCTGGTAGGGTTAGAGTTTAGAAGGGAACCAGCAGTACTCTGAACCTGGTAGGGTAAGAGGTTAAGAGGAAACCAGCAGTACTCCAGACCTGGTAGGGTAAGAGTTTAACAGGAAACCAGCAGTACTCCAGACCTGGTAGGGTAAGAGTTTAACAGTAAACCAGCAGTACTCTGAACCTGGTAGGGTAGGAGTTTAACAGGAACCCAGCAGTACTCCAGACCTGGTAGGGTAGGAGTTTAACAGGAAACCAGCAGTACTCCAGACCTGGGAGGGTAAGAGTTTAACAGGAAACCAGCAGTACTCCAGACCTGGTAGGGTAAGAGTTTAACAGGAAACCAGCAGTACTCTGAACCTGGTAGGGTAAGAGTTTGACAGGAAACCAGCAGTACTCCATACCTGGTAGGATAAGAGTTTAACAGGAAACCATCAGTACTCTGAACCTGGTAGGGTAAGAGTTTAACAGGAAACCAGCAGTGCTCCAGACCTGGGAGGGTAAGAGTTTAACAGGAAACCAGCAGTACTCCAGACCTGGGAGGGTAAGAGTTTAACAGGAAAACCAGCAGTACTCCAGACCTGGTAGGGTAAGAGTTTAACAGGAAACCAGCAGTACTCTGAACCTGGTAGGGTAAGAATTTAACAGGAAACCAGCAGTACTCTGAACCTGGTAGGGTAAGAGTTTAACAGGAAACCAGCAGTACTCCATACCTGGTAGTGTAAGAGTTTAACAGGAAACCATCATTACTCCAAACCTGGTATGGTAAGAATTTAACAGGAAACCAGCAGTACTCCAGACCTGGTAGGGTTAGAGTTTAGAAGGAAACCAGCAGTACTCTGAACCTGGTAGGGTAAGAGGTTAAGAGGAAACCAGCAGTACTCCAGACCTGGTAGGGTAAGAGTTTAACAGGAAACCAGCAGCACTCCAGACCTGGTAGGGTAAGAGTTTAACCGGAAACCAGCAGTACTCTGAACTTGGTAGGGTAAGAGTTTAACAGGAAACCAGCAGTACTCTGAACCTGGTAGGGTAAGAATTGAACAGGAAACCAGCAGTACTCTGAACCTGGTAGGGTGAGTGTTTAACAGGAAAACCAGCAGTGCTCTGAACCTGGTAGGGTAAGAGTTTAACAGGAAGCCAGCAGTACTCCAGTCCTGGTAGGGTAAGAGTTTAACAGCAAACCAGCAGTACTCTGAACCTGGTAGGGTAAGATTTGAACAGGAAACCAGCAGTACTCTGAACCTGGTAGGGTAAGAGTTTGACAGGAAACCAGCAGTACTCCAGACCTGGTAGGGTAAGAGTTTAACAGGAAACCATCAGTACTCTGAACCTGGTAGGGTAAGAGTTTTACAGGAAACCAGCAGTACTCCATACCTGGTAGGATAAGAGTTTAACAGGAAACCATCAGTACTCTGAACCTGGTAGGGTAAGAGTTTAACAGGAAACCAGCAGTGCTCCAGACCTGGGAGGGTAAGAGTTTAACAGGAAACCAGCAGTACTCCAGACCTGGGAGGGTAAGAGTTTAACAGGAAAACCAGCAGTACTCCAGACCTGGTAGGGTAAGAGTTTAACAGGAAACCAGCAGTACTCTGAACATGGTAGGGTAAGAATTTAACAGGAAACCAGCAGTACTCTGAACCTGGTAGGGTAAGAGTTTAACAGGAAACCAGCAGTACTCCATACCTGGTAGTGTAAGAGTTTAACAGGAAACCATCATTACTCCAGACCTGGTAGGGTATGAGTTTAACAGGAAACCAGCAGTACTCCAGACCTGGTAGGGTTAGAGTTTAGAAGGAAACCAGCAGTACTCTGAACCTGGTAGGGTAAGAGGTTAAGAGGAAACCAGCAGTACTCCAGACCTGGTAGGGTAAGAGTTTAACAGGAAACCAGCAGCACTCCAGACCTGGTAGAGTAAGAGTTTAACCGGAAACCAGCAGTACTCTGAACCTGGTAGGGTAAGAGTTTAACAGGAAACCAGCAGTACTCCAGACCTGGTAGGGTAAGAGTTTAACAGTAAACTAGCAGTACTCTGAACCTGGTAGGGTAGGAGTTTAACAGGAAACCAGCAGTACTCCAGACCTGGGAGGGTAAGAGTTTAACAGGAAACCAGCAGTACTCCAGACCTGGTAGGGTAAGAGTTTAACAGGACACCAGCAGTACTCAAGACCTGGGAGGGTAATAGTTTAACAGGAAAACCAGCAGTGCTCCAGACCTGGTAGGGTAAGAGTTTAACAGGAAGCCAGCAGTACTCCAGTCCTGGTAGGGTAAGAGTTTAACAGGAAACCAGCAGTACTCTGAACCTGGTAGGGTAAGAATTGAACAGGAAACCAGCAGTACTCCAGACCTGGGAGGGTAAGAGTTTAACAGGAAACCAGCAGTACTCCAGACCTGGTAGGGTAAGAGTTTAACAGGAAACCATCATTACTCCAGACCTGGTAGGGTAAGAATTTAACAGGAAACCAGCAGTACTCCAGACCTGGTAGGGTTAGAGTTTAGAAGGGAACCAGCAGTACTCTGAACCTGGTAGGGTAAGAGGTTAAGAGGAAACCAGCAGTACTCCAGACCTGGTAGGGTAAGAGTTTAACAGGAAACCAGCAGTACTCCAGACCTGGTAGGGTAAGAGTTTAACAGTAAACCAGCAGTACTCTGAACCTGGTAGGGTAGGAGTTTAACAGGAACCCAGCAGTACTCCAGACCTGGTAGGGTAAGAGTTTAACAGGAAACCAGCAGTACTCCAGACCTGGGAGGGTAAGAGTTTAACAGGAAACCAGCAGTACTCCAGACCTGGTAGGGTAAGAGTTTAACAGGAAACCAGCAGTACTCTGAACCTGGTAGGGTAAGAGTTTGACAGGAAACCAGCAGTACTCCATACCTGGTAGGATAAGAGTTTAACAGGAAACCATCAGTACTCTGAACCTGGTAGGGTAAGAGTTTAACAGGAAACCAGCAGTGCTCCAGACCTGGGAGGGTAAGAGTTTAACAGGAAACCAGCAGTACTCCAGACCTGGGAGGGTAAGAGTTTAACAGGAAAACCAGCAGTACTCCAGACCTGGTAGGGTAAGAGTTTAACAGGAAACCAGCAGTACTCTGAACCTGGTAGGGTAAGAATTTAACAGGAAACCAGCAGTACTCTGAACCTGGTAGGGTAAGAGTTTAACAGGAAACCAGCAGTACTCCATACCTGGTAGTGTAAGAGTTTAACAGGAAACCATCATTACTCCAAACCTGGTATGGTAAGAATTTAACAGGAAACCAGCAGTACTCCAGACCTGGTAGGGTTAGAGTTTAGAAGGAAACCAGCAGTACTCTGAACCTGGTAGGGTAAGAGGTTAAGAGGAAACCAGCAGTACTCCAGACCTGGTAGGGTAAGAGTTTAACAGGAAACCAGCAGCACTCCAGACCTGGTAGGGTAAGAGTTTAACCGGAAACCAGCAGTACTCTGAACTTGGTAGGGTAAGAGTTTAACAGGAAACCAGCAGTACTCTGAACCTGGTAGGGTAAGAATTGAACAGGAAACCAGCAGTACTCTGAACCTGGTAGGGTGAGTGTTTAACAGGAAACCAGCAGTACTCTGAACCTGGTAGGGTGAGTGTTTAACAGGAAACCAGCAGTACTCCAGACCTGGGAGGGTAATAGTTTAACAGGAAAACCAGCAGTGCTCCAGACCTGGTAGGGTAAGAGTTTAACAGGAAGCCAGCAGTACTCCAGTCCTGGTAGGGTAAGAGTTTAACAGCAAACCAGCAGTACTCTGAACCTGGTAGGGTAAGATTTGAACAGGAAACCAGCAGTACTCTGAACCTGGTAGGGTAAGAGTTTGACAGGAAACCAGCAGTACTCCAGACCTGGTAGGGTAAGAGTTTAACAGGAAACCATCAGTACTCTGAACCTGGTAGGGTAAGAGTTTTACAGGAAACCAGCAGTACTCCATACCTGGTAGGATAAGAGTTTAACAGGAAACCATCAGTACTCTGAACCTGGTAGGGTAAGAGTTTAACAGGAAACCAGCAGTGCTCCAGACCTGGGAGGGTAAGAGTTTAACAGGAAAACCAGGAGGGTAAGAGTTTAACAGTACTCCAGACCTGGTAGGGTAAGAGTTTAACAGGAAACCAGCAGTACTCTGAACATGGTAGGGTAAGAATTTAACAGGAAACCAGCAGTACTCTGAACCTGGTAGGGTAAGAGTTTAACAGGAAACCAGCAGTACTCCATACCTGGTAGTGTAAGAGTTTAACAGGAAACCATCATTACTCCAGACCTGGTAGGGTATGAGTTTAACAGGAAACCAGCAGTACTCCAGACCTGGTAGGGTTAGAGTTTAGAAGGAAACCAGCAGTACTCTGAACCTGGTAGGGTAAGAGGTTAAGAGGAAACCAGCAGTACTCCAGACCTGGTAGGGTAAGAGTTTAACAGGAAACCAGCAGCACTCCAGACCTGGTAGAGTAAGAGTTTAACCGAAACCAGCAGTACTCTGAACCTGGTAGGGTAAGAGTTTAACAGGAAACCAGCAGTACTCAGACCTGGTAGGGTAAGAGTTTAACAGGAAACCAGCAGTACTCCATACCTGGTAGTGTAAGAGTTTAACAGGAAACCATCATTACTCCAAACCTGGTAGGGTAAGAGTTTAACCGGAAACCAGCAGTACTCTGAACTTGGTAGGGTAAGAGTTTAACAGGAAACCAGCAGTACTCTGAACCTGGTAGGGTAAGAATTGAACAGGAAACCAGCAGTACTCTGAACCTGGTAGGGTGAGTGTTTAACAGGAAACCAGCAGTACTCTGAACCTGGTAGGGTGAGTGTTTAACAGGAAACCATCAGTACTCTGAACCTGGTAGGGTAAGAGTTTAACAGGAAACCAGCAGTACTCCAGACCTGGGAGGGTAAGATGTTTAACAGGAAACCAGCAGTACTCCAGACCTGGTAGGGTAAGAGTTTAACAGGACACCAGCAGTACTCAAGACCTGGGAGGGTAATAGTTTAACAGGAAAACCAGCAGTGCTCCAGACCTGGTAGGGTAAGAGTTTAACAGGAAGCCAGCAGTACTCCAGTCCTGGTAGGGTAAGAGTTTAACAGGAAACCAGCAGTACTCTGAACCTGGTAGGGTAAGAATTGAACAGGAAACCAGCAGTACTCCAGACCTGGGAGGGTAAGAGTTTAACAGGAAACCAGCAGTACTCCAGACCTGGGAGGGTAAGAGTTTAACAGGAAACCATCATTACTCCAGACCTGGTAGGGTAAGAATTTAACAGGAAACCAGCAGTACTCCAGACCTGGTAGGGTTAGAGTTTAGAAGGGAACCAGCAGTACTCTGAACCTGGTAGGGTAAGAGGTTAAGAGGAAACCAGCAGTACTCCAGACCTGGTAGGGTAAGAGTTTAACAGGAAACCAGCAGTACTCCAGACCTGGTAGGGTAAGAGTTTAACAGTAAACCAGCAGTACTCTGAACCTGGTAGGGTAGGAGTTTAACAGGAACCCAGCAGTACTCCAGACCTGGTAGGGTAGGAGTTTAACAGGAAACCAGCAGTAGTCCAGACCTGGGAGGGTAAGAGTTTAACAGGAAACCAGCAGTACTCCAGACCTGGTAGGGTAAGAGTTTAACAGGAAACCAGCAGTACTCTGAACCTGGTAGGGTAAGAGTTTGACAGGAAACCAGCAGTACTCCATACCTGGTAGGATAAGAGTTTAACAGGAAACCATCAGTACTCTGAACCTGGTAGGGTAAGAGTTTAACAGGAAACCAGCAGTGCTCCAGACCTGGGAGGGTAAGAGTTTAACAGGAAACCAGCAGTACTCCAGACCTGGGAGGGTAAGAGTTTAACAGGAAAACCAGCAGTACTCCAGACCTGGTAGGGTAAGAGTTTAACAGGAAACCAGCAGTACTCTGAACCTGGTAGGGTAAGAATTTAACAGGAAACCAGCAGTACTCTGAACCTGGTAGGGTAAGAGTTTAACAGGAAACCAGCAGTACTCCATACCTGGTAGTGTAAGAGTTTAACAGGAAACCATCATTACTCCAAACCTGGTATGGTAAGAATTTAACAGGAAACCAGCAGTACTCCAGACCTGGTAGGGTAAGAGGTTAAGAGGAAACCAGCAGTACTCCAGACCTGGTAGGGTAAGAGTTTAACAGGAAACCAGCAGCACTCCAGACCTGGTAGGGTAAGAGTTTAACCGGAAACCAGCAGTACTCTGAACTTGGTAGGGTAAGAGTTTAACAGGAAACCAGCAGTACTCTGAACCTGGTAGGGTAAGAATTGAACAGGAAACCAGCAGTACTCTGAACCTGGTAGGGTGAGTGTTTAACAGGAAAACCAGCAGTGCTCTGAACCTGGTAGGGTAAGAGTTTAACAGGAAGCCAGCAGTACTCCAGTCCTGGTAGGGTAAGAGTTTAACAGCAAACCAGCAGTACTCTGAACCTGGTAGGGTAAGATTTGAACAGGAAACCAGCAGTACTCTGAACCTGGTAGGGTAAGAGTTTGACAGGAAACCAGCAGTACTCCAGACCTGGTAGGGTAAGAGTTTAACAGGAAACCATCAGTACTCTGAACCTGGTAGGGTAAGAGTTTTACAGGAAACCAGCAGTACTCCATACCTGGTAGGATAAGAGTTTAACAGGAAACCATCAGTACTCTGAACCTGGTAGGGTAAGAGTTTAACAGGAAACCAGCAGTGCTCCAGACCTGGGAGGGTAAGAGTTTAACAGGAAACCAGCAGTACTCCAGACCTGGGAGGGTAAGAGTTTAACAGGAAAACCAGCAGTACTCCAGACCTGGTAGGGTAAGAGTTTAACAGGAAACCAGCAGTACTCTGAACATGGTAGGGTAAGAATTTAACAGGAAACCAGCAGTACTCTGAACCTGGTAGGGTAAGAGTTTAACAGGAAACCAGCAGTACTCCATACCTGGTAGTGTAAGAGTTTAACAGGAAACCATCATTACTCCAGACCTGGTAGGGTATGAGTTTAACAGGAAACCAGCAGTACTCCAGACCTGGTAGGGTTAGAGTTTAGAAGGAAACCAGCAGTACTCTGAACCTGGTAGGGTAAGAGGTTAAGAGGAAACCAGCAGTACTCCAGACCTGGTAGGGTAAGAGTTTAACAGGAAACCAGCAGCACTCCAGACCTGGTAGAGTAAGAGTTTAACCGGAAACCAGCAGTACTCTGAACCTGGTAGGGTAAGAGTTTAACAGGAAACCAGCAGTACTCCAGACCTGGTAGGGTAAGAGTTTAACAGTAAACTAGCAGTACTCTGAACCTGGTAGGGTAGGAGTTTAACAGGAAACCAGCAGTACTCCAGACCTGGTAGGGTAAGAGTTTAACAGGAAACCAGCAGTACTCCAGACCTGGTAGGGTAAGAGTTTAACAGGAAACCAGCAGAACTCTGAACCTGGTAGGGTAAGAATTTAACAGGAAACCAGCAGTACTCCAGACCTGGTAGGGTAAGAGTTTAACAGGAAACCAGCAGTACTCCAGACCTGGGAGGGTAAGAGTTTAACAGGAAACCAGCAGTACTCCAGACCTGGTAGGGTAAGAGTTTAACAGGAAACCAGCAGAACTCTGAACCTGGTAGGGTAAGAATTTAACAGGAAACCAGCAGTACTCTGAACCTGGTAGGGTAAGAGTTTAACAGGAAACCAGCAGTACTCCAGACCTGGTAGGGTAAGAGTTTAACAGGAAACCAGCAGTACTCCAGACCTGGTAGGGTAAGAGTTTAACAGTAAACCAGCAGTACTCTGAACCTGGTAGGGTAAGAGTTTAACAGGAAACCAGCAGTACTCCAGACCTGGTAGGGTAAGAGTTTAACAGGAAACCAGCAGTACTCCAGACCTGGTAGGGTAAGAGTTTAACAGTAAACTAGCAGTACTCTGAACCTGGTAGGGTAGGAGTTTAACAGGAAACCAGCAGTACTCCAGACCTGGTAGGGTAAGAGTTTAACAGGAACCCAGCAGTACTCCAGACCTGGTAGGGTAAGAGTTTAACAGTAAACCAGCAGTACTCTGAACCTGGTAGGGTAAGAGTTTAACAGGAAACCAGCAGTACTCCAGACCTGGTAGGGTAAGAGTTTAACAGGAAACCAGCAGTACTCCAGACCTGGTAGGGTAAGAGTTTAACAGGAAACCAGCAGTACTCTGAACCTGGTAGGGTAAGAGTTTGACAGGAAACCAGCAGTAATCCAGACCTGGTAGGGTAAGAGTTTAACAGGAAACCAGCAGTGCTCCAGACCTGGGAGGGTAAGAGTTTAACAGGAAACCAGCAGTACTCCAGACCTGGGAGGGTAAGAGTTTAACAGGAAAACCAGCAGTACTCCAGACCTGGTAGGGTAAGAGTTTAACAGGAAACCAGCAGAACCTGGGAGGGTGAACCCAGCAGTACTCCAGGTAGGGTAAGAGTTTAACAGGAAACCAGCAGTAC
This sequence comes from Oncorhynchus nerka, assembly GCF_034236695.1. Lineage (NCBI taxonomy): Eukaryota > Metazoa > Chordata > Actinopteri > Salmoniformes > Salmonidae > Oncorhynchus > Oncorhynchus nerka. The sequence goes on from NC_088406.1 coordinate 2,207,012, forward strand.
TCTGAACCTGGTAGGGTAAGAGTTTAACAGGAAACCAGCAGTACTCCAGACCTGGTAGTGTAAGAGTTTAACAGGAAACCAGCAGTACTCCAGACCTGGTAGGGTAAGAATTTAACAGGAAACCAGCAGTACTCCAGACCCGGTAGGGTAAGAGTTTAACAGGAAACCAGCAGTACTCTGAACCTGGTAGGGTAAGAGTTTAACAGGAAACCAGCAGTACTCCAGACCTGGTAGGGTAAGAGTTTAACAGGAAACCAGCAGTACTCCAGACCTGGTAGGGTAAGAGTTTAACAGTAAACCAGCAGTACTCTGAACCTGGTAGGGTAAGAGTTTAACAGGAAACCAGCAGTACTCCAGACCTGGTAGGGTAAGAGTTTAACAGGAAACCAGCAGTACTCCAGACCTGGTAGGGTAAGAGTTTAACAGAAAACCATCAGTACTCTGAACCTGGGAGGGTAAGAGTTTAACAGGAAACCAGCAGTACTCTGAACCTGGTAGGGTAAGAGTTTAACAGGAAACCAGCAGTACTCTGAACCTGGTAGGGTAAGAGTTTAACAGGAAACCAGCAGTGCTCCAGACCTGGGAGGGTAAGAGTTTAACAGGAAACTAGCAGTACTCCAGACCTGGGAGGGTAAGAGTTTAACAGGAAACCAGCAGTACTCTGAACCTGGTAGGGTAAGAGTTTAACAGGAAACCAGCAGTACTCCATACCTGGTAGTGTAAGAGTTTAACAGGAAACCATCAGTACTCCAGACCTGGTAGGGTAAGAATTTAACAGGAAACCAGCAGTACTCCAGACCTGGTAGGGTAAGAGTTTAGCAGGAAACCAGCAGTACTCTGAACCTGGTAGGGTAAGAGTTTAACAGGAAACCAGCAGTACTCTGAACCTGGTAGGGTAAGAGTTTAAGAGGAAACCAGCAGTACTCCAGACCTGGTAGGGTAAGAGTTTAACAGGAAACCAGCAGTACTCCAGACCTGGGAGGGTAAGAGTTTAACAGGAAACCAGCAGCACTCCAGACCTGGTAGGGTAAGAGTTTAACAGGAAACCAGCAGTACTCCAGACCTGGTCGGAAACTAGAAGCACAAGCAATTCGCTACACTTGCATTAACATCTGCTAACCATGTGTATGTGACAAAAAAAAAAAAGATTTTGAGAATGTCAAGTGTGCAAAGCTGTCATCAAGGCAAAGGGTGGCTACTTTGAATAATCTAAAATATAAAATATATTTAGATTTGTTTAACAATTTTTTGGTGTTAGAATGACAATCACAGAGAAAGGGATGGTGCAACAAATCTTACAATTCCAACTATTGAATCGTGCAAGATAAGATAAGATAAGATAAGATAAGTATCAAGATAAGATAAGATAAGATATCAAGATAAGATAAGATAAGATAAGATAAGTATCAAGATAAGATAAGATAAGATAAGATAAGTATCAAGATAAGATAAGATAAGATAAGTATCAAGATAAGATAAGATAAGATAAGTATCAAGATAAGATAAGATAAGATAAGTATCTTGCAGGATTCAGGAGTTGGAATTGTAAGATTTATTGAAGTTTTTGTCTCTCATCATCATTGAATCTCTGCTAACTAAGTCCATGGCAATCATTTGTTAACCATTTGCTTCCTGTTATGGAGGTGAACCATTTTCTTCCTGTTATCGAGGTCAACCATTTGCTTCCTGTTATCGAGGTCAACCATTTGCTTCCTGTTATGGAGGTCAATCATTTGCTTCCTGTTATCGAGGTCAACCATTTGCTTCCTGTTATCGAGGTCAACCATTTGCTTCCTGTTATCGAGGTCAACCATTTGCTTCCTGTTATCGAGGTCAACCATTTGCTTCCTGTTATCGAGGTCAACCATTTGCTTCCTGTTATCGAGGTCAACCATTTGCTTCCTGTTATCGAGGTCAACCATTTGCTTCCTGTTATGGAGGTCAACCATTTGCTTCCTGTTATGGAGGTCAACCATTTGCTTCCTGTTAAATTCAATGTTATTTAAGGGTTAGTGCTAGCACCGCAATCTGATTGGCTACATTTTTGCCCTCAGCACAGCCTCAATTCGTCAGGTCATGGACTCTACAAGGTCTTTAAAGCGTTCCACAGGGATGCTGGCCCATGTTGACTCCAATGCTTCCCACAGTTGTGTCAAGCTGGTTGGATGTCCTTTGGGTGGTGGACCGTTCTTGATACGCACGGGAAACTGTTGAGCGTGAAAAACCCAGCAGCATTGCAGTTTTTGACACACACTGGTGCGCCTGGTGCCTACTACCATACCCCGTTCAAAGGCACTTAAATATTTGGTCTTGCCCATTCACCCTCTGAATGACACACAGACACAATCCATGTCTCTATGTTCTCAAAGATTAAAAATCCTTCTTTAACGTGACTCCTCCCCTTCATCTACATGTCTCCTCCCCTTCATCTACATGTCTCCTCCCCTTCATCTACATGTCTCCTCCCCTTCATCTACACTGATTGAAGTGGATTTAACAGGTGACATCAATAAGGGATCATAGCTTTCACCTGGATTCACCTGGTCAGTAATGGAAAGAGTGGTTGTTCCTAATGTTTTATACACTCAGTGTACGTGCGAGCTTGCGTCTGTGTGTGTGTCCGTGTTTGTGTGTGAGCGCTCGCTCACATGCGTATGTACTACAGAAAATACACAATCATATTTATTATAATAAATATTTTGAACATAGTATATACAGTTTGCATATGACCTATGACCCAGGATATGATGAGTATCTCCATCCAGGTGAAGGGGGTGGTCGTCATCCTGAACAGCTGAGAGGGGTGGTCCTGTACTGTCATGTTAGGGAGCAGTTTGGTACCCTGGAAGCGATCCGCTGCATTCATCACCAGCAGGCCCAGGAAGATGGTGAAGGAAGCTGCATGGGCCACGAACTTCAGGAAGGGACCACGCATTATCTTACCCAGCTGAGAAGAAGAAAGAAGATGAATAGTACCCCGATGGAATCACTGGGAACCCCAGAGACCAGAAGGACAGCCTTAAGGTAGATGAATAGTACCCCTATGGAACCCAGAGACCAGAAGGACAGCCTTAAGGTAGATGAATAGTACCCCTATGGAACCCCAGAGACCAGAAGGACAGCCTTAAGGTAGATGAATAGTACCCCTATGGAACCCCAGAGACCAGAAGGACAGCCTTAAGGTAGATGAATAGTACCCCTATGGAACCCCAGAGACCAGGAGGACAGCCTTAAGGTAGATGAATAGTACTCCTATGGAACCCAGAGACCAGGAGGACAGCCTTAAGGTAGATGAATAGTACCCCTATGGAACCCCAGAGACCAGGGGGGCAGCCTTAAGGTAGATGAATAGTACCCCTATGGAACCCCAGAGACCAGCAGGACAGCCTTAAGGTAGATGAATAGTACCCCTATGGAACCCCAGAGACCAGAAGGACAGCTTTAAGGTAGATGAATAGTACCCCTATGGAACCCCAGAGACCAGGAGGACAGCCTTAAGGTAGATGAATAGTACCCCTATGGAACCCCAGAGACCAGAAGGACAGCCTTAAGGTAGATGAATAGTACCCCTATGGAACCCCAGAGACCAGAAGGACAGCCTTAAGGTAGATGAATAGTACCCCTATGGAACCCCAGAGACCAGGAGGACAGCCTTAAAGTAGATGAATAGTACCCCTATGGAACCCCAGAGACCAGGAGGACAGCCTTAAGGTAGATGAATAGTACCCCTATGGAACCCCAGAGACCAGAAGGACAGCCTTAAGGTAGATGAATAGTACCCCTATGGAACCCCAGAGACCAGAACATCTACCTTAAGGTAGATGAATAGTACCCCGATGGAACCACTGGGAACCCCAGAGACCAGAAGGACAGCCTTAAGGTAGATGAATAGTACCCCTATGGAACCCCAGAGACCAGAAGGACAGCCTTACGGTTTCGAGGGCAACATTGGGGCATACAAGTCTCTAGGGTTTCAGCTCATCACAAAAACATGATTCCAAATCACTTCCACTACAGGTATAATCAGTGTAAGCTGACCTTGCAAGTCGGTGCCACCCAGTAGAGCAGAGCCAGGACAGGCAGTCCAACAGCTACACCCAGAACTACCAGAAACTTGACAACGTTGGTCTGCTGTCTCAGTCCAGACAGGTTCTCGTACCAGATAGACATGAGCTGCTGCTGACAGTTTGGATGGGCTATGAACTACGATGGAGGGATGAGAAGAGAAAGATAAGTAGAGAGGGATGAAAGTGTGTGTCTCTCAATAACATATTAAAAAGTAAAACCTCATATGATCCTCCCCTACTTAGCAATCATTGCTTTTCTGTGTCCTATTGTGGCAGTGAAAAGCATAATTGCTCATCCAGACATTTGTTGAGCCACAACAACACCAACCGTATGTCTGCTGATGACAATTACCCTCACCTTCTTCAGTTCATATTTTATTGCGAGCTTTAGTCTTATAGAACTAGGTCTTTCATGTGGCTCATTGTTTTCACTGGCATCAATGTCCCCATTCAAGATGGCCTCCACCTCCTCCGTGTTACGGCACAGGTCCAGCAGTCCGACCACAAAGTCTTCACATTGCACGGACAGTTCCTTGTAATCTTTCTGTAACGGAAGAAAGAAACATTTAATGAAAGAAAGTGGTTAAAGGAGAGAACCTTTTCAACCAACGTGTACTTAAAAGTGTACCGAGCTCCAAGTGCAACCACAACTTAGGGATTAGTCTGTACCATACGGTTAGTTCTCAAAAGGTCTGAGGGAAATACAATGACCCTACATGAAATGTACTTTCTCACACGTAGCCTCCAGTCACACCCTATAGGCTATAGCCCTTCCAATCAGAGAACCATAATCATCAGCAAACACATGAGAATAGGAAAGCTTCAAATCCAACCCTCTTCAGGAGTGATTGGCAGAAAATTCCACATAAACAACTAAAACTAACACAATGGTTAAGAATGCTGTCTTAAAGCATTGTGACATGACAAACAGAACTGTCCTTTCAACCACCATCTGTTGAAGTATGGCAGAAATCAGCTAGTTGATGCTTGTAATGAATGTACATTCGGAAAATATTCAGACCCCTTGATCCCCCCCCCCAACTAGGCAAGTCAGTTAAGAACAGATTCTTATTTACTATGGACGGCCAAACCCGGGCCAAATGTGCACCACCCTATGGGACTACCAATCACGGCCGGATGTGATACAGCCTGGATTTGAACCAGGGACTGTAGTGACGCTTCTTGAACTGTGGTGCAGTGCCTTAGACCACTGCACCACTCAGGAGTCCAGCCTTATTCTAAAATTAATTGAATAAATAATCAAATCCTCACCAATCAACACACAATACCCCTAATGACAAAGTGAAAACAGCTTTGTAGAAATTGTTTCAGATTTATGTCAAATAAAATAAAAACAGAAATACCTTCTTATTTACATCAGTTTTCAGACCCTTTGTTATGAGACTCAAAAATGAGTTCAGGTGCATCCTGTTTCCATTGATCATCCTTGAGATGTTTCTACAACTTGATTGGAGTCCACCTGTGTAAATTCAATTGATTTGACATGATTTGGAAAGGCACACCCGTCTATATAAGGTCCTAGAGTTGACAGCGCAGGTCAGAGAAAAACGAAGCCATGATGTTGAAGGAGTTGTCAGAAGAGGTCCAAGACAGGATTGTGTCGAGGCACAGATCTGGGGAAGGGTACCAAAACATTTCTGCAGAATTGAAGGTCCCCAAGAACACAGTGGCCTCCATCTTTCTTAAATGGAAGAAGTTTGAAACCACCAAGAGCTGGCCGCCTGGCGAAACAGAGTAATCTGGGAGAAGGACATTGGTCAGAGAGGTGGCCAAGAACCTGATGGTCACTCTGACAGAGCTCCAGAGTTCCTCTGTGGACATGACAGAATCTTCCAGAAAGACAACCATTCCTGCAGAACACCAATCAGGCCTTTGCAGTAAAGTGGCAGATGGAAGCCACTACTCAGTAAAAGACACATGACAGCCCACTTGGAGTTTGCTTGGAATTTGCCAAAAGGCACCTAAAGGACTCTCAGACCATGAGAAACAAGATTCTCTGGTCTGATGAAACGACGATTGAACTCTTTGGCCTGAATGCCAAGCGTCACGTCTGGAGGAAACCTGGCACCATCACTACGGTGAAGCATGGTGGTGGCAGTATAATGCTGTGAGGATGTTTTTCAGCGGGAGGGACTGGGAGACTAGTCAGGATCGAGAACAAGATAAACGGAGAAACGTACAGAGAGATCCAGAACGCTCAGGACCTCAGACTGGGGTGATGGTTCAACTTCCCACAGGACAACGACCCTAAACACACAGGCAAGACAACGCAGGAGTGGCTTCGGGACATGTCTCTGTAGAGAAGAATGTGAGGAACACCCCAAATTCAGGTGTGCCAAGCTTGTAGCGTCATACCCAAGAAGACTTGAGGCTGTAATCACTGCCAAAGGTGCTTCAACAAAATCCTGGGTCTGAATACTTAATGTGATATTTTCATTTTTTATGTATTTGCAAACATGTCTTAAAACCGGGTTTTGCTTTGTCATTATGGTGTTATTGTGTGTGGATTGATAAGATTTTAGAATAAGGCTGTAACGTAACAAAAATCTGGGGTCTGAATACTTTCCGAATGCACTGTATCTGGAACAAGTACTGTACACCCACGTGTAGTCAGAGGCCACTGACAATGCTAAACACAGGCCACGCCAGGTACACCCACATCCTCACAAATATTCATTATGTACAAACACAGCTTAGTTTCAGATAAATGTATTATAATTCATACAGTACTCCAGGCAAATGACACCCTATTCACTATATACTGTAGTACACTAATTCATGGTCAAAAGTAGTGCACTATACAGGAAATAGGGTGCCATTTGGGATGTACTCCAGGTTTCTATAGCAACAGCTTAATTACAGTACATTTTCCTGACCACCTTTCTGACACATCCAGTCACCTTTATTTTGCCCATCCATTGCCTTTTTTCCTGTGGAATATCATGCGCGTCAAAATAAACAACACCCTAACAGCAAAGACACTGTGTAAAGGGATCCTCAATGATAACGGGTGAATACCTTCACTATCCCATTCTATTCCATGTATTTATTATGGATCCCCATTAGTCCCTGCCAAGGCAGCAGCTACTCTTCCTGGGGTTTATTATGGCTCCCCATTAGTTCCTGACAAGGCAGCAGCTACTCTTCCTGGGGTTTATTATGGATCCCCATTAGTTCCTGACAAGGCAGCAGCTACTCTTCCTGGGGTTTATTATGGATCCCCATTAGTTCCTGCCAAGGCAGCAGCTACTCTTCCTGGGGTTTATTGCCAAGGCAGGATCTTCCTGGGGTTTATTATGGATCCCCATTAGTTCCTGTCAAGGCAGCAGCCACTCTTCCTGGGGTTTATTATGGATCCCCATTAGTTCCTGTCAAGGCAGCAGCTACTCTTCCTGGGGTTTATTATGGATCCCCATTAGTTCCTGCCAAGGCAGCAGCTACTCTTCCTGGGGTTTATTATGGATCCCCATTAGTTCCTGACAAGGCAGCAGCTACTCTTCCTGGGGTTTATTATGGATCCCCATTAGTCCCTGCCAAGACAGCAGCTACTCTTCCTGGGGTTTATTATGGATCCCCATTAGTTCCTGTCAAGACAGCAGCTACTCTTCCTGGGGTTTATTATGGATCCCCATTAGTTCCTGCCAAGGCAGCAGCTACTCTTCCTGGGGTTTATTATGGATCCCCATTAGTTCCTGTCAAGGCAGCAGCTACTCTTCCTGGGGTTTATTATGGCTCCCCATTAGTTCCTGCCAAGGCAGCAGCTACTATTCCTTGGGTTTATTATGGATCCCCATTAGTTCCTGTCAAGGCAGCAGCTACTCTTCCTGGGGTTTATTATGGCTCCCCATTAGTTCCTGCCAAGGCAGCAGCTACTCTTCCTGGGGTTTATTATGGATCCCCATTAGTTCCTGACAGCAGCTACTCTTCCTGGGGTTTATTATGGATCCCCAGTTCAGCTACTCTTCCTGGGGTTTATTATGGCTCCCCATTAGTTCCTGCCAAGGCAGCAGCTACTCTTCCTGGGGTTTATTCCCCATTCCTGGGGTTTATTATGGATCCCCATTAGTTCCTGTCAAGGCAGCAGCTACTCTTCCTGGGGTTTATTATGGATCCCCATTAGTTCCTGTCAAGGCAGCAGCTACTCTTCCTGAGGTTTATTATGGATCCCCATTAGTTCCTGCCAAGGCAGCAGCTACTCTTCCTGGGGTTTATTATGGATCCCCATTAGTTCCTGCCAAGGCAGCAGCTACTCTTCCTGGGGTCCAGCAAAAATTAAGGTAGTTTTTACCATTTTAAAAACATTAGAACAGATTTCACAACAGATTTTTTTGTGTATAGTGCGTATGTAATGTGTGTGTGTGTGTGTGTGTGTGTGTGTGTGTGTGTGTGTGTGTAGTGCGTATGTAATCATGTGTGTGTATGTGTGTATGTATAGCGTGTATGTTATCGTGTGTGTGTGTGTGTGTGTGTGTGTGTGTGTGTGTAGTGCATATGTAATCATGTGTATGTATGTGTGTATGTATAGTGCATATGTTATCGTGTGTGTGTGTGTGTGTGTGTGTGTGTGTGTGTGTGTGTGTATAGCGCGTATGTAATCATGTGTGTGTGTGCATGTGTCTCTTCACACTCCCCGCTGTTCCATAAGGTGTCTTTTTCTCTGTGCTGTTTGTTACTGGCAGGTTGATTGACAACCTGAACCAGTTTGCAGACACTGGTTACAGTGTGAAGCTTTCTCTTGAGTGGGCAGCCTGATGAAAGCCAGTCAATATTTAAATCACACAGAAAATATACCTCTCTGTTGATCTCACATACATTATCAAGCATTTCACACGTTATCCAGACACTGATTGTTAGCAATGCAGGTATAGGAAGGCATTACTGAAGAGCTCAGTGACTTTCAACTTGGCACCGTCATAGGACGCCGTCATAGGATGCTACCTTTCCAACAAGTTCGCCAAATATCTGTTAGATACATCTGTTATATACCCTGTTAGAGCTGCTCCGGTCAACTGTAAGTGCTGTTATTGTGAAGTGGAAACGTCTAGGAGCAACAACGGCTCAGCTAAGTGGTAGACCACACAAACTCACAGAATGGGATCGGAATCGGTTGCAACACACACTGCCGACAAGAACTGTTTGTCGACGTTTCTCTGGAGTGATGAATCACGCTTCACCATCTGGCAGTCCCATGGACAAATCTGGGTTTGTCGGAAGCCAGGAGAACGCTACCTGCCCCAATGCATAGTGCCAACTGTAAAGTTTGGTGGAGGATGAATAATTTTGTGGGACTGTTTTTCCTGGATTGGGCCCCTTAGTTTCAGTGAAGGGGAATCTTAACGCTACAGCATACAATGACATTCTAGAGGATTCTGTGCTTCCAACTTTGTGGCAACAGTTTGGGGAAGGCCCTTTCCTGTTTCAGCATGACAATGTCATCGTGCACAAAGTGAGGTCCATACAGAAATGTATGGTTGAGATCTGTGTGGAAGAAACTTGACTGGCCAAAGCACTGACCTCAACCCCATCAAACACCTTTTGGATGAATTGGAATGCCGACTGCGAGCCAGGCCTATTCGCCCAACATCACTGCCCGACCTCATTAATGCTCTTGTGGCTGAATGGAAGCAAGTCCCCGCAGCAACGTTCCAACATCTAGTGGAAAGCATTCCCAGAAGAGTGGAGGCTGTTATAGCAGCAATGTTCCAACATCTAGTGGAAAGCCTTCCCAGAAGAGTGGAGGCTGTTATAGCAGCAATGTTCCAACATCTAGTGGAAAGCCTTCCCAGAAGAGTGGAGGCTGTTATAGCAGCAAAGGAGGGACCAACTCTATATTATTTACCATGATGTTAGACAGGCAGGTGTCCATATACTTTTGGTCATGTAGTATATTTCTCTAGACATTCAGGAAAGCTGTTCCCATGGAGATCTTACTGTAAACATACAGGAAAGCTGTTCCCATGGAGATCTTACTGTAAACATACAGGAAAGCTGTTCCCATGGAGAACTTACTGTAAACATACAGGAAAGCTGTTCCCATGGAGATCTTACTGTAAACATACAGGAAAGCTGTTCCCATGGAGATCTTACTGTAAACATACAGGAAAGCTGTTCCCATGGAGATCTTACTGTAAACATACAGGAAAGCTGTTCCCATGGAGATCTTACTGTAAACATACAGGAAAGCTGTTCCCATGGAGATCTTACTGTAAACATACAGGAAAGCTGTTCCCATGGAGATCTTACTCTAAACATACAGGAAAGCTGTTCCCATGGAGATCTTACTGTAAACATACAGGAAAGCTGTTCCCATGGAGATCTTACTGTAAACATACAGGAAAGCTGTTCCCATGGAGATCTTACTGTAAACATACAGGAAAGCTGTTCCCATGGAGATCTTACTGTAAACATACAGGAAAGCTGTTCCCATGGAGATCTTACTGTAAACATACAGGAAAGCTGTTCCCATGGAGATCTTACTGTAAACATACAGGAAAGCTGTTCCCATGGAGATCTTACTGTAAACATACAGGAAAGCTGTTCCCATGGAGATCTTACTGTAAACATACAGGAAAGCTGTTCCCATGGAGATCTTACTGTAAACATACAGGAAAGTTATAGAAGGTTGCATGAAATAGCTGTGAAATTATTTTAGAATATAATGTAATATATATATATATATATATATATATATATATATAATAAATGATTCATGATGATCACTCCTCTCTCTCTCTCTCTCAGGGGAACAGGTTTAAAAGGGGATGCAACCACAGCAAATAGATTAGAAGAACAACTGCCTTATGGGCCAGTTTTCCCAACCCAGATTGTGGAACCCTAGACATTAAAAAACACTTCCAATAGTGTCGTTTTTAGGCTAGGATTAGGTTTAACCTGGGTCCGGAAAACCAGCTGTATATCTTTTGACCATCTCTCATGACCAGACTATGCAGTCTGTTAATAAACAACTTCTAATTTCATTAGCAAGGACACAACTTTGACATATAACTGAATTACTTGATGGGGCGAGTCATGCTCCCATTGCAGTACCTTAAACTCCTTCTCGATGTTAGCCAGGACAGCCAGCTCGTTGCTCAGCTCCAGGGCAGCCATCACAGGGTCTTTGCTAGAGAGAGACATGTAGGCCGGGCTGGCCAGCCCTTTATAGGCGTTGATACGGGACCGAGAGTGGCTGAACGAGTCATGCTTCTGGTGGGAGCTGCAGGTGCCACACTTACAGAGGTAGTCGTGTGGTCGATCGATACGGGCGTCCTTCCTCAGGAGGATGTGTACTACCTCGTACTCATGGCAGTGAGAGGCCAGGATGATGGGGGTGATGTCATGAGAAAACCGTGTACCATCCTCGTCATAGGAGAAGAAGTCGTCTTGTGTCTCTGCTCGGCCAGGACTGTCGACGAGCCTCCGTGTGTCTGCGAAGGCCCTGTGTCTCAATATGGCCTCCACTATCCTAATGTATCCTTTACTGATTGCCAACAGTAGAGCATCCCCTATCCTGGCCAGATTATCCTTCTTCAGTAACAGCTCCGTAACCTCTAGATGCTCGTTGGCCACCGCCAGCTGCAATGCATTCTGGCCCATGTAGTCCACACAGTTGACGTTGAGTTCAGGAAGTTCCTCCAGCATCTTGCGGACCCCGGGGATGTTGCCGTACTCCGCCGCGTCCAGGAAGCGCTCCTCGGTCAGGGATAGGCTGGCTGAGCGGGCGCTGAACATGTAGGCCGGCCCCCGCATGCCCAGTCGCCGTGTCTTGGCCAGGGTCTGTCGTAGCATGGTGTGACGGTCCTCATTGATCCATCTGAACATCCAAAACATATAGAGAGAGTTAGAGACTGGTTAATGGTAGCCTGGACTCTCAAGTCAGAGAGAGAGAGGCTGGTTAATGGTAGCCTGGACTTTCAAGTCAGAGAGAGTTAGAGAGGCTGGTTAATGGTAGCCTGGACTCTCAAGTCAGAGAGAGTTAGAGAGGCTGGTTTATGGTAGCCTGGACTCTCAAGTCAGAGAGAGTTAGATAGGCTGGTTAATGGTAGCCTGGACTCTCAGGTCAGAGAGAGTTAGAGAGGCTGGTTAATGGTAGCCTGGACTCTCAGGTCAGAGAGGCTGGTTTATGGTAGCCTGGACTCTCAGGTCAGAGAGGCTGGTTTATGGTAGCCTGGACTCTCAGGTCAGAGAGAATTTGAGAGTCTGGTTTATGGTAGCCTGGAATCTCAGGTCAGAGAGACTGGTTAATGGTAGCCTGGACTCTCAGGTCAGAGAGAGTTAGAGAGGCTAGTTTATGGTAGCCTGGAATCTCAGGTCAGAGAGTTTGAGAGGCTGGTTTATGGTAGCCTGGAATCTCAAGTCAGAGAGAGTTAGAGAGGCTGGTTTATGGTAGCCTGGAATCTCAGGTAAGAGAGAGTTAGAGAGGCTGGTTTATGGTAGCCTGGACTCTCAAGTCAGAGAGAGTTAGAGAGGCTGGTTTATGGTAGCCTGGAATCTCAGGTCAGAGAGAGTTAGAGAGGCTGGTTAATAGGTAGCCTGGACTCAGATATTTTTATTTACCTAGGCAAGTAAGTTAGAAACAAATTCTTATTTACATTGACGGCCTAACTAACTGTATGTTCATACTGCAGCCTTCTAACAGTAACTATGTTCATACTGCAGCCTTCTAACTATGTTCATACTGCAGCCTTCTAACAGTAACTATGCTCATACTGCAGCCTTCTAACAGTAACTATGTTCATACTGCAGCCTTCTAACAGTAACTATGCTCATACTGCAGCCTTCTAACAGTAACTATGTTCATACTGCAGCCTTCTAACAGTAAATATGTTCATACTGCAGCCTTCTAACAGTAAATATGTTCATACTGCAGCCTTCTAACAGTAACTATGTTCATACTGCAGCCTTCTAACAGTAACTATGTTCATACTGTAGCCTTCTAACAGTAAATATGTTCATACTGCAGCCTTCTAACAGTAACTATGTTCACACTGCAGCCTTCTAACAGTAACTATGTTCACACTGCAGCCTTCTAACAGTAACTATGTTCACACTGCAGCCTTCTAACAGTAACTATGTTCATACTGTAGCCTTCTAACAGTAACTATGTTCATACTGCAGCCTTCTAACAGTAACTATGTTCACACTGCAGCCTTCTAACAGTAACTATGTTCACACTGCAGCCTTCTAACAGTAACTATGTTCACACTGCAGCCTTCTAACAGTAACTATGTTCACACTGCAGCCTTCTAACAGTAACTATGTTCATACTGTAGCCTTCTAACAGTAACTATGTTCACACTGCAGCCTTCTAACTGTAACTATGTTCATACTGCAGCCTTCTAACAGTAACTATGTTCATACTGCAGCCTTCTAACAGTAACTATGTTCATACTGCAGCCTTCTAACTAACTATGTTCATACTGTAGCCTTCTAACAGTAACTATGTTCATACTGCAGCCTTCTAACTAACCATGTTCATACTGCAGCCTTCTAACTGTAACTATGTTCATACTGCAGCCTTCTAACAGTAACTATGTTCATACTGCAGCCTTCTAACAGTAACTATGTTCATACTGCAGCCTTCTAACTAACTATGTTCATACTGCAGCCTTCTAACTAACTATGTTCATACTGCAGCCTTCTAACTGTAACTATGTTCATACTGCAGCCTTCTAACAGTAACTATGTTCATACTGCAGCCTTCTAACTAACTATGTTCATACTGCAGCCTTCTAACTGTAACTATGTTCATACTGCAGCCTTCTAACAGTAACTATGTTCATACTGCAGCCTTCTAACTAACTATGTTCATACTGCAGCCTTCTAACTAACTATGTTCATACTGCAGCCTTCTAACTGTAACTATGTTCATACTGCAGCCTTCTAACAGTAACTATGTTCATACTGCAGCCTTCTAACAGTAACTATGTTCATACTGCAGCCTTCTAACAGTAACTATGTTCATACTGCAGCCTTCTAACTAACTATGTTCATACTGCAGCCTTCTAACTAACTATGTTCATACTGCAGCCTTCTAACAGTAACTATGTTCATACTGCAGCCTTCTAACAGTAACTATGTTCATATTGCAGCCTTCTAACTAACTATGTTCATACTGCAGCTTTCTAACAGTAACTATGTTCATACTGCAGCCTTCTAACTATGTTCATACTGCAGCCTTCTAACAGTAACTATGTTCATACTGCAGCCTTCTAACTAACTATGTTCATACTGCAGCTTTCTAACAGTAACTATGTTCATACTGCAGCCTTCTAACTAATTATGTTCATACTGCAGCCTTCTAACAGTAACTATGTTCATACTGCAGCCTTCTAACAGTAACTATGTTCATACTGCAGCCTTCTAACAGTAACTATGTTCATACTGCAGCCTTCTAACTAACTATGTTCATACTGCAGCCTTCTAACAGTAACTATGTTCATACTGCAGCCTTCTAACAGTAACTATGTTCATACTGCAGCCTTCTAACAGTAACTATGTTCATACTGCAGCCTTCTAACAGTAACTATGTTCATACTGCAGCCTTCTAACTATGTTCATACTGCGGCCTTCTAACAGTAACTATGCTCATACTGCAGCCTTCTAACAGTAACTATGTTCATACTGCAGCCTTCTAACTGTAACTATGTTCATACTGCAGCCTTCTAACTAACTATGTTCATATTGCAGCCTTCTAACTAACCATGTTCATACTGCAGCCTTCTAACTAACTATGTTCATACTGCAGCCCTCTGACTAACTATGTTCATACTGCAGCCTTCTAACTAATTATGTTCATACTGCAGCCTTCTAACAGTAACTATGCTCATACTGCAGCCTTCTAACAGTAACTATGTTCATACTGCAGCCTTCTAACTGTAACTATGTTCATACTGCAGCCTTCTAACTAACTATGTTCATATTGCAGCCTTCTAACTAACCATGTTCATACTGCAGCCTTCTAACTAACTATGTTCATACTGCAGCCCTCCGACTAACTATGTTCATACTGCAGCCTTCTAACTAATTATGTTCATACTGCAGCCTTCTAACAGTAACTATGTTCATACTGCAGCCTTCTAACAGTAACTATGTTCATACTGCAGCCTTCTAACAGTAACTATGTTCATACTGCAGCCTTCTAACTAACTATGTTCATACTGCAGCCTTCTAACTAACTATGTTCATACTGCAGCCTTCTAACTGTAACTATGTTCATACTGCAGCCTTCTAACAGTAACTATGTTCATACTGCAGCCTTCTAACTAACTATGTTCATACTGCAGCCTTCTAACTGTAACTATGTTCATACTGCAGCCTTCTAACAGTAACTATGTTCATACTGCAGCCTTCTAACTAACTATGTTCATACTGCAGCCTTCTAACTAACTATGTTCATACTGCAGCCTTCTAACTGTAACTATGTTCATACTGCAGCCTTCTAACAGTAACTATGTTCATACTGCAGCCTTCTAACAGTAACTATGTTCATACTGCAGCCTTCTAACAGTAACTATGTTCATACTGCAGCCTTCTAACTAACTATGTTCATACTGCAGCCTTCTAACTAACTATGTTCATACTGCAGCCTTCTAACAGTAACTATGTTCATACTGCAGCCTTCTAACAGTAACTATGTTCATATTGCAGCCTTCTAACTAACTATGTTCATACTGCAGCTTTCTAACAGTAACTATGTTCATACTGCAGCCTTCTAACTATGTTCATACTGCAGCCTTCTAACAGTAACTATGTTCATACTGCAGCCTTCTAACTAACTATGTTCATACTGCAGCTTTCTAACAGTAACTATGTTCATACTGCAGCCTTCTAACTAATTATGTTCATACTGCAGCCTTCTAACAGTAACTATGTTCATACTGCAGCCTTCTAACAGTAACTATGTTCATACTGCAGCCTTCTAACAGTAACTATGTTCATACTGCAGCCTTCTAACTAACTATGTTCATACTGCAGCCTTCTAACAGTAACTATGTTCATACTGCAGCCTTCTAACAGTAACTATGTTCATACTGCAGCCTTCTAACAGTAACTATGTTCATACTGCAGCCTTCTAACAGTAACTATGTTCATACTGCAGCCTTCTAACTATGTTCATACTGCGGCCTTCTAACAGTAACTATGCTCATACTGCAGCCTTCTAACAGTAACTATGTTCATACTGCAGCCTTCTAACTGTAACTATGTTCATACTGCAGCCTTCTAACTAACTATGTTCATATTGCAGCCTTCTAACTAACCATGTTCATACTGCAGCCTTCTAACTAACTATGTTCATACTGCAGCCCTCTGACTAACTATGTTCATACTGCAGCCTTCTAACTAATTATGTTCATACTGCAGCCTTCTAACAGTAACTATGCTCATACTGCAGCCTTCTAACAGTAACTATGTTCATACTGCAGCCTTCTAACTGTAACTATGTTCATACTGCAGCCTTCTAACTAACTATGTTCATATTGCAGCCTTCTAACTAACCATGTTCATACTGCAGCCTTCTAACTAACTATGTTCATACTGCAGCCCTCCGACTAACTATGTTCATACTGCAGCCTTCTAACTAATTATGTTCATACTGCAGCCTTCTAACAGTAACTATGTTCATACTGCAGCCTTCTAACTGTAACTATGTTCATACTGCAGCCTTCTAACTAACCATGTTCATACTGCAGCCTTCTAACTGTAACCATGTTCATACTGCAGCCTTCTAACTAACTATGTTCATACTGCAGCCCTCTGACTAACTATGTTCATATTGCAGTCTTCTAACTAACTATTTTCATACTGCAGCCTTCTAACTAACTATGTTCATACTGCAGCCTTCTAACAGTAACTATGTTCATACTGCAGCCTTCTAACTGTAACTATGTTCATACTGCAGCCTTCTAACTAACTATGTTCATACTGCAGCCTTCTAACTAACTACGTTCATACTGCAGCCTTCTAACTAACTATGTTCATACTGCAGCCTTCTAACTGTAACCATGTTCATACTCCAGCCTTCTAACTAACTATGCTCATACTGCAGCCATCTAACTGTAACTATGTTCATACTGCAGCCTTCTAACTAACCATGTTCATACTGCAGCCTTCTAACTAACTTACTTCCGGGTTGGAGCGAGCGGTCGCATCCGCGCTTCGGTCTGCTTCGGTCTGCAGGTTGTATAACTTTTCATTACATTTCATTACATTTCATTATAGTACAACGGTTTGATTTGTCTAATCTTAGCAATTTCTTCTTAGCTAGCTACATAGCCGTCTTTGTATCAAAGATAATTGCGTAATTATCGTATTTCGTCGTCCTCCTATCTGCCCAGCAGCTAGCCAGCTAGCAAACGTTCACCGTCTACCGTAGCACTGTAGTAACTATCACACTCAACTGAACGACTTGATTAGTGTAGTGTTAGCTAGCTACATAGTTGTCTTTGCTGTCTTCGTATCCAAGATAATTGTGTAGTTTAGAGTGTGTAGTCTTAGAGTGATAATTGCGTAATTATCGTATTTCGTCGTCCTCCTATCTGCCCAGCAGCTAGCCAGCTAGCAAACGTTCACCGTCTACCATAGCACTGTAGTAACTATCACACTCAACTGAACGACTTGATTAGTGTAGTGTTAGCTAGCTACATAGTTGTCTTTGCTGTCTTCGTATCCAAGATAATTGTGCAGTTTAGAGTGTGTAGTCTTAGAGCGATTATCTTAATTTACCGAGGTTAGCTAGCCAGCTATTTGTCGTCCTTAACGTAGGAGTCACTCCTAGCTAGCCAACAGCTAGCCAACGTCTACTGAATAGAACTTTCGCATTCCGGTCGCATTCCGCTTCGCTCCACAGGTAGTATCACATTTTCATTTCATTTCATTACAGTCCCAACGGTGTGATTTGTTTGATCGTAGCTAGCTACATAGCTAACTACATAGCCGTCTTTGTTTCAAAGATAATTGTGTAGTCTAGAGCGATTTTCTAGGTTAGCTAGCCAGCTATTGTCGTTCTTTTAACGCAACGTAACGTAATCAACACTGCTAGCTAGCCAGCTAGCCCCCGAATAGCAGCATTGTAGAAACTTTACACTCAACGGAACGACTTGATTAGTGTAGTGTTGTTACGGATACAGTTATCCTGTGTGTGTGTGTATCCTGTGTGTGTTTCTTTTCTCTCCTTCTCCCCTCACAGGTGAAAATCATCACTCCCCAATCAGTCAACAATCAATCATCAATCAGAAGACACACCTCCTCCTATTTCCTACCCTATCACAGTTCCTTCCCCATGGTTTAAAAACCCCATCATTTGTTTGCTCTGGAGCAATCTCTAGCTCAATCTCTCTGTAAATGCCATGTCTGTAGGTCTCTGTGTTTCACTCTCGCTTTGTGTCTTAACCTCTCTTTTGTTTAAAGCACCTCCATCGCACTTTGTCCTCACCTGTGAGTATTGTTTTTGGGTTATGGTGTTTGTTTGTTTGCTGGTGGGAAAAGGGGAAACCAAGACAAGTCGCCCATGGGCATACACTACCCGTAGGTGAACTTTGTTAAATACACTAGTTAGAACTGGGCGGACCACCCACTGTATTTTTGGTTGGTTAGTTAGCTGTTGTTAAAGTAGGCTAGTCTAGCTTAGGGGTGTTTTTGAATACTTATTGTTTCTTTCCTTGGGTCCAGCTCAGCCCCTTTTCCTGCTCCGCCCATTACCGTGTGTTTATAAATAAACCTAGAGTTTGACGGTAGATTTCTGTTGTTGTGGTTATTTCGTTCACACTTTTACTTTGTCACAATAATAATTTGCATGAGTTATGTTACGGGTCTCATTACCATCCCCCCTAGACTGTCGGGCCAAAAGGGATTCGTAACAAGTGTCAACAACGCAGCCACTGCCAGCTAGCCTACAAAGTCAACAACGCAGCCACTGTAACTATGTTCATACTGCAGCCTTCTAACTAACTATGTTCATACTGCAGCCTTCTAACTAATTATGTTCATACTGCAGCCTTCTAACAGTAACTATGTTCATACTGCAGCCTTCTAACTAACTATGTTCATACTGCAGCCTTCTAACAGTAACTATGTTCATACTGCAGCCTTCTAACTAACCATGTTCATACTGCAGCCTTCTAACTAACTATGTTCATACTGCAGCCTTCTAACTAATTATGTTCATACTGCAGTCTTCTAACAGTAACTATGTTCATACTGCAGCCTTCTAACTAACTACGTTCATACTGCAGCCTTCTAACTAACTACGTTCATACTGCAGCCTTCTAACAGTAACTACGTTCATACTGCAGCCTTCTAACTAACTACGTTCATACTGCAGCCTTCTAACAGTAACTATGTTCATACTGCAGCCTTCTAACAGTAACTATGTTCATACTGCAGCCTTCTAACAGTAACTATGTTCATACTGCAGCCTTCTAACTAACTATGTTCATACTGCAGCCTTCTAACATTAACTATGTTCATACTGCAGCCTTCTAACAGTAACTATGTTCATACTGCAGCCTTCTAACAGTAAATATGTTCATACTGCAGCCTTCTAACAGTAACTATGTTCATACTGCAGCCTTCTAACAGTAAATATGTTCATACTGCAGCCTTCTAACAGTAACTATGTTCATACTGCAGCCTTCTAACTAACTATGTTCATACTGCAGCCTTCTAACAGTAACTATGTTCAAACTGCAGCCTTCTAACAGTAACTATGTTCATACTGCAACCTTCTAACAGTAACTATGTTCATACTGCAGCTTTCTAAATAACTATGTTCATACTGCAGCCTTCTAACAGTAACTATGTTCATACTGCAGCCTTCTAACTAACCATGTTCATACTGCAGCCTTCTAACTAACTATGTTCATACTGCAGCCTTCTAACAGTAACTATGTTCATACTGCAGCCTTCTAACTAACTATGTTCATACTGCAGCCTTCTAACTAACCATGTTCATACTGCAGCCTTCTAACTAACTATGTTCATACTGCAGCCTTCTAACAGTAACTATGTTCATACTGCAGCCTTCTAACTAACTATGTTCATACTGCAGCCTTCTAACTAACCATGTTCATACTGCAGCCTTCTAACTAACTATGTTCATACTGCAGCCTTCTAACTAATTATGTTCATACTGCAGTCTTCTAACAGTAACTATGTTCATACTGCAGCCTTCTAACTAACTACGTTCATACTGCAGCCTTCTAACTAACTACGTTCATACTGCAGCCTTCTAACAGTAACTACGTTCATACTGCAGCCTTCTAACTAACTACGTTCATACTGCAGCCTTCTAACAGTAACTATGTTCATACTGCAGCCTTCTAACAGTAACTATGTTCATACTGCAGCCTTCTAACAGTAACTATGTTCATACTGCAGCCTTCTAACTAACTATGTTCATACTGCAGCCTTCTAACATTAACTATGTTCATACTGCAGCCTTCTAACAGTAACTATGTTCATACTGCAGCCTTCTAACAGTAAATATGTTCATACTGCAGCCTTCTAACAGTAACTATGTTCATACTGCAGCCTTCTAACAGTAACTATGTTCATACCTTCTAACAGTAACTATGTTCACCTTCTAACAGTAACTATGTTCATACTGCAGCTTTCTAAATAACTATGTTCATACTGCAGCCTTCTAACAGTAACTATGTTCATACTGCAGCCTTCTAACTAACCATGTTCATACTGCAGCCTTCTAACTAACTATGTTCATACTGCAGCCTTCTAACAGTAACTATGTTCATACTGCAGCCTTCTAACTAACTATGTTCATACTGCAGCCTTCTAACTAACCATGTTCATACTGCAGCCTTCTAACTAACTATGTTCATACTGCAGCCTTCTAACAGTAACTATGTTCATACTGCAGCCTTCTAACTAACTATGTTCATACTGCAGCCTTCTAACAGTAACTACGTTCATACTGCAGCCTTCTAACTAACTACGTTCATACTGCAGCCTTCTAACAGTAACTATGTTCATACTGCAGCCTTCTAACAGTAACTATGTTCATACTGCAGCCTTCTAACAGTAACTATGTTCATACTGCAGCCTTCTAACTAACTATGTTCATACTGCAGCCTTCTAACATTAACTATGTTCATACTGCAGCCTTCTAACAGTAACTATGTTCATACTGCAGCCTTCTAACAGTAAATATGTTCATACTGCAGCCTTCTAACAGTAACTATGTTCATACTGCAGCCTTCTAACAGTAAATATGTTCATACTGCAGCCTTCTAACAGTAACTATGTTCATACTGCAGCCTTCTAACTAACTATGTTCATACTGCAGCCTTCTAACAGTAACTATGTTCAAACTGCAGCCTTCTAACAGTAACTATGTTCATACTGCAACCTTCTAACAGTAACTATGTTCATACTGCAGCTTTCTAAATAACTATGTTCATACTGCAGCCTTCTAACAGTAACTATGTTCATACTGCAGCCTTCTAACTAACCATGTTCATACTGCAGCCTTCTAACTAACTATGTTCATACTGCAGCCTTCTAACAGTAACTATGTTCATACTGCAGCCTTCTAACTAACTATGTTCATACTGCAGCCTTCTAACTAACCATGTTCATACTGCAGCCTTCTAACTAACTATGTTCATACTGCAGCCTTCTAACAGTAACTATGTTCATACTGCAGCCTTCTAACTAACTATGTTCATACTGTAGCCTTCTAACAGTAACTATGTTCATACTGCAGCCTTCTAACAGTAACTATGTTCATACTGTAGCCTTCTAACAGTAACTATGTTCATACTGCAGCCTTCTAACAGTAACTATGTTCATACTGCAGCCTTCTAACTAACTATGTTCATACTGCAGCCTTCTAACTAACTATGTTCATACTGCAGCCTGCTAACTGTAACTATGTTCATACTGCAGCCTTCTAACAGACTCCTCCTTTCTCTTCTCCTCTCCCCTCTACTCCTCTCCACTCCTCTCCTCTCCACTTCTCTCCCCTCCTCCCCTCCTCTCTATTCTCTCCCCTCCTCCTTTCTCCTCTCCCCTCTACTCCTCTCCCCTCCTCTCTATTCTCTCCCCTCCTCCTTTCTTCTCTCCCCTCTACTCCTCTCCTCTCCTCCCCTCCTCTCCACTTCTCTCCCCTCCTCCCCTCCTCTCTATTCTCTCCCCTCTACTCCTCTCCTCCCCTCCTCTCTATTCTCTCCTCTCCTCCTTTCTCCTCTCCCCTCTACTCCTTTTGACTCCTCTCCCCTCCTCCCTCCTCCTCTCCCCTCTACTCCTCTCCACTCCTCCCCTCCTCTCTATTCTCTCCTCTCCTCCTTTCTCCTCTCCCCTCTACTCCTCTCCACTCCTCTTTTCCTCCCCTCCTCTCTATTCTCTCCTCTCCTCCTTTTCCTCTCCCCTCTACTCCTCTCCACTCCTCTTTTCCTCCCCTCTCTATTCTCTCCTCTCCTCCTTTTTCCTCTCCCCTCTACTCCTCTCCACTCATCTCCCCTCCTCCCCTCCTCTTCTCTCCCCTCCTCCTTTCTCCTCTCCCCTCTACTCCTCTCCCCTCCTCCCTCCTCTCTATTCTCTCCCCTCCTCCTTTCTCCTCTCCCCTCTACTCCTCTCCTCTTTTCCTCCCTCTCTATTCTCTCCTCTCCTCCTTTTTCCTCTCCCCTCTACTCCTCTCCCTCCTCCCTCCTCTCTATTCTCTCCCCTCCTCCTTTCTCCTCTCCCCCCTCTACTCCTCTCCTCTTTTCCTCCCCTCTCTATTCTCTCCTCTCCTCCTTTCTCCTCTCCCCTCCTCCCTCCTTTCTCCTCTCCCCTCACCTCCTCTCCACTCCCCTCCTCTCTATTCTCTCCCCTCCTCCTTTCTCCTCACCCCTCTACTCCTCTCCACTCCTCTTTTCCTCCTCTTTCCTCTCCCCTCTACTCCTCTCCACTCCCCTCCCCTCCTCTCTATTCTCTCCTCTCCTCCTTTTTCCTCTCCCTCTACTCCTCTCCACTCCTCTTTTCCTCCCCTCCTCTCTATTCTCTCCTCTCCTCCTTTTTCCTCTCTCCTCTACTCCTCTCCACTCCTCTCCCCTCCTCCCCTCGTCTCTATTCTCTCCTCTCCTCCTTTCTCCTCTCCCCTATACTCCTTTCCACTCCTCTCCCCTCCTCTCTTCTCTCCCCTCCTCCTTTCTCCTCTCCCCTCTACTCCTCCCCACTCCTCTCCCCTCCTCTCTATTCTCTCCTCTCCTCCTTTTTCCTCTCCCTTCTCCTCTTATTTACTCTTCTCTTCTCCCTTTTGTTCTCACACCAAATATGCTTAGAAATAAATTGTTCAAACCCCCATGAGTTCTGGACCCAGGATACTGGAAAGCTGTGGTGAAATACATGTAATTACTGCAAGGAACTCCAAGATGAGCATATCAATCATCAACCCCCATTATATAGGGTACGTACGAGACAATGAGCATATCACTCATCAACCCCCATTATATAGGGTACGTACGAGACAATGAGCATATCACTCATCAACCCCCATTATATAGGGTACGTACGAGACAATGAGCATATCAATCATCAACCCCCATTATATAGGGTACGTACGAGACAATGAGCATATCAATCATCAACCCCCATTATATAGGGTACGTACGAGACAATGAGCATATCAATCATCAACCCCCATTATATAGGGTATGCGTTTGAGACAATGAGCATATCAATCATCAACCCCCATTATATAGGGTACGTACGAGACAATGAGCATATCAATCATCAACCCCCATTATATAGGGTACGTACGAGACAATGAGCATATCAATCATCAACCCCCATTATATAGGGTACGTACGAGACAATGAGCATATCAATCATCAACCCCCATTATATAGGGTACGTACGAGACAATGAGCATATCAATCATCAACCCCCATTATATAGGGTACGTACGAGACAATGAGCATATCAATCATCAACCCCCATTATATAGGGTACGTTTAGACAATGAGCATATCAATCATCAACCCCCATTATATAGGGTACGTACGAGACAATGAGCATATCAATCATCAACCCCCATTATATAGGGTACGTGAGACAATGAGCATATCAATCATCAACCCCCATTATATAGGGTACGTACGAGACAATGAGCATATCAATCATCAACCCCCATTATATAGGGTACGTACGAGACAATGAGCATATCAATCATCAACCCCCATTATATAGGGTACGTACGAGACAATGAGCATATCAATCATCAACCCCCATTATATAGGGTACGTACGAGACAATGAGCATATCAATCATCAACCCCCATTATATAGGGTACGTACGTAACAACAAAAGCAGTAGTTTCAACATACATTGAATTATTTACTGCACTTTGGGAAGGTTAAAGACAGACCAACTAGACGTACCATCTGTCTGAGATAATTGCATTTAGAAATGACATAATTAAACATAATTGTGTTTGAGGTCGCGAGGTAAGACTACTGCTTCCGTATGGAGGAAGACAGCTGGACGGATGGTGGTTAGGCCAGGATGGATGGTTCTACCTCCCACTCAGAATACATTGGAGTTCAACACCCAGGACTTCACTGGTCTGATCCAGTCTGTTTGTGCAACTGCTCTGTTTGTTCATTGTCATGCGGAACAGGTTGGAGAGCTCCGTTCGAGAACTGTAATATCCTATGTTTGTTTTTTTAAATCTGGGTCTTATCTCGTTTCTACCAGTAGGAAATGCATACAAAGCTCTCCCTCACTCTCCATTTTACAAATCTGAGCATAACTCTATCCTCCTGATTCCTGCTCACAAGCAAAACCTCAAACAGGAAGTACCAATGACACGCTCAATACAGACGTGGTCCAATGAAGCGGATGCTAAGCCACAGGACTGTTTCGCTAGCACAGACTGGAATATGTTCCAGGATTCATCCGATGGCATTGTAGAGTTAACGGCTTCATTAATAAGTGCCCAAGAATGCCAAGGTAACTTGTCTAAATGACTATCGCCCCATAGCACTCACATCTGCAGCCATGAAATACTTTGACTGTCTGGTCATGGCTCACATCAGCACCATCATCCCAGACACTCTGGACACCCACTTCTGTTCTCATACCGCACCAACAGATCCACAGATGAAGCCATCCTACTGCACTCCACACTGCCCTCTCCCACCTGGACAAGAGGAACACCTATGTGAGAATGCTGTTCATTTGACAACAGCTCAGCGTTCAACACCATAGTACCCTCCGAGCTCATCACTAAGCTCAGGACCCTGGTACTGAACACCTCCCTCTGCAACTCGATCCTTGACTTCCTGATGGGCCATCCCAGGTGTTAAGGGTAGATAACAACACATCTACCACGCTGATCCTCAACCCAGGAGCCCCTCAGGGGTGTGTTCTTAGTCCCCTCCTGTACTTTCTGTGACGTACATGACTCCAACAGCATTATTAACTTTGCTGATGACACAACAGTGGTTAGCCTGATCACTGACGACAATAAGACAGCCTATAGGGAGGAGATCAGTGACCTGGGAGTGTGGTGTGAGGACAACAATCTCTCCCTTAAGATCAGCAACACAAAAAGAGCAGATCATGGACTTCAGGAAACAGAGGGCCGAATACGCCCTCATCCACACCGACAGGGCTGTAGGGGAGTGGGTCTTCAGCTCCAAGTTCCTCCATATCACTAAAGAATTATCATGTTTCCGACACACCAACACAGTCATGAAGAAGGCATGACAACACCTCTTCCGCCTCAGGAGGCTGAAAAGATTTGGCATGGGTCCTCATACCCTCAAAGTTCTACAGCTGAACCATTAAGAGCATCTTGACTGGCTGCATCACCGCCTGGTACGGCCATTGCTTGGCATCCGACCGCAATAGGCTACAGAGGGTAGTGCGAACAACGCAGTACATCACTTGGGCCGAGCTTCCTGCCATCCAGGACCTCTATACCAGGCGGTGTCAGAGGAAGGCCCTAAAAAAAAATCTAATATTTCAGCCACCCAAGTCATAGACTGTTCTCTCTGCTACCACACGGAAAGCGGCACCGATGCATCAAGTCTGGAACCAACAGGAACCTGAACAGCTTCTATCCCCCAAGCCATAAGACTGATAAGTAGTTAGTCCAGGTTAACTACCTGCATTAACCCTTTATGCACTAACTCTTTTGACTCATCACGTTGCTGCCACAGTTTTTATTATCTGGCCTGCTGCCTAGTCACTTTATCCCCACCTATATGTACATATCTACCTCAACTACCTCGTACCCATCGACTCAGTACTGGTACCCATCGACTCAGTACTGGTACCTACTGGTACCCATCGACTCGGTACTGGTACCCATCGACCTGGTACTGGTACCCATCGACCTGGTACTGGTACCCATTGACCTGGTACTGGTACCCATCGACCTGGTACTGGTACCCATCGACTCGGTACTGGTACCCATCGACCCGGTACTGGTACCCATCGACCCGGTACTGGGCCCCATCGACCCGGTACTGGGCCCCATCGACCCGGTACTGGGCCCCATCGACCCGGTACTGGTACCCATCGACCCGGTACTGGGCCCCAACGACTCGGTACTGGGCCCCAACGACTCGGTACTGGTACCCATCAACCCGGTACTGGTACCCATCGACTCGGTACTGGTACCTATTGGTACCCATCGACCCGGTACTGGGCCCCAACGACTAGGTACTGGACCCCATCGACCCGGTACTGGTACCCATCGACCCGGTACTGGGCCCCATCGACCCGGTACTGGGCCCCATCGACCCGGTACTGGGCCCCATCGACCCGGTACTGGTACCCATCGACCCGGTACTGGGCCCCAACGACTCGGTACTGGGCCCCAACGACTCGGTACTGGTACCCATCAACCCGGTACTGGTACCCATCGACTCGGTACTGGTACCTATTGGTACCCATCGACCCGGTACTGGGCCCCAACGACTAGGTACTGGACCCCATCGACTCGGTACTGGTACCTATTGGTACCCATCGACTCGGTACTGGTACCCATCGACTCGGTACTGTCTCTCTGCATTGTTGGGAAGCACCCTTCAGTCAGCATTTCACTGTTAGTCTACACCTGATGTTTACGAAGCATTCGACAAATACTACTTGTCGATTATTTCATGTTTTTAAGTTGGCTGTTCAGCGGTATTGGGGAATGGGATAGGACTTGAAATGTGTAGGCAACAACAATACCACACTGCTAACGACGTATAGGACCAGCACACACACACACACACACACACACACACGGGAAGCCAGTGATTTCACAATGACAGACACAGTCTGGTGGTTGAGAGAGGGGACCCTATTCCCTACATTGCGCACTAAATTTGACCAGAGCCCTATGAAACCTATTTCCTACATAGCACACTGCCAGAGCTCTGTGGATCCTGTTCAAAAGTAGTGCACTATATAGAAAAGAAGCTGTAATTTGGGACGTAACCAGAGTCTGGTGGCGGAGCAGAGAGGGGGCCCTAATTGGGCAGGTCAGATACCAGACCAGACATGATTTTAAAAAGCCAGAGAG
The DNA here is from genome assembly GCF_034236695.1 of Oncorhynchus nerka. Taxonomy (NCBI): domain Eukaryota; kingdom Metazoa; phylum Chordata; class Actinopteri; order Salmoniformes; family Salmonidae; genus Oncorhynchus; species Oncorhynchus nerka. The sequence goes on from NC_088406.1 coordinate 2,234,618, forward strand.
AAGAGAGAGACTACCTATATCAGAATGATCAAAGTGCAACGGATGGTGGAAGTACCTATCTCAATTTAAAGCAGCTCACATATATAGTCTGGCCCTGTACTGTCTAGTCCCTGTATTACTGATATAGCCTGGCCCTGTACGGTCTAGTCCCTGTATCACTGATATAGCCTGGCCCTGTACTGTCTAGTCCCTATATCACATATATAGTCTGGCCCTGTACTGTCTAGTCCCTGTATCACATATATAGTCTGGCCCTGTACTGTCTAGTCCCTGTATCACATATATAGTCTGGCCCTGTACTGTCTAGTCCCTGTATCACTGATATAGTCTGGCCCTGTACTGTCTAGTCCTTGTATTACTGATATAGCCTGGCCCTGTACTGTCTAGTCCCTGTATCACTGATATAGCCTGGCCCTGTACTGTCTAGTCCTTGTATTACATATATAGTCTGGCCCTGTACTGTCTAGTCCCTGTATCACTGATATAGTCTGGCCCTGTACTGTCTAGTCCCTGTATCACTGATATAGCCTGGCCCTGTACTGTCTAGTCCGTATTACTGATATAGCCTGGCCCTGTACTGTCTAGTCCGTATTACTGATATAGTCTGGCCCTGTACTGTCTAGTCCCTGTATCACATATATAGCCTGGCCCTGTACTGTCTAGTCCCTGTATTACTGATATAGTCTGGCCCTGTACTGTCTAGTCCCTGTATTACTGATATAGCCTGGCCCTGTACGGTCTAGTCCCTGTATCACTGATATAGCCTGGCCCTGTACTGTCTAGTCCCTGTATTACTGATATAGCCTGGCCCTGTACGGTCTAGTCCCTGTATCACTGATATAGCCTGGCCCTGTACGGTCTAGTCCCTGTATTACTGATATAGCCTGGCCCTGTACTGTCTAGTCCCTGTATCACTGATATAGCCTGGCCCTGTACTGTCTAGTCCCTGTATCACTGATATAGTCTGGCCCTGTACTGTCTAGTCCCTGTATTACTGATATAGTCTGGCCCTGCACGGTCTAGTCCCTGTATCACTGATATAGCCTGGCCCTGTACTGTCTAGTCCCTGTATTACTGATATAGCCTGGCCCTGTACTGTCTAGTCCCTGTATCACTGATATAGCCTGGCCCTGTACTGTCTAGTCCCTGTATTACTGATATAGCCTGGCCCTGTACTATCTAGTCCCTGTATCACTGATATAGTCTGGCCCTGTACTGTCTAGTCCCTGTATTACTGATATAGTCTGGCCCTGTACTGTCTAGTCCCTGTATTACTGATATAGTCTGGCCCTGTACTGTCTAGTCCCTGTATTACTGATATAGTCTGGCCCTGTACTGTCTAGTCCCTGTATTAGTGATATAGCCTGGCCCTGTACTGTCTAGTCCCTGTATTACTGATATAGTCTGGCCCTGTACGGTCTAGTCCCTGTATTAGTGATATAGCCTGGCCCTGTACTGTCTAGTCCCTGTATTAGTGATATAGCCTGGCCCTGTACTGTCTAGTCCCTGTATTAGTGATATAGCCTGGCCCTGTACTGTCTAGTCCCTGTATCACTGATATAGTCTGGCCCTGTACTGTCTAGTCCCTGTATTAGTGATATAGCCTGGCCCTGTACTGTCTAGTCCCTGTATCACTGATATAGCCTGGCCCTGTACTGTCTAGTCCCTGTATCACTGATATAGTCTGGCCCTGCACGGTATAGTCCCTGTATCACTGATATAGCCTGGCCCTGTACTGTCTAGTCCCTGTATTACTGACATAGCCTGGCCCTGCACTGTCTAGTCCCTGTATCACTGATATAGCCTGGCCCTGTACTGTCTAGTCCCTGTATCACTGACATAGCCTGGCCCTGCACTGTCTAGTCCCTGTATCACTGACATAGCCTGGCCCTGCACTGTCTAGTCCCTGTATCACTGATATAGCCTGGCCCTGTACTGTCTAGTCCCTGTATTACTGATATAGCCTGGCCCTGTACTGTCTAGTCCCTGTATCACTGATATAGTCTGGCCCTGTACTGTCTAGTCCCTGTATTACTGATATAGCCTGGCCCTGTACTGTCTAGTCCCTGTATCACTGATATAGCCTGGCCCTGTACTGTCTAGTCCCTGTATCACTGATATAGCCTGGCCCTGTACTGTCTAGTCCCTGTATTACTGATATAGCCTGGCCCTGTACTGTCTAGTCCCTGTATCACTGATATAGTCTGGCCCTGTACTGTCTAGTCCCTGTATTACTGATATAGCCTGGCCCTGTACTGTCTAGTCCCTGTATCACTGATATAGCCTGGCCCTGTACTGTCTAGTCCGTATCACTGATATAGCCTGGCCCTGTACTGTCTAGTCCCTGTATTACTGATATAGTCTGGCCCTGTACTGTCTAGTCCCTGTATCACTGATATAGTCTGGCCCTGTACTGTCTAGTCCGTATCACTGATATAGCCTGGTCCTGTACTGTCTAGTCCTTGTATCATATATATAGTCTGGCCCTGTACTGTCTAGTCCCTGTATCACTGATATAGCCTGGCCCTGTACTGTCTAGTCCGTATCACTGATATAGCCTGGCCCTGTACTGTCTAGTCCCTGTATCACTGATATAGCCTGGCCCTGTACTGTCTAGTCCCTGTATTACTGATATAGCCTGGCCCTGTACTGTCTAGTCCCTGTATCACTGATATAGTCTGGCCCTGTACTGTCTAGTCCCTGTATTACTGATATAGCCTGGCCCTGTACTGTCTAGTCCCTGTATCACTGATATAGCCTGGCCCTGTACTGTCTAGTCCGTATCACTGATATAGCCTGGCCCTGTACTGTCTAGTCCCTGTATTACTGATATAGTCTGGCCCTGTACTGTCTAGTCCCTGTATCACTGATATAGTCTGGCCCTGTACTGTCTAGTCCGTATCACTGATATAGCCTGGCCCTGTACTGTCTAGTCCTTGTATCATATATATAGTCTGGCCCTGTACTGTCTAGTCCCTGTATTACTGTTATAGTCTGGTCCTGTACGGTCTAGTCCCTGTATTACTGATATAGTCTGGCCCTGTACTGTCTAGTCCTTGTATCATATATATAGTCTGGCCCTGTACTGTCTAGTCCCTGTATTACTGATATAGCCTGGCCCTGTACTGTCTAGTCCCTGTATCACTGATATAGCCTAGCCCTGTACTGTCTAGTCCATGTATCACATATATAGCCTGGCCCTGTACGGTCTAGTCCCTGTATCACTGATATAGCCTGGCCCTGTACTGTCTAGTCCCTGTATTACTGATATAGCCTGGCCCTGTACTGTCTAGTCCCTGTATTACTGATATAGCCTGGCCCTGTACTGTCTAGTCCTTGTATTACTGATATAGACTGGCCCTGTGCTGTCTAGTCCCTGTATTACTGATATAGCCTGGCCCTGCACTGTCTAGTCCCTGTATCACTGATATAGCCTGGCCCTGTACTGTCTAGTCCCTGTATTACTGATATAGCCTGGCCCTGTACTGTCTAGTCCCTGTATCACTGATATAGCCTGGCCCTGTACGGTCTAGGCCCTGTATCACTGATATAGTCTGGCCCTGTACGGTCTAGTCCCTGTATTACTGATATAGCCTGGCCCTGTACTGTCTAGTCCCTGTATCACTGATATAGCCTGGCCCTGTACGGTCTAGAATTAACTCAGGACTCTAATCAGAAGTTCAGTCCATTAGACATGACCAGAATTAACTCAGGACTCTAATCAGAAGTTCAGTCCATTAGACATGACCAGAATTAACTCAGGACTCTAATCAGAAGCCCAGTCCATTAGACATGACCAGAATTAACTCAGGACTCTAATAGGGGATTGGTCAAGTCCTGTGGTAGCTGACTGCTCCCTGATCTGAGCCTGCTCCCAGACCCGAGCCTGCTCCCAGACCTGAGCCTGCTCCCAGACACGGCCTGCTCCCAGACCCTAGCCTGCTCCCAGACCCTAGCCTGCTCCCTGATCTGAGCCTGCTCCCAGACCTCAGCCTGCTCCCAGACCTGTGCCTGCTCCCTGATCTGAGCCTGCTCCCAGACCCTAGCCTGCTCCCTGATCCGAGCCTGCTCCCTGATCTGAGCCTGCTCCCAGACCCGAGCCTGCTCCCAGACCTCAGCCTGCTCCCAGACCCTAGCCTGCTCCCAGACCCGAGCCTGCTCCCAGACCCAAGCCTGCTCCCAGACCCTAGCCTGCTCCTAGACACTAGCCTGCTCCCAGACCCTAGCCTGCTCCCTGATCTGAGCCTGCTCCCAGACCCTAGCCTGCTCCCTGATCTGAGCCTGCTCCCAGACCCTAGCCTGCTCCCTGATCTGAGCCTGCTCCCAGACCCTAGCCTGCTCCCAGACCCCAGCCTGCTCCCAGACCCGAGCCTGCTCCCAGACCCTAGCCTGCTCCCTGATCTGAGCCTGCTCCCAGACCCTAGCCCGCTCCCAGACCATAGCCCGCTCCCTGACCCTAGCCTGCATCCTGACCCTAGCCTGCTCCCAGACCCTAGCCTGCATCCTGACCCTAGCCTGCTCCCTGACCCTAGCCTGCATCCTGACCCTAGCCTGCTCCCTGACCCTAGCCTGCATCCTGACCCTAGCCTGCTCCCTGACCCTAGCCTGCATCCTGACCCTAGCCTGCTCCCAGACCCTAGCCTGCTCCCTGATGAGCCTGCTCCCAGACCCTAGCCTGCATCCTGACCCTAGCCTGCTCCCTGACCCTAGCCTGCATCCTGACCCTAGCCTGCTCCCTGATCTGAGCCTGCTCCCAGACCCTAGCCTGCTCCCAGACCCTAGCCTGCTCCCTGACCCTAGCCTGCTCCCTGACCCTAGCCTGCATCCTGCACCTAGCCTGCTCCCTGACCCTAGCCTGCTCCCTGACCCTAGCCTGCATCCTGACCCTAGCCTGCTCCCTGACCCTAGCCTGCTCCCAGACCCTAGCCTGCTCCCAGACCCTAGCCTGCTCCCAGACCCTAGCCTGCTCCCTGACCCTAGCCTGCTCCCAGACCCTAGCCTGCTCCCAGACCCTAGCCTGCTCCCAGACCCTAGCCTGCATCCTGACCCTAGCCTGCATCCTGACCCTAGCCTGCTCCCAGACCCTAGCCTGCTCCCTGACCCTAGCCTGCTCCCAGACCCTAGCCTGCTCCCAGACCCTAGCCTGCTCCCAGACCCTAGCCTGCATCCTGACCCTAGCCTGCTCCCAGACCCTAGCCTGCTCCCAGACCCTAGCCTGCATCCTGACCCTAGCCTGCTCCCTGACCCTAGCCTGCTCCCAGACCCTAGCCTGCATCCTGACCCTAGCCTGCTCCCAGACCCTAGCCTGCTCCCAGACCCTAGCCTGCTCCCAGACCCTAGCCTGCTCCCAGACCAGAGCCTGCTCCCGGACCCTAGCCTGCATCCTGACCCTAGCCTGCTCCCAGACCCTAGCCTGCTCCCTGACCCTAGCCTGCTCCCTGACCCTAGCCTGCTCCCAGACCCTAGCCTGCTCCCTGATCTGAGCCTGCTCCCTGACCCTAGCCTGCTCCCTGACCCTAGCCTGCTCCCTGACCCTAGCCTGCTCCCAGACCCTAGCCTGCTCCCTGACCCTAGCCTGCATCCTGACCCTAGCCTGCTCCCAGACCCTAGCCTGCATCCTGACCCTAGCCTGCTCCCTGACCCTAGCCTGCTCCCAGACCCTAGCCTGCTCCCAGACCCTAGCCTGCATCCTGACCCTAGCCTGCTCCCAGACCCTAGCCTGCTCCCAGACCCTAGCCTGCTCCCAGACCCTAGCCTGCTCCCAGACCCTAGCCTGCTCCCAGACCCTAGCCTGCTCCCAGACCAGAGCCTGCTCCCTGACCCTAGCCTGCATCCTGACCCTAGCCTGCTCCCAGACCCTAGCCTGCTCCCTGACCCTAGCCTGCTCCCTGACCCTAGCCTGCTCCCAGACCCTAGCCTGCTCCCTGATCTGAGCCTGCTCCCTGACCCTAGCCTGCTCCCTGACCCTAGCCTGCTCCCTGACCCTAGCCTGCTCCCTGACCCTAGCCTGCTCCCTGACCCTAGCCTGCTCCCAGACCCTAGCCTGCTCCCTGATCTGAGCCTGCTCCCTGACCCTAGCCTGCTCCCTGACCCTAGCCTGCTCCCTGACCCTAGCCTGCTCCCAGACCCTAGCCTGCTCCCTGACCCTAGCCTGCATCCTGACCCTAGCCTGCTCCCAGACCCTAGCCTGCATCCTGACCCTAGCCTGCTCCCTGACCCTAGCCTGCTCCCAGACCCTAGCCTGCTCCCAGACCCTAGCCTGCATCCTGACCCTAGCCTGCTCCCAGACCCTAGCCTGCTCCCAGACCCTAGCCTGCTCCCAGACCCTAGCCTGCTCCCAGACCCTAGCCTGCTCCCAGACCCTAGCCTTCTCCCAGACCAGAGCCTGCTCCCAGACACGGCCTGCTCCCTGACCCTAGCCTGCATCCTGACCCTAGCCTGCTCCCAGACCAGAGCCTGCTCCCAGACCAGAGCCTGCTCCCAGACACGGCCTGCTCCCTGACCCTAGCCTGCATCCTGACCCTAGCCTGCATCCTGACCCTAGCCTGCTCCCTGACCCTAGCCTGCATCCTGACCCTAGCCTGCATCCTGACCCTAGCCTGCTCCCTGACCCTAGCATGCATCCTGACCCTAGCCTGCTCCCTGACCCTAGCCTGCTCCCTGACCCTAGCCTGCTCCCTGACCCTAGCCTACTCCCTGACCCTAGCCTGCTCCCAGACCCTAGCCTGTACCCAGACCCTAGCCTGCTCCCAGACCCTAGCCTGCTCCCAGACCCTAGCCTGCTCCCAGACCCTAGCCTGCTCCCTGACCCTAGCCTGCATCCTGACCCTAGCCTGCTCCCAGACCCTAGCCTGCTCCCAGACCCTAGCCTGCTCCCAGACCCTAGCCTGCTCCCAGACCCTAGCCTGCTCCCTGACCCTAGCCTGCATCCTGACCCTAGCCTGCTCCCAGACCCTAGCCTGCTCCCAGACCCTAGCCTGCTCCCTGACTCTAGCCTGCATCCTGACCCTAGCCTGCTCCCAGACCCTAGCCTGCTCCCTGACCCTAGCCTGCTCCCTGACCCTAGCCTGCTCCCAGGCCCTAGCCTGCTCCCTGATCTGAGCCTGCTCCCTGACCCTAGCCTGCTCCCTGACCCTAGCCTGCTCCCTGACCCTAGCCTGCTCCCAGACCCTAGCCTGCTCCCAGACCCTAGCCTGCATCCTGACCCTAGCCTGCTCCCAGACCCTAGCCTGCATCCTGACCCTAGCCTGCTCCCAGACCCTAGCCTGCATCCTGACCCTAGCCTGCTCCCTGACCCTAGCCTGCTCCCAGACCCTAGCCTGCTCCCAGACCCTAGCCTGCATCCTGACCCTAGCCTGCTCCCAGACCCTAGCCTGCTCCCAGACCCTAGCCTGCTCCCAGACCCTAGCCTGCTCCCAGACCCTAGCCTGCTCCCAGACCAGAGCCTGCTCCCTGACCCTAGCCTGCATCCTGACCCTAGCCTGCTCCCAGACCCTAGCCTGCTCCCTGACCCTAGCCTGCTCCCTGACCCTAGCCTGCTCCCTGACCCTAGCCTGCTCCCTGATCTGAGCCTGCTCCCTGACCCTAGCCTGCTCCCTGACCCTAGCCTGCTCCCTGACCCTAGCCTGCTCCCTGACCCTAGCCTGCTCCCAGACCCTAGCCTGCTCCCAGACCCTAGCCTGCTCCCAGACCCTAGCCTGCTCCCAGACCAGAGCCTGCTCCCAGACACGGCCTGCTCCCTGACCCTAGCCTGCATCCTGACCCTAGCCTGCTCCCAGACCAGAGCCTGCTCCCAGACCAGAGCCTGCTCCCAGACACGGCCTGCTCCCTGACCCTAGCCTGCATCCTGACCCTAGCCTGCATCCTGACCCTAGCCTGCTCCCTGACCCTAGCCTGCACCCTGACCCTAGCCTGCATCCTGACCCTAGCCTGCTCCCTGACCCTAGCATGCATCCTGACCCTAGCCTGCTCCCTGACCCTAGCCTGCATCCTGACCCTAGCCTGCTCCCTGACCCTAGCCTGCTCCCAGACCCTAGCCTGCTCCCAGACCCTAGCCTGCTCCCAGACCCTAGCCTGCTCCCAGACCCTAGCCTGCTCCCAGACCCTAGCCTGCTCCCTGACCCTAGCCTGCATCCTGACCCTAGCCTGCTCCCAGACCCTAGCCTGCTCCCAGACCCTAGCCTGCTCCCTGACTCTAGCCTGCATCCTGACCCTAGCCTGCTCCCAGACCCTAGCCTGCTCCCAGACCCTAGCCTGCTCCCTGACCCTAGCCTGCTCCCTGACCTTAGCCTGCTCCCTGACCCTAGCCTGCTCCCAGACACGGCCTGCTCCCAGACACGGCCTGCTCCCAGACCCTAGCCTGCTCCCAGACCCTAGCCTGCTCCCAGACCCTAGCCTGCTCCCTGACCCTAGCCTGCTCCCTGACCCTAGCCTGCTCCCTGACCCTAGCCTGCTCCCAGACACGGCCTGCTCCCAGACCCTAGCCTGCTCCCAGACACGGCCTGCTCCCTGATCTGTTTGTGCTCTTGCTAACTCCATTTCTCCTCGTCAAGCCAACATGTTTTAAATTTGGAATGACAAAATAAGCCAAGGAATTGGCATGCTAATACAAACACTGTGGCTGTAAGTGTACCTATGTTTGGTCATATGCACCCGGTCTAATGTGTAATGGAAGAACAGGTTTGGAAGGACTGAGCCTTCAGAAAGTATTCATACCCCCTTGATTTATTCCACACTTAGTTGTGTTACAGCCTGAATTCAACATGATTTCAATTGTTGCATTTTCCTCTCACCCATTTCCACACTATACTCCGTAATGACCAAGTAAAAACATGTTTTTAGAAATGTATTGAGAATTAAATACATAAATATCTCATTTACATAAATATTCACACCCTTGAGTTAACACACGTTAGAATCACCTTTGGCAATGATTACATCTGTGAGTCTTTTTGGGTAGGTCTCTAAAAGATTTGCGCACGTGGAATGTACAATATTTTTCAAATTCTTTAAAAAAATATTTTAACTCTGTTATATGTTGGTTGTTGATCATTGCAAGACAGACATTTTCAATTCTTGCCATAGATTTTCAAGCTGATTTAAAACAAAACTGTTACTAGGGTAACCAAGTGTGCTCTCAACGAGGATGGCTGTGTAGATGAGGAGCTTCATCGAACTCGACACTAAAATTGATTTTGGCAACAATATTTAATAATTTTATAATAATTATTTAACATTTATTTATGGGGCATAGTGATACGCATGCAAGTGAAAGACAGATTTTTGTTACAACCAAACATTACACATGTCTAACCGGGAATAGCTGCAAACCACAGCGCATAAAGGATTCACTGCAGACACAACGGTCCAAGCTTAGCAAGAAAATGGAGGCTTACGGGCCAGCAAAGCCAGACACTGCAACTTGCAAGCCCACTCGGACCTTTCTTGCCTTCCGTAAATCTGAGAAATGAGTTTGTCCACCCAAAATATTGAACAAGACATGTCAGAAACAAAGACGGCGATGGAGTAAACGGAAGGGAAAGTTGGATACGCTGGCCACCCGCTACAGTGAAGCAGAGGACCGTGTTGCAACATTGAAGAACGGGCGCCTTCACAACAAAAGGTCAGGTAGACAAAATCCAGAAGGAATTGCAAAAATGACAGGACCATGTTGATAATTTAGATAACAGGGGGTGTCTCTGACGTTTTGAAATCTTAGGGGTTCCTAAAATGGCAGAAGAGAAAGACATGATATAGTTTCTACAGAGGGAAATGCCACTTAAGATACCAGAGTCCCCACAGGCCCGACCAGAAGACAGCAGAAAGAGGGAGGCTGGCCACGGCCCATCATGGTCAACATGCGACATCATCAGGTAAAGGAGGAAATTCTCAGAGCAGCGAAAGAGAAGAACGTTGTCATGGCTGGGACTATGTCCTCAGACTATTCTAAAGTTGACATGGCTGGGACTATGTCCTCAGACTATTCTAAAGTTGACATGGCTGGGACTATGTCCTCAGACTATTCTAAAGTTGACAAGGCTGGGACTATGTCCTCAGACTATTCTAAAGTTGACATGACTGGGACTATGTCCTCAGACTATTCTAAAGTTGACATGGCTGGGACTATGTCCTCAGACTATTCTACCAGATGGGAGGGGATAAACCAGGCTGGTACTAGATGGGAGGGAGGGGCTAAACCAGGCTGGTACCAGATGGGAGGGGGGGCTAAACCAGGCTGGTACCAGATGGTAGGTAGGTGCTAAACCAGGCTGGTACCAGATAGGAGGGGCTAAACCAGGCTGGTACCATATGGAAGGGAGGGGCTAAACCAGGCTGGTACCAGATGGGAGGGGCTAAACCAGGCTGGTACCAGATGGAAGGGAGAGGCTAAACCAGGCTGGTACCATATGGGAGGGGCTAAACCAGGCTGGTACCAGATGGAAGGGAGGGGCTAAACCAGACTGGTACCATATGGGAGGGGCTAAACCAGGCTACTACCATATGGAAGGGAGGGGCTAAACCAGGCTGGTACCAGATGGGAGGGGCTAAACCAGGCTGGTACCAGATGGAAGGGAGGGGCTAAACCAGGCTGGTACCAGATGGAAGGGAGGGGCTAAACCAGGCTGGTACCAGATGGAAGGGAGGGGCTAAACCAGGCTGGTACCAGATGGAAGGGAGGGGCTAAACCAGGCTGGTACCAGATGGGAGGCTCTAAACCAGGCTGGTACCAGATGGAAGGGAGGAGCTAAACCCTGTGGGGGAGCCCTGGCTCAGAATATTTAGCACAGTGAGACCACTGCCGAAGGACCTCCCCACTGTTAGAAACTCCAAAACATTGTGGGGTAAATTGCACAGAGGTGGACGTTGGGACCAGAAGAAATCACCTCAGGCCCCTCTGTGGCACAATAAGCGTTTCCTATTTGGAGGTAAAACCATCCTTTGGGAACCGTGGTAACATGTAGGGAGGCTCTATTTAACCGTATTAAGCTATTCTTAAACTTGGCCCAGATTTCTAATAAATATCATCTGCCACAGGATCAATATTGGAGTCATCTCCAATTGCAAAGTCTTTGTCAAAATGACTGGGAAGCTCTCTAACCTGTCCCATCGCCAGCCTGTCCCATCGCCAGCCTGTCCCATCGCCAGCCTGTCCCATCGCCAGCCTGTCCCATCGCCAGCCTGTCCCATAGCAAGCCTGTCCCATCGCCAGCCTGTCCCATAGCCAGCCTGTCCCAGAGCCAGCCTGTCACAACGCTAGCCTGTCCCATCGCCAGCCTGTCCCCACGCCAGCCTGTCCCATCGCCAGCCTGTCCCATAGCCAGCCTGTCCCATAGCCAGCCGGTCCCAGAGCCAGCCTGTCACAACGCTAGCCTGTCCCAACGCCAGCCTGTCCCATCGCCAGCCTGTCCCATCGCCAGCCTGTCACAACGCCAGCCTGTCCCAACGCCAGCCTGTCCCATAGCCAGCCGGTCCCAGAGCCAGCCAGTCACAACGCTAGCCTGTCCCAACGCCAGCCTGTCCCATCGCCAGCCTGTCCCATCGCCAGCCTGTCCCAACGCCAGCCTGTCCCAACGCCAGCCTGTCCCATAGCCAGCCTGTCCCATCGCCAGCCTGTCCCAACACCAGCCTGTCCCATAGCCAGCCTGTCCCCACGCCAGCCTGTCCCATAGCCAGCCTGTCCCATCGCCAGCCTGTCCCAACGCCAGCCTGTCCCATAGCCAGCCTGTCCCCACGCCAGCCTGTCCCATAGCCAGCCTGTCCCATAGCCAGCCTGTCACAACGCCAGCCTGTCCCATAGCCAGCCTGTCCCAACGCCAGCCTGTCACAACGCCAGCCTGTCCCATAGCCAGCCTGTCCCATCGCCAGCCTGTCACAATGCCAGCCTGTCCCATCGCCAGCCTGTCCCATCGCCAGCCTGTCCCATCGCCAGCCCCATCCAGCCTGTCCCATCCAGCCCCATCCAGCCTGTCCCATCGCCAGCCCGTCACAATGCCAGCCTGTCCCATCGCCAGCCCATCACAATGCCAGCCTGTCCCATCGCCAGCCCGTCACAATGCCAGCCTGTCCCATCGCCAGCCCGTCCCATCGCCAGCCTGTCCCATCCAGCCCCATCCAGCCTGTCCCATCGCCAGCCTGTCCCAACGCCAGCCCGTCCCATAGCAAGCCTGTCCCATCGCCAGCCTGTCCCATAGCCAGCCTTACCCATCGCCAGCCTGTCACAACGCCAGCCTGTCCCATAGCCAGCCTGTCCCATAGCCAGCCTGTCCCATAGCCAGCCTGTCCCATCCAGCCCCATCCAGCCCGTCCCATCGCCAGCCTGTCCCATCCAGCCCCATCCAGCCTGTCCCATAGCCAGCCGGTCCCATCGCCAGCCTGTCCCATAGCCAGCCTGTCACAACGCCAGCCTGTCCCATCCAGCCTGTCCCATCCAGCCCCACCCAGCCTGTCCCATCGCCAGCCTGTCCCAACGCCAGCCCGTCCCATAGCAAGCCTGTCCCATCGCCAGCCTGTCCCATCGCCAGCCTGTCCCATAGCCAGCCTGTCCCATAGCCTGTCCCATCCAGCCCCATCAAGCCTGTCCCATAGCCAGCCTGTCACAACGCCAGCCTGTCCCATCCAGCCTGTCCCATCGCCAGCCTGTCCCATAGCCAGCCTGTCCCAACGCCAGCCTGTCCCATCGCCAGCACCATTGAAGAATTACTAACCAAGCCATTAACACACAAGGGGGTGGCTCTGAGATCACCTGCTACAGGAAGAAATATCTGACCACCTAAACAAGGTTAAGCGCTTACTCTGAAGGCATTGGAAAAAAGACTCTCCCCTTCCCTTTGGTGAGTGGGTCACTACCATGGCAACGCTGGGCTTTATGAGAGAGTTTGCTACTCGCTTCTGGGTTAACTAGACCACTTTGTATATACTTGGGCCCCTTCGGCAGGTAGCCTAGTGGTTAGGGCGTTGGGCCAGTAACCGAATGGTTGCTGGATCGAATCCCTGAGCTGACAAGGTAAAAATCTGTCATTCTGGCCCTGAGCAAAGCAGTTAACCCACTGTTCCCCGGGCGTTGAAAACAAGTAACGTAACAAAATGTGGGACTAGCCCAGGGGTGTGAATACTTCCTGAAGGCTCTGTATCGACCCCGGTTTATAAACGTACATGAAGTCTCTGACTCTTGAGCATATGTTTGACCCTGGTTTATAAACACACATAAAGTCTCTGACTCTTGAGCATATGTTTGACCCTGGTTTATAAACACACATAAAGTCTCTGACTCTTGAGCATATGTTTGACCCTGGTTTATAAACACACATAAAGTCTCTGACTCTTGAGCACATGTTTGCGGCACAGTCGATGGCGCACTGGGCTTCGGGCCAGAAGGTTGAGGGTTCAAACCTATTACAATATATCACACTGAACAAAAATATAAAACGCAACATGAACCAGTTGGTTCCTTTGTTTTATGAATCGAAATAAAACATCCTATACATTTTCATTAAGCACAAAAAGCTTATTTCTCGAAAATGTGTTTATATCAATGTTAGTGAGCATTTCTCCTTTGCCAAGATAATCCATCCACCTGACAGGTGTGGCGTATCAAGAAGCTGATTAAACAGCATGATCATTACACAGGTGCACCTTGCGCTGGGGACAATAAAAGGCCACTCTAAAATGTGCAGTTTTGTCACACAACACAATGCCATAGATGTCTAAAGTTTTGAAGGAGAGTGCAATTGGCATGCTGACTGCAGGAATGTCCACGAGAGCTGTTGGCATGCTGACTGCAGGAATGTCCACCAGAGCTGTTGGCATGCTGACTGCAGGAATGTCCACGAGAGCTGTTGCCAGAGAATTGTACGTTCGTTTTTCTACCATAAACCACCTCCAAAGTTGTTTTAGAGAACTTGTCAGTACATCCAACTGGCCTCACAACCACAGACCACGTGTAACCACGCCAGGCCAGGACCTCCACAACCACAGACCACGTGTAACCACACAAACCCAGGACCTCCACAACCACAGACCACGTGTAACCACGCCAACCCAGGACCTCCACAACCACAGACCACGTGTAACCACACCAGGCCAGGACCTCCACAACCACAGACCACGTGTAACCACACCAACCCAGGACCTCCACAACCACAGACCACATGTAACCACACCAACCCATGACCTCCACAACCACAGACCACGTGTAACCACACCATGCCAGGACCTCCACAACCACAGACCACATGTAACCACACCAGGCCAGGACCTCCACAACCACAGACCACGTGTAACCACGCCAACCCAGGACCTCCACAACCACAGACCACGTGTAACCACGCCAACCCAGGACCTCCACAACCACAGACCATGTGTAACCACACCAACCCAGGACCTCCACATCCGTATTCATCAGACCAGCCACCCGGACAGCTGATGAAACTTAGGAGTATTTCTGTCTGTAATAAAGCCCTTTTGTGGGGAAAAAACTCATTCTGATTGGCTGGGCCTGGCTCCCCAGTGGGTGGGTCTGTCTCCAAAGTGGGTGGGCCTATGCCCTCCCAGGGCGGCTCCACCTGGCCAGTCATGTGAAATCCATAGATTAGGAACTAATGAATTCATTTCAATTGATTGATTTCATTATATGAACTGTAAATCTGAAAAATTATTTAAATGATTGCATTTATATTTTAATTTTCAGTATAGAAAAGTAGGCTATACATTGGATAAGCAGATCTTATCCAATCTTCTTTAAGTATAGGCTTCCTTCACAAAATCAAGGGGACACGGACAGACAGTGTCCTCTTGACATTACATCAAATGAATAGCAAGAGCTAGTGTCCAATTAGTCAATGTCATGGACTGTCAATGTTAAGCACTCCTAAACAGTCCATCTTGGGCTATAGAGTCCAAGGTATTTCCTTTTCCATCGGGTCCCTTTGGACACGGAGAAAGGCTACTTAACATCCGCTGTGTTTCTTCATCCACGAGGACACAGATACTGTCCAATCATCGACTAAAAATACTTTTGGGGACTGTAGTCTAAACATTTTTTAATAGCGATATTATGACTGTATTTTCCTTTTTCATAGTCTAACCATCGATATAGCCTTCATACAACAACGCGTAACGGTCAGGATGTTGTTTTGTCTTTATAGTAAGGCTATCATTGATACAACTCTGAAATGATGACACTCACCTCTTGTCGTGTCCGTGGCAGTTTGCGCTACTGTTAGCAGATGAGTCTGTCTTCAACGGTGGATGATCTCTAGCAGAATTTCCTTCGGTAGAACATCGTTTTGTTGAATCACTTTCATTGAAATACAGTCTTCTGTGAGTCATTTCTTGTCAATCTCAACCCAGCTGATCATCAACAGAAGCGCACAGACAAAGACGCTTACAAACCTCCTAAAATCCACTCTTGGAATGGACTGACGCTGAGCGCAGAATGAGCGCGTCTGTACCCTGACCCCAGAACAGTCGACCGTAGACGGTTGATGGTGACGTTCTTTTGACGATAATAATTGTGTGTGCTGTGGTAGGTTAATCAACTCACTGCCGTTGTGAATGGGGTCCAGTTTGAAGTGCTCTTGTTTATTGCCAACTTGTCGGAACATGTTTTCCCACATAGGCCTACAAATCCTAGGGCTCAGGGCACAAGTTGAGTTTTCACTCCCATGGGTAAAAGCCATAGCCCCCCCCCCCCCCTCCTGTGTCTAAAATCTCACTCGGTGTGGATTTCCCAAATCGAACATATACAGACAATATTGCTTTTTACTATAATTGACTAATGGGGGATGGGGAGCATCTGGAATTGTTTTAAGGTCATACCACGGATCATTTAGTTATTGGATTTTGAATTGTAGGATCCCTTTAGGTATTACAATGATTTATTCAAAAAATGACATGATAAAACATTGAATTTGGCCTTTACTACTATAGCCCATAGAAATGCATTGACTAACATTCATAAATGGCAAAACAGACAGTAAAAACATGATTCGGTGTCTGTCCTATTTCTAGGAAATATAAGAACGCTCAGGAAATCTAAACCATTTTTTACACATATTTAACCCCATTTCTTGGTAGCAACAAAACTACCTCAATACTACCTTGTTTTTTTTTTAACCTTCGGATGAGTCTTGTGACACTTGTGGGAGAACACCATGATTTTTGTGAGAATCTCCCCTTTGCACAGTGGGGTCCAGTGGCAGGTTTAGGTATAGGCGACATCCGCAGCATCTTGCCGGGGGCGGCACCGGGCGGCCGCACAAAAAAAACGACCTGTTTTCTATCGCTCATTTTCACATCACGTCTATGATATCATGTCACCGTGTGGGACTTATGAGTCAGTTTTAACCTTGTCGGAGTGGGCGCCCTGGTTCTAGTTTGTGAGCTAGGCAGGTCTCCCACTCAGAAGTACAAGATGGGGAGGGGGCGGGGGAATCTAATCATTAACAACTAAGGAAGAACGTTTCACTTCTCTCATTGACTTCTCAAACCCCGGCCTGTTTTGTTTGGTCTGCTTTGCAAGCATTCCCGGAAGTCCTGCGATGTTGCGCCTCTTGGGTTTAGAAACTCTGTGCCTAAACTAAACATATACTGTAAGTATAGCATTACCATGCATTAAATACACACAGACAAATAACGTTGTGAAGCCTATAAATTGTATCCTTGTATCACAAATACCGTAAAACATTGGCTCTCATGCATTGTATTGAATAACTGTTTAAAATACTAATTTGTATCTGCCATCATTTCTTCTAACAAATAAATTAGATTTTTTTTTAAATTGTATTTTATTTTACCTTTATTTAACTAGGCAAGTCAGTTAAGAGCAAATTCTTATTTTACAATGACGACCTGCTCCGGTCAAACCCAGACGACGCTGGGCCAATTGTGAGCCGCCCTATGGGGCACCCAATTATGGCCAGTTGTGATACAGCCTGGGATCGAACCAGGGTCTGTAGTGACGCCTCTAGCACTGAGATTCAGAGGGGTGCGTCGTATGGGGAGCGTTGCAGCTATTTTCAGGTTTTTCCCGAGATGTTCGATCAGGTTCAAGTCCGGGCTCTGGCTGGGCCACTCAAGGACATTCAGAGACGTGTCCCGAAGCCACTCTTGCGTTGTCTTAGCTGTGTGCTTAGGGTCAATGTCCTGTTGGACGGTGAACCTTTGCCCTAGTCTGAAGTTCAGATTTACATCAAGGATCTCTCTGTACTTTTCTCCATTCATCTTTCCCTCCATCCTGACTAGTCTCCGAGTCCCTGCCGATGAAAAACATCCCCACAGCATGATGCTGCCACCACCCGGCTTCACCGTTTGGATGGTGTCAGGTTTCCTCCAGACGTGACACTTGGCAATCTTGGTGTCATCAGAAAAGATCATCTTGTTTCTCATCGTCTGAGAGTCCTTTAGGTGCCTCCAAGCGGGTTGTCAAGTGCCTTTTACTGAGGAGTGGCTTCCATCTGGCCACTACCATAAAGGCCTGATTGGTGTAGTGCTGCAGAGATGGTTGTCCAGCATTTCACTGTAAGGTCTACTACACCTGTTGTATTCAGCATTTCACTGTAAGGTCTACTACACCTGTTGTATTCAGCATTTCACTGTGAGGTCTACTACACCTGTTGTATTCAGCATTTCACTGTAAGGTCTACTACACCTGTTGTATTCAGCATTTCACTGTAAGGTCTACTACACCTGTTGTATTCAGCACGTGACAAATACACTTTGATTTCAGGCTGTACTGAAACAAAATGTGGAAAAAGTTGAGGGTTCTGAACACTTAAATCTCCATTAGGCCATACACTCTCATAGCTCATTTTCTGAGCTTTGTGGAAAAGGACACCAGTGTGACTTTCGATAATGTGCATCACAGTCCAGAACATTCTAATACAGCTGAGGAATGAGACCGTGGAAATGTAACCCCTCTCCAATTAATGAATGTTGAATGTCAACACTTCATCTTGTAATCTGCTGACAGGACTCCAGCCACCCAAGTCATAGGCTGTTCTCTCTGCTACCGCACGGCAAGCGGTACCGGAACGCCAAGTCTAGGACCCAAAGGCTCCTGGACAGCGTCTACCCCCAATCCATGAGACTGCTAAACAGTTAAGCAAATAGCTACCTGGACTATCTGCACTGACCCACTCACACTGGACTCTACCCACACTCACACTGGACTCTACCCACACTCACACTGGACTCTACCCACACTCACACTGGACTCTACCCACACTCACACTGGACTCTACCAATACACTCACACTGGACTCTACCCACACTCACACTGGACTCTACCCACACTCACACTGGACTCTACCCACACTCACACTGGACTCTACCCACACTCACACTGGACTCTACCCACACTCACACTGGACTCTACCCACACTCACACTGGACTCTACCCACACTCACACACTGGACTCTACCAATACACTCACACTGGACTCTACCAATACACTTACACACTGGACTCTACCCACACTCACACTGGACTCTACCAATACACTCACACACTGGACTCTACCAATACACTCACACACTGGACTCTACCAATACACTCACACTGGACTTTACCAATACACTCACACTGGACTCTACCCACACTCACACTGGACTCTACCCACACTCACACTGGACTCTACCCACACTCACACTGGATTCTACCAATACACTCACACTGGACTCTACCAATACACTCACACACTGGACTCTACCAATACACTCACACACTGGACTCTACCAATACACTCACACTGGACTCTACCAATACACTCACACTGGACTCTACCAATACACTCACACTGGACTTTACCAATACACTCACACACTGGACTCTACCCACACTCACACTGGACTCTACCAATACACTCACACACTGGACTCTACCAATACACTCACACTGGAATCTACCAATACACTCACACTGGACTCTACCAATACACTCACACACTGGACTCTACCAATACACTCACACTGGACTCTACCAATACACTCACACTGGACTCTACCAATACACTCACACTGGACTCTACCAATACACTCACACACTGGACTCTACCAATACACTCACACACTGGACTCTACCAATACACTCACACACTGGACTCTACCAATACACTCACACACTGGACTCTACCAATACACTCACACACTGGACTCTACCAATACACTCACACTGGACTCTACCAATACACTCACACTGGACTCTACCAATACACTCACACTGGACTCTACCAATACACTCACACACTGGACTCTACCAATACACTCACACTGGACTCTACCAATACACTCACACTGGACTCTACCAATACACTCACACACTGGACTCTACCAATACACTCACACTGGACTCTACCCATAAACTTACACACTGGACTCTACCCACACTCACACTGGACTCTACCCACACTCACACTGGACTCTACCCACACTCACACACTGGACTCTACCAATACACTCACACTGGACTCTACCAATACACTCACACTGGACTCTACCCACACTCATACTGGACTCTACCCACACTCACACTGGACTCTACCCATACACTCACACACTGGACTCTACCAATACACTCACACACTGGACTCTACCAATACACTCACACACTGGACTCTACCAATACACTCACACACTGGACTCTACCAATACACTCACACACTGGACTCTACCAATACACTCACACACTGGACTCTACCAATACACTCACACACTGGACTCTACCAATACACTCACACACTGGTCTCTACCAATACACTCACACACTGGTCTCTACCAATACACTCACACACTGGACTCTACCAATACACTCACACACTGGACTCTACCAATACACTCACACACTGGACTCTACCAATACACTCACACACTGGACTCTACCAATACACTCACACACTGGACTCTACCAATACACTCACACACTGGACTCTACCAATACACTCACACACTGGACTCTACCAATACACTCACACTGGACTCTACCAATACACTCACACACTGGACTCTACTAATACACTCACACACTGGACTCTACCAATACACTCACACACTGGACTCTACCAATACACTCACACACTGGACTCTACCAATACACTCACACACTGGGCTCTACCAATACACACACACACACACACACACACACACACACACACACACACACACACACACACACACACACACACACACACACACACACACACACACACACACACACACACACTTCCACACTCATCACATACGCTGCTGTTACTGTTTATTATCTATCCTGTTGCCCAGTAACTTCACCCCTACCTATATGTACATATCTACCTCATGGACATGCGTGTCTTCACCCCTACCTATATGTACATATCTACCTGTACTACACACAGTGGATAATGGTACTCATGGACATGTACTTTGCACATGAACGGCC
Source organism: Oncorhynchus nerka (assembly GCF_034236695.1). Taxonomy (NCBI): domain Eukaryota; kingdom Metazoa; phylum Chordata; class Actinopteri; order Salmoniformes; family Salmonidae; genus Oncorhynchus; species Oncorhynchus nerka. The sequence continues at coordinate 2,255,028 of NC_088406.1, forward strand.
ACTCATTCTGAAATATATTGCATTATACATATTTACGCCTGTAATGTCGTTGTTGTCTCTCGATCGTCCTGTAGAGTTCATCAGAGTCTCTGGTTAACTTTCCCAGAAGTCACTATTCCAACTAAACTACTGAAAGAGCTGCTTTCTGTGCTTGGCCCTCCTATGTTGAACATAATAAACGGCTCTCTATCCACCGGATGTGTACCAAACTCACTAAAAGTGGCAGTAATAAAGCCTCTCTTGAAAAAGCCAAAATTTGATCCAGAAAATATAAAAAACTAATCGGCCTATATCGAATCTTCCATTCCTCTCAAAAATGTTAGAAAAAGCTGTTGCTCAGCAACTTACTACCAAATGCTTCAGTCTGGTTTTAGACCCCATCATAGCACTGAGACGGCACTTGTGAAGGTGGTAAATTATATTTTAATGGCGTCTGACCAAGGCTCTGCATCTGTCCTCGTGCTCCTAGACCTTAGTGCTGCTTTTGATACCATCGATCACCACATTCTTTTGGTGAGATTGGAAACCCAAATTGGTCTACACGGACAGGTTCTGGCCTGGTTTAGATCTTATCTGTCGGAAAGATATCAGTTTGTCTCAGTGAATGGTTTGTCCTCTGACAAATCAACTGTACATTTCGGTGTTCCCCAAAATTGCCCTCGCTAGAAGCCTGTGTTTCAGACATAAGGAAGTGGAAGTGGATGGCTGCAAACTTGAATCTGACAATTAATCTTGATGGTTGTACAGTCGTCTCAAATAAAACTGTGAAGGACCTCGGCGTTACTCTGGACCCTACTCTCTTTTGACGAACATATCAAGACTGTTTCAAGGACAGCTTTTTTCCATCTACGCAACATTGCAAAAATCTGAAACTTTCTGTCAAAAAAATATGCAAAAAAATGAATCCATGCTTTTGTCACTTCTAGGTAAGACTGCTTCAATGCTCTACTTTCCGGCTACCCGTGTAAAGCACTAAATTAACTTCAGTTAGTTAGTTTAAGTTTTAGTTTCAGTTAATTAGTTAGTGCTAAATACGGCTGCTAGAATCCTGACTAGAACCAAACAATTTGATCATATTACTCCAGTGCTAGCCTCCCTACACTGGCTTCCTGTTAAGGCAAGGGCTGATTTCAAGGTTTTACTGCTAACCTACAAAGCATTACATGGGCTTGCTCCTACCCATCGCTCTGATTTGGTCCTGCCGTACATACCTACACGTACGCTACGGTCACAAGATGCAGGTCTCCTAATTGTCCCTAAGCAAACAGCTGGAGGCAGGGCTTTCTCCTATAGAGCTCCATTTTTATGGAATGCTCTGCCTACCCATGTCAGAGACGCAGACTCTGTCTCAACCTATAAGTCTTTACTGAAGACTCATCTCTTCAGTGGGTCATATGATTGAGTGTAGTCTGGCCCAGGAGTGTGAAGGTGAATGGAAAGGCTCTGGGGCAATGAATCGCCCTTGCTGTCTCTGCCTGGCCGGTTCCCCTCTCTCCACTGGGATTCTCTGCCTCTAACCCTATTACAGGGGCTGAGTCACTGGCTTACTGGTGCTCTTCCATGCCATCCCTAGGAGAGGTGCGTCACTTGAGTGGGTTGAGTCACTGACGTGATCTTCCTGTCTGGGTTGGTGCCTCCCTCCTTTGGTTGTGCCGTGGCGGAGATCTTTGTGGGCTATACTCGGCCTTGTCTCAGGATGGTAAATTGGTGGTTGAAGATATCCCTCTAGTGGTGTGGGGTCTGTGCTTTGGCAAAGTGGGTGGGGTTATATCCATTCCTGTTTGGCCCTGTCTGGAGTTATCATCGGATGGGGCCACAGTGTCTCCTGACCCCTCCTGTCTCAGCCTCCAGTATTTATGCTGCAGTAGTTTATGTGTCGGGAGGCTGGGGTCACTTTGTTATATCTGGAGTACTTCTCCTGTCTTATCTGGTGTCCTGTGTGAATTTAAGTATGCTCTCTCTAATTCTCTCTTTCTTTCTCTCTCTCGGAGGACCTGAGCCCTAGGGCCATGCCTAAGGACTACCTGGAATGATGACTCCTTGCTGTCCCCAGTCCACCTGGCCGTGCTGCTGCTCCAGTTTCAACTGTTCTGCCTGCGGCTATGGAACCCTGCCCTGTTCACCGGACGTGCTACCTGTCCCAGACCTGCTGCTTTCAACTCTCTAGAGACAGCAGGAGTGGTAGAGATACTCTGAATGATCAGCTATGAAAAGCCAACTGACATTTACTCCTGAGGTGCTGACTTGCTGCACCCTCGACAACTACTGTGATTATTATTATTTGACCATGCTGGTCATTTATGAACATTTGAACATCTTGGCCATGTTCTGTTATAATCTCCATCCGGCACAGCCAGAAGAGGACTGGCCACCCCTCATAGCCTGGTTCCTCTCTAGGTTTCTTCCTAGGTTTTGGCCTTTCTAGGGAGTTTTTCCTAGCCACCGTGCTTCTACACCTGCATTGCTTGCTATGAGATATCAGCTGATGTAAGAAGGGCTATATAAATACATTTGATTTGATTTGATTTTGACAATGTCTTTTGTGGCTGTAGGTGGTTAGAATGGATACTTCAGGGTACAAATTGGAAATGTTCTCATAGAATAGATGCTTCGGCAGTTGTCGTTATTCCCGTATTAGACTTACATAATTTCTAGCTGCATACTAGTAATTATACGTCTAAGATTTGCTCTTATTCTGTCGTGATCGATTGTCTCAGACTTGAACCATTTCCAGCTATGTAACCAAAACTACAGCTGTATGGTCTAATGGTCAATAGAATTGTAGTCATTCCAACGTGGGGACTCTGTCCCGGCCTTCTCTGACTTAATGTACATTTTGTAGGAAGTGGGTTTTATGCTCTTTGGAAAAAGGGGGCAGTTCTATGACTCCTAATGTGATGTCTGGGCTCACGGGGGCGTGGCCACTGACTAGTTCATCTTTATATGAAAAACCCATACTCTCGTTTAGAAGGTTGACATCACATTGCATCTTTTCACAAATAGTTTCATGTTTAATCACAAAAATGACATAGCGCCCCCATAGGTTGAAGAGGTTAATCACATAAATGAAATAGCGCCCCCCATAGGTTGAAGAGGTTAATCACATAAATGACATAGCGCCCCCATAGGTTGAAGAGGTTAATCACATAAATGACATAGCGCCCCCCATAGGTTGAAGAGGTTAATCACATAAATGACATAGCGCCCCCATAGGTTGAAGAGGTTAATCACATAAATGACATAGCGCCCCCCATAGGTTGAAGAGGTTAATCACATAAATGACATAGCGCCCCCCATAGGTTGAAGAGGTTAATCACATAAATGACATAGCGCCCCCCATAGGTTGAAGAGGTTAATCACATACATTTCACAATATTTAGATATAAACCTGATAGCTGGGAAACGGTCACTTTAAGAGATACAGTTATGTGTGTTTCCTGTCCTTCGTGAGATCACCAAATGAAACACACTCGTCACAACTGTCCCTTAAGTGTCCACGGACCATTCTCAAAAATATAAATATTGTTTAGTTCTTTGATTTTGGGGAATTAGGAGTTTGGCCAAGTCTCTCTCTGTGTCCCACAGTCACACATTCCAATATCAATTCTACAGACCCAGAAGCAGAGTATTTACGACTGTCATAAACTGGGGGTGAGGGGGGGGGCGCTGTGATCCTGCCCCCAGGGCACGTCATGACAGTTCCCTGTATATATAGCCAAGTTATAATTGACTCGGTACTGGTACCCAGTGTATATAGCCTAGTTATCATTGACTCTGTACTGGTACCCTGTGTATATAGCCAAGTTATCATTGACTCTGTACTGGTACCCTGTGTATATAGCCAAGTTATCATTACTCATTGACTCGGTACTGGTACCCTGTGTATATAGCCAAGTTATCATTGACTCGGTACTGGTACCCTGTATATATAGCCAAGTTATCATTGACTCTGTACTGGTACCCTGTATATATAGCCAAGTTATCATTGACTCTGTACTGGTACCCTGTGTATATAGCCAAGTTATCATTGACTCGGTACTGGTACCCTGTGTATATAGCCAAGTTATCATTGACTCTGTACTGGTACCCTGTATATATAGCCAAGTTATCATTGACTCTGTACTGGTACCCTGTGTATATAGCCAAGTTATCATTGACTCTGTACCGGTACCCTGTGTATATAGCCAAGTTATCATTGACTCTGTACTGGTACCCTGTGTATATAGCCAAGTTATCATTGACTCTGTACTGGTACCCTGTGTATATAGCCAAGTTATCATTGACTCTGTACTGGTACCCTGTATATATAGCCAAGTTATCATTGACTCTGTACTGGTACCCTGTGTATATAGCCAAGTTATCATTGACTCTGTACTGGTACCCTGTATATATAGCCAAGTTATCATTGACTCTGTACTGGTACCCTGTGTATATAGCCAAGTTATCATTGACTCTGTACTGGTACCCTGTGTATATAGCCAAGTTATCATTGACTCGGTACTGGTACCCTGTATATATAGCCAAGTTATCATTGACTCGGTACTGGTACCCTGTATATATAGCCAAGTTATCATTGACTCTGTACTGGTACCCTGTGTATATAGCCAAGTTATCATTGACTCGGTACTGGTACCCTGTGTATATAGCCAAGTTATCATTGACTCTGTACTGGTACCCTGTGTATATAGCCAAGTTATCATTGACTCTGTACTGGTACCCTGTGTATATAGCCAAGTTATCATTGACTCTGTACTGGTACCCTGTATATATAGCCAAGTTATCATTGACTCGGTACTGGTACCCTGTGTATATAGCCAAGTTATCATTGACTCTGTACTGGTACCCTGTGTATATAGCCAAGTTATCATCGACTCGGTACTGGTACCCTGTATATATAGCCAAGTTATCATTGACTCTGTACTGGTACCCTGTATATATAGCCAAGTTATCATTGACTCTGTACTGGTACCCTGTGTATATAGCCAAGTTATCATTGACTCTGTACTGGTACCCTGTATATATAGCCAAGTTATCATTGACTCTGTACTGGTACCCTGTGTATATAGCCAAGTTATCATTGACTCGGTACTGGTACCCTGTATATATAGCCAAGTTATCATTGACTCTGTACTGGTACCCTGTATATATAGCCAAGTTATCATTGACTCTGTACTGGTACCCTGTGTATATAGCCAAGTTATCATTGACTCTGTACTGGTACCCTGTATATATAGCCAAGTTATCATTACTCATTGACTCTGTACTGGTACCCTGTATATATAGCCAAGTTATCATTGACTCTGTACTGGTACCCTGTATATATAGCCAAGTTATCATTGACTCTGTACTGGTACCCTGTGTATATAGCCAAGTTATCATTGACTCTGTACTGGTACCCTGTGTATATAGCCAAGTTATCATTGACTCGGTACTGGTACCCTGTATATATAGCCAAGTTATCATTGACTCTGTACTGGTACCCTGTATATATAGCCAAGTTATCATTGACTCTGTACTGGTACCCTGTGTATATAGCCAAGTTATCATTGACTCTGTACTGGTACCCTGTGTATATAGCCAAGTTATCATTGACTCTGTACTGGTACCCTGTGTATATAGCCAAGTTATCATTGACTCTGTACTGGTACCCTGTATATATAGCCAAGTTATCATTGACTCTGTACTGGTACCCTGTGTATATAGCCAAGTTATCATTGACTCGTACTGGTACCCTGTGTATATAGCCAAGTTATCATTGACTCTGTACTGGTACCCTGTGTATATAGCCAAGTTATCATTGACTCTGTACTGGTACCCTGTGTATATAGCCAAGTTATCATTGACTCTGTACTGGTACCCTGTGTATATAGCCAAGTTATCATTGACTCTGTACTGGTACCCTGTGTATATAGCCAAGTTATCATTGACTCTGTACTGGTACCCTGTGTATATAGCCAAGTTATCATTGACTCTGTACTGGTACCCTGTGTATATAGCCAAGTTATCATTGACTCTGTACTGGTACCCTGTGTATATAGCCAAGTTATCATTGACTCTGTACTGGTACCCTGTGTATATAGCCAAGTTATCATTGACTCTGTACTGGTACCCTGTATATATAGCCAAGTTATCATTGACTCAGTACTGGTACCCTGTGTATATAGCCAAGTTATCATTGACTCGGTACTGGTACCCCGTGTATATAGCCAAGTTATCATTGACTCTGTACTGGTACCCTGTGTATATAGCCAAGTTATCATTGACTCTGTACTGGTACCCTGTGTATATAGCCAAGTTATCATTGACTCGGTACTGGTACCCTGTGTATATAGCCAAGTTATCATTGACTCGGTACTGGTACCCTGTGTATATAGCCAAGTTATCATTGACTCTGTACTGGTACCCTGTGTATATAGCCAAGTTATCATTGACTCTGTACTGGTACCCTGTGTATATAGCCAAGTTATCATTGACTCTGTACTGGTACCCTGTGTATATAGCCAAGTTATCATTGACTCTGTACTGGTACCCTGTATATATAGCCAAGTTATCATTGACTCTGTACTGGTACCCTGTGTATATAGCCAAGTTATCATTGACTCTGTACTGGTACCCTGTGTATATAGCCAAGTTATCATTGACTCTGTACTGGTACCCTGTATATATAGCCAAGTTATCATTGACTCTGTACTGGTACCCTGTGTATATAGCCAAGTTATCATTGACTCTGTACTGGTACCCTGTGTATATAGCCAAGTTATCATTGACTCTGTACTGGTACCCTGTGTATATAGCCAAGTTATCATTGACTCTGTACTGGTACCCTGTGTATATAGCCAAGTTATCATTGACTCGGTACTGGTACCCTGTATATATAGCCAAGTTATCATTGACTCTGTACTGGTACCCTGTATATATAGCCAAGTTATCATTGACTCTGTACTGGTACCCTGTGTATATAGCCAAGTTATCATTGACTCTGTACTGGTACCCTGTATATATAGCCAAGTTATCATTGACTCTGTACTGGTACCCTGTGTATATAGCCAAGTTATCATTGACTCTGTACTGGTACCCTGTGTATATAGCCAAGTTATCATTGACTCTGTACTGGTACCCTGTATATATAGCCAAGTTATCATTGACTCTGTACTGGTACCCTGTGTATATAGCCAAGTTATCATTGACTCTGTACTGGTACCCTGTGTATATAGCCAAGTTATCATTGACTCTGTACTGGTACCCTGTATATATAGCCAAGTTATCATTGACTCTGTACTGGTACCCTGTGTATATAGCCAAGTTATCATTGACTCTGTACTGGTACCCTGTGTATATAGCCAAGTTATCATTGACTCTGTACTGGTACCCTGTGTATATAGCCAAGTTATCATTGACTCGGTACTGGTACCCTGTATATATAGCCAAGTTATCATTGACTCTGTACTGGTACCCTGTATATATAGCCAAGTTATCATTGACTCTGTACTGGTACCCTGTGTATATAGCCAAGTTATCATTGACTCTGTACTGGTACCCTGTGTATATAGCCAAGTTATCATTGACTCGGTACTGGTACCCTGTATATATAGCCAATATATAGTTATCATTGACTCTGTACTGGTACCCTGTGTATATAGCCAAGTTATCATTGACTCTGTACTGGTACCCTGTGTATATAGCCAAGTTATCATTGACTCTGTACTGGTACCTGTGTATATAGCCAAGTTATCATTGACTCTGTACTGGTACCCTGTGTATATAGCCAAGTTATCATTGACTCTGTACTGGTACCCTGTGTATATAGCCAAGTTATCATTGACTCTGTACTGGTACCCTGTGTATATAGCCAAGTTATCATTGACTCTGTACTGGTACCCTGTGTATATAGCCAAGTTATCATTGACTCTGTACTGGTACCCTGTGTATATAGCCAAGTTATCATTGACTCTGTACTGGTACCCTGTGTATATAGCCAAGTTATCATTGACTCTGTACTGGTACCCTGTGTATATAGCCAAGTTATCATTGACTCTGTACTGGTACCCTGTGTATATAGCCAAGTTATCATTGACTCTGTACTGGTACCCTGTGTATATAGCCAAGTTATCATTGACTCTGTACTGGTACCCTGTGTATATAGCCAAGTTATCATTGACTCTGTACTGGTACCCTGTATATATAGCCAAGTTATCATTACTCATTGACTCTGTACTGGTACCCTGTATATATAGCCAAGTTATCATTGACTCTGTACTGGTACCCTGTATATATAGCCAAGTTATCATTGACTCAGTACTGGTACCCTGTGTATATAGCCAAGTTATCATTGACTCTGTACTGGTACCCTGTGTATATAGCCAAGTTATCATTGACTCTGTACTGGTACCCTGTGTATATAGCCAAGTTATCATTGACTCTGTACTGGTACCCTGTGTATATAGCCAAGTTATCATTGACTCAGTACTGGTACCCTGTGTATATAGCCAAGTTATCATTGACTCTGTACTGGTACCCTGTGTATATAGCCAAGTTATCATTGACTCTGTACTGGTACCCTGTGTATATAGCCAAGTTATCATTGACTCTGTACTGGTACCCTGTGTATATAGCCAAGTTATCATTGACTCTGTACTGGTACCCTGTGTATATAGCCAAGTTATCATTGACTCTGTACTGGTACCCTGTGTATATAGCCAAGTTATCATTGACTTGACCCTCTGTATATGGTTATCATTGACCTGTGTATATAGCCAAGTTATCATTGACTCTGTACTGGTACACTGTGTATATAGCCAAGTTATCATTGACTCGGTACTGGTACCCTGTGTATATAGCCAAGTTATCATTGACTCTGTACTGGTACCCTGTGTATATAGCCAAGTTATCATTGACTCTGTACTGGTACCCTGTGTATATAGCCAAGTTATCATTGACTCTGTACTGGTACCCTGTATATAGCCAAGTTATCATTGACTCTGTACTGGTACCCTGTGTATATAGCCTGGTTATCATTGACTCAGTACTGGTACCCTGTATATATAGCCTGGTTATCATCGACTCAGTACTGGTACCCTGTATATATAGCCAAGTTATCATTGACTCTGTACTGGTACCCTGTGTATATAGCCAAGTTATCATTGACTCTGTACTGGTACCCTGTATATATAGCCAAGTTATCATTGACTCGGTACTGGTACCCTGTGTATATAGCCTGGTTATCATCGACTCAGTACTGGTACCCTGTATATATAGCCTGGTTATCATCGACTCAGTACTGGTACCCTGTATATATAGCCAAGTTATCATTGACTCTGTACTGGTACCCTGTGTATATAGTATATAGCCAAGTTATCATTGACTCGGTACTGGTACCCTGTGTATATAGCCTGGTTATCATCGACTCAGTACTGGTACCCTGTATATATAGCCTGGTTATCATCGACTCAGTACTGGTACCCTGTATATATAGCCTGGTTATCATTGACTCTGTACTGGTACCCTGTATATATAGCCAAGTTATCATTGACTCGGTACTGGTACCCTGTGTATATAGCCTGGTTATCATCGACTCAGTACTGGTACCCTGTATATATAGCCTGGTTATCATCGACTCAGTACTGGTACCCTGTATATATAGCCTGGTTATCATCGACTCAGTACTGGTACCCTGTATATATAGCCTGGTTATCATTGACTCTGTACTGGTACCCTGTGTATATAGCCAAGTTATCATTGACTCTGTACTGGTACCCTGTGTATATAGCCAAGTTATCATTGACTCTGTACTGGTACCCTGTGTATATAGCCAAGTTATCATTGACTCGGTACTGGTACCCTGTATACATAGCCAAGTTATCATTGACTCTGTACTGGTACCCTGTGTATATAGCCAAGTTATCATTGACTCTGTACTGGTACCCTGTGTATATAGCCAAGTTATCATTGACTCTGTACTGGTACCCTGTATATATAGCCAAGTTATCATTGACTCTGTACTGGTACCCTGTGTATATAGCCAAGTTATCATTGACTCTGTACTGGTACCCTGTGTATATAGCCAAGTTATCATTGACTCTGTACTGGTACCCTGTGTATATAGCCAAGTTATCATTGACTCTGTACTGGTACCCTGTGTATATAGCCAAGTTATCATTGACTCTGTACTGGTACCCTGTGTATATAGCCAAGTTATCATTGACTCTGACTACTGGTACCCTGTGTATATAGCCAAGTTATCATTGACTCTGTACTGGTACCCTGTATATATAGCCAAGTTATCATTGACTCAGTACTGGTACCCTGTGTATATAGCCAAGTTATCATTGACTCGGTACTGGTACCCCGTGTATATAGCCAAGTTATCATTGACTCTGTACTGGTACCCTGTGTATATAGCCAAGTTATCATTGACTCGGTACTGGTACCCCGTGTATATAGCCAAGTTATCATTGACTCTGTACTGGTACCCTGTGTATATAGCCAAGTTATCATTGACTCAGTACTGGTACCCTGTGTATATAGCCAAGTTATCATTGACTCTGTACTGGTACCCTGTGTATATAGCCAAGTTATCATTGACTCTGTACTGGTACCCTGTGTATATAGCCAAGTTATCATTGACTCTGTACTGGTACCCTGTGTATATAGCCAAGTTATCATTGACTCTGTACTGGTACCCTGTGTATATAGCCAAGTTATCATTGACTCTGTACTGGTACCCTGTGTATATAGCCAAGTTATCATTGACTCTGTACTGGTACCCTGTGTATATAGCCAAGTTATCATTGACTCTGTACTGGTACCCTGTGTATATAGCCAAGTTATCATTGACTCTGTACTGGTACCCTGTGTATATAGCCAAGTTATCATTGACTCTGTACTGGTACCCTGTGTATATAGCCAAGTTATCATTGACTCTGTACTGGTACCCTGTGTATATAGCCAAGTTATCATTGACTCTGTACTGGTACCCTGTGTATATAGCCAAGTTATCATTGACTCTGTACTGGTACCCTGTATATATAGCCAAGTTATCATTGACTCGGTACTGGTACCCTGTGTATATAGCCTGGTTATCATCGACTCAGTACTGGTACCCTGTATATATAGCCTGGTTATCATCGACTCAGTACTGGTACCCTGTATATATAGCCAAGTTATCATTGACTCTGTACTGGTACCCTGTGTATATAGCCAAGTTATCATTGACTCTGTACTGGTACCCTGTATATATAGCCAAGTTATCATTGACTCGGTACTGGTACCCTGTGTATATAGCCTGGTTATCATCGACTCAGTACTGGTACCCTGTATATATAGCCTGGTTATCATCGACTCAGTACTGGTACCCTGTATATATAGCCTGGTTATCATTGACTCTGTACTGGTACCCTGTATATATAGCCAAGTTATCATTGACTCGGTACTGGTACCCTGTGTATATAGCCTGGTTATCATCGACTCAGTACTGGTACCCTGTATATATAGCCTGGTTATCATCGACTCAGTACTGGTACCCTGTATATATAGCCTGGTTATCATCGACTCAGTACTGGTACCCTGTATATATAGCCTGGTTATCATTGACTCTGTACTGGTACCCTGTGTATATAGCCAAGTTATCATTGACTCTGTACTGGTACCCTGTGTATATAGCCAAGTTATCATTGACTCTGTACTGGTACCCTGTGTATATAGCCAAGTTATCATTGACTCGGTACTGGTACCCTGTATATATAGCCAAGTTATCATTGACTCTGTACTGGTACCCTGTGTATATAGCCAAGTTATCATTGACTCTGTACTGGTACCCTGTGTATATAGCCAAGTTATCATTGACTCTGTACTGGTACCCTGTATATATAGCCAAGTTATCATTGACTCTGTACTGGTACCCTGTGTATATAGCCAAGTTATCATTGACTCTGTACTGGTACCCTGTATATATAGCCTGGTTATCATTGACTCTGTACTGGTACCCTGTGTCTATAGCCAAGTTATCATTGACTCTGTACTGGTACCCTGTGTATATAGCCAAGTTATCATTGACTCTGTACTGGTACCCTGTGTATATAGCCAAGTTATCATTGACTCTGTACTGGTACCCTGTGTATATAGCCAAGTTATCATTGACTCTGTACTGGTACCCTGTATATATAGCCAAGTTATCATTGACTCTGTACTGGTACCCTGTGTATATAGCCAAGTTATCATTGACTCTGTACTGGTACCCTGTGTATATAGCCTGGTTATCATTGACTCTGTACTGGTACCCTGTGTATATAGCCAAGTTATCATTGACTCTGTACTGGTACCCTGTGTATATAGCCAAGTTATCATTGACTCTGTACTGGTACCCTGTATATATAGCCAAGTTATCATTGACTCTGTACTGGTACCCTGTATATATAGCCTGGTTATCATTGACTCTGTACTGGTACCCTGTATATATAGCCTGGTTATCATTGACTCTGTACTGGTACCCTGTGTATATAGCCTGGTTATCATTGCTCATTGTGTATTTGTTCCTCTTTTTAATTTTTTTTTATCTACAAATGTTTCTCTGTGCATTGTTGGGAAAGGTTCGTAAGTAAGCATTTCACTGTTGGTCTACACCTGCTATTGCATTAATGTTTCATTGCTCTTTGTTATAGGGCTGGAATACAACCCTTGTTATTGGGCCGGAATATGACCCTTGTTATAGGTCCGGAATACGACCCTTGTTATCGAACCGTAATACGACCCTTGTTATAGGGCTGGAATACGACCCTTGTTATAGGGCCGGAATGTGAACCTTGTTATAGGGCCGGAATACGACCCTTGATTTGAAAATATATGTTTGATGCATGCCTGTGAGAATCAAATTAGAATGACAATAAAATCCCCGTAAAAATCTGTCGGTTTAAGCTAGAGACATCAGGGTTTTCTGTCTCAATCCAACGATGTCGGCCTTCCGCCTCTGCGGTGAAAGGTGGCAGAGCTAAGGAGGTGTTTGTCAGACCAGGAGACATTAGGAAATTAGTTCTTCTCACAAAAACGTCTGTACGCCGAATGTTTTGGCTTAGAAACTATTATGACACCTCTATGGAAAGATGAGACTCTCGCAAACACAAGAGATATCCACTACTTGACCAACATTATGTGGACACTCGTTGGGCATTAACATGGAGTTGGTCCTCTCTTTGCTGCTAAAACAGGCTCTGTGCAGGCTAGTCAAGTTCTTCCACACTGATCTGGACAAACCATTTCCGTATGGACCTCGCTTTGTGCATGAGTCGTTGTCATGTTGAAATGGGAAAGGGCCTTCCCCAAACTGTTGCCACAAAGTTGGATGCAAAGGAATTGTCTAGAATGTCATTGTTATGCTGTAGCGTTAAGATTTCTCTTCACTGGAACTAAGAGGCCTAACCCGAACCATGAAAAACAGCCCAATACCATTATTCCTCCTCCACCAAAATGTAGAATTGGCTCTACAGTATATATTGGGGCAGGTAGCGTTTTCCTGGCATCCGCCAAACCCAGATTCATCCATCGGACTTCCAGATGGTGAAGTGTGATTCATCACTTCAGAGAACGCGTTTCCACTCCTCCAGAGTCCAATGGAGGCAAGCTTTATACCACTTCAGCTGACTCTTGGCATTGGGCGTGGTGATCTTAGGCTTGTGTGCGGCTGCTCGGCCATGGAAACCCATTTCAGGAAGCATGAACTCTGTAGTGGAGTGTTGCAACCGAGGAAAGGCTATTTTTATGCGCTACACGCTTCAGCACTTGGCTGTCCTGTTCTGTGAGCTTGTGTTGGCCTACCACTTTGCGGCTGAGCCGTTGTTTCTCCTAGAAGGTTCCACTTCACAAAAACCATATCTGTGTGCTCGATTTTATAGACCTGTCCGCAACTGGTGTGGCAGAAATAGCCGAATCCACTCATTTTGAAGGAGTGTCCACATACTATTGTATATATAATATAGTGTAGATCTATGACATAGATAGGACAGACACTTCAACATAGATAGGACAGACACTTCAACATAGAGAGGAAAGACAATTTAAAACAAACTTCCTTTGATTTATTTTTGTGCTTTCTATATGTCTGAATCTGTCATTCAATGTGTTTCTATGGGATTAATAGCAGTAAGTTTTTAAATATTGTTTTTTACTACACGGGTCCTAAAATGCTATATTTATTGGCTAAATGATCCTTGGTATGACCAAATGTAATTATTTTAAGATGTTAGCTTAGTATAAACCCAACCCCGGGCCATTAGACTCTGTGGGGTTAAACCCAACCCCGGGCCATTAGACTCTGTGGGGTTAAACCCAACCCCGGGCCATTAGACTCTGTGGGGTTAAACCCAACCCCGGGCCATTAGACTCTGTGGGGTTAAACCCAACCCCGGGCCATTAGACTCTGTGGGGTTAAACCCAACCCCGGGCCATTAGACTCTGTGGGGTTAAACCCAACCCTGGGCCATTAGACTCTGTGGGGTTAAAGGGCATGAATACGACGATTCCTATGTAATGGCCCCTGCCCCCAGGCGAGTAGCAACATACCGGGCCATGACAGATGGAGAGGGGACAGGGGAAACGTTATACCGGCGAGGATGAAACCATGACAGACGGAGAGGAGGCAGGGGAAACGTTATACCGGCGAGGATTAAACCATGACAGACGGAGAGGGTACACTGCTCTATAGATACCTTGGTCTATAGGCACCCTGGTCTATAGGCACCCTGGTCCATAGGTACCCTGGTCCATAGGTACCCTGGTCCATAGGTACCCTGGTCTATAGGCACCCTGGTCTATAGGCACCCTGGTCTATAGGTACCCTGGTCTATAGGCACCCTGGTCTATAGGCACCCTGGTCTATAGGCACCCTGGTCGATAGGTACCCTGGTCTATAGGTACCCTGGTCTATAGATACCCTGGTCTATAGGTACACTGGTCTATAGGTACACTGGTCTATAGGCACCCTGGTCTATAGGTACAGTGGTCTATAGGTACCCTGGTCTACAGGTACAGTGGTCTATAGGTACACTGGTCTATAGGTACACTGGTCTATAGGCACCCTGGTCTATAGGTACAGTGGTCTATAGGTACCCTGGTCTACAGGTACAGTGGTCTATAGGTACACTGGTCCAGTGCAACTTATGTCATGTGGGATGCAGCATTTTCTACTTATCCAAATTCATTTCTGACTGAGCTTCAATGTGTCAGCCAGGAGCAGGTCTTTAGGGTTGAGGTGTCAGGTGGAGGCCTTTAGGGTTGTGGTGTCAGGTGGAGGCCTTTAGGGTTGTGGTGTCAACCAGGTGGAGGTCTTTAGGGTTGAGGTGTCAGCCAGGTGGAGGTCTTTAGGGTTGTGGTGTCAGGTGGAGGCCTTTAGGGTTGTGGGGTCAGCCAGGTGGAGGTCTTCAGGGTTGACGTGTCTGCCAGGAGCAGGTCTTTAGGGTTGTGGTGTCAGGTGGAGGTCTTTAGGGTTGTGGTGTCAGCCAGGTGCAGGTCTATAGGGTTGAGGTGTCAGGTGCAGGTCTTCAGGGTTGTGGTGTCAGCCAGGAGCAGGTCTTTAGTGTTGTGGTGTCAGGTGGAGGTCTTTAGGGTTGAGGTGTCAGCCAGGTGCAGGTCTTTAGGGTTGTGGTGTCAGGTGCAGGTCTTTAGGGTTGTGGTGTCAGCCGGGTGAAGGTCTTTAGGGTTGAGGTGTCAGGTGCAGGTCTTTAGGGTTGAGGTGTCAGGTGCAGGTATTTAGGGTTGTGGTGTCAGGTGAGGGTCTTTAGGGTTGAGGTGTCAGGTGGAGGTCTTTAGGGTTGAGGTGTCAGGTGTAGGTCTTTAGGGTTGAGGTGTCAGGTGCAGGTCTTTAGGGTTGAGGTGTCAGCCAGGTGGAGGTCTTTAGGGTTGTAGTGTCAGGTGGAGGCCTTTAGGGTTGTGGTGTCAGCCAGGTGGAGGTCTTCAGGGTTGACGTGTCTGCCAGGAGCAAGTCTTTAGGGTTGTGATGTCAGGTGGAGGTCTTTAGGGTTGTGGTGTCAGCCAGGTGCAGGTCTATAGGGTTGAGGTGTCAGGTGGAGGTCTTTAGGGTTGTGGTGTCAGCCAGGTGCAGGTCTATAGGGTTGAGGTGTCAGGTGGAGGTCTTTAGGGTTGTGGTGTCAGGAGCAGGTCTTCAGGGTTGACATGTCTGCCAGGAGCAGGTCTTTAGGGTTGTGGTGTCAGGTGGAGGTCTTTAGGGTTGTGGTGTCAGGTGGAGGTCTTTAGGGTTGTGGTGTCAGGTGGAGGTCTTTCGGGTTGTGGTGTCAGCCAGGTGCAGGTCTATAGGGTTGAGGTGTCAGGTGCAGGTCTTCAGGGTTGTGGGGTCAGCCAGGAGCAGGTATTTAGGGTTGTGGTGTCAGCCAGGTGGAGGTCTTTAGTGTTGTGGTGTCAGCCAGGTGGAGGTCTTTAGGGTTGAGGTGTCAGCCAGGTGCAGGTCTTTAGGGTTGTGGTGTCAGGTGCAGGTCTTTAGGGTTGTGGTGTCAGCCGGGTGGAGGTCTTTAGGGTTGAGGTGTCAGGTGCAGGTCTTTAAGGTTGAGGTGTCAGGTGCAGGTATTTAGGGTTGTGGTGTCAGGTGCAGGTCTTTAGGGTTGAGGTGTCAGGTGGAGGTCTTTAGGGTTGAGGTGTCAGGTGCAGGTCTTTAGGGTTGACGTGTCAGGTGGAGGTCTTTAGGGTTGAGGTGTCAGGTGCAGGTCTTTAGGGTTGAGGTGTCAGGTGCAGGTATTTAGGGTTGTGGTGTCAGGTGCAGGTCTTTAGGGTTGAGGTGTCAGGTGGAGGTCTTTAGGGTTGAGGTGTCAGGTGGAGGTCTTTAGGGTTGAGGTGTCAGGTGCAGGTCTTTAGGGTTGAGGTGTCAGGTGCAGGTCTTTAGGGTTGTGGTGTCAGCCAGGTGCAGGTCTTTAGGGTTGAGGTGTCAGGTGGAGGTCTTTAGGGTTGTGGTGTCAGCCAGGTGCAGGTCTTTAGTGTTCTGGTGTCAACCAGGTGGAGGTCTTTAGGGTTGTGGTGTCAGCCAGGTGCAGGTCTTTAGTGTTCTGGTGTCAACCAGGTGGAGGTCTTTAGGGTTGTGGTGTGAGCCAGGTACAGGTATTCAGGGTTGAGGTATCTCAAGAACAGGTCACTCAGTGTTGTCTCTATAAGTACATTTAAACAAAACAGTGGACAGGGCTCTGGACAGACAACGGAACTTAGAGATCATCTCATTATGTACATCAGTCATTCCACACCATTTGAAAGAGCGACCTGGCTCTCCGTATTTTGTTGGTCTGTGACCCTCTCGCCCCGCGCCCCCGGTCAGAGAAGATGGGGAATGATTCATGACTTCAGAGTTACATTATAGGGTTACTTCATGGACATTCACAGGCAGACATGGAAAGTAGAACCGGAAGTGGTTCTGTGACAGGAGAAAATACAGGCGATGAATATTCACATACCAAATGAATCCACCAAGAAGTTACAGATACAGAAGATTACAGGATAGAGCAGACATGGCAAGGAACTGTCCCTCCCTCTACTACTACTGACCAACCAGCAGTAATATACACAACTACCATGTCCCTCCCTCTACTACTGACCAACCAGCAGTAATATACACAACTACAATGTCCCTCCCTCTACTACTACTGACCAACCAGCAGTAATATACACAACTACAATGTCCCTCCCTCTACTACTACTGACCAACCAGCAGTAATATACACAACTACAATGTCCCTCCCTCTACTACTACTGACCAACCAGCAGTAATATACACAACTACAATGTCCCTCCCTCTACTACTACTGACCAACCAGCAGTAATATACACAACTACAAAGTCCCTCCCTCTACTACTACTGACCAACCAGCAGTAATATACACAACTACAATGTCCCTCCCTCTACTACTACTGACCAACCAGCAGTAATATACACAACTACAATGTCCCTCCCTCTACTACTACTGACCAACCAGCAGTAATATACACAACTACAATGTCCCTCCCTCTACTACTACTGACCAACCAGCAGTAATATACACAACTACAATGTCCCTCCCTCTACTACTACTGACCAACCAGCAGTAATATACACAACTACAATGTCCCTCCCTCTACTACTACTGACCAACCAGCAGTAATATACACAACTACAATGTCCCTCCCTCTACTACTACTGACCAACCAGCAGTAATATACACAACTACAATGTCCCTCCCTCTACTACTACTGACCAACCAGCAGTAATATACACAACTACAATGTCCCTCCCTCTACTACTACTGACCAACCAGCAGTAATATACACAACTACAATGTCCCTCCCTCTACTACTACTGACCAACCAGCAGTAATATACACAACTACAATGTCCCTCCCTCTACTACTACTGACCAACCAATATACACAACTACAAAGTCCCTCCCTCTACTACTACTGACCAACCAATATACACAACTACAAAGTCCCTCCCTCTACTTACTTTGTACACCATCCCACATGTCAAGATATGAGTCCAGCTGTGTTGGGCAGGGAAGAGGTGTAGGAGCTTGTCTCTCTGCAACTGCTTGAAGAAGACTGAAAGGGGGCGGCAGGAATTGGGGATCTGGAACCCAAGATGACTGCCTTTGATTGGCTGACCCCCACGTTGCGATAAGGCACCTGGCAACCTGGTCCCTAGCAACTGCTAGGTTCTGACAAGAGATTAAAAAGCATTGTTATATGATTTGAATATTTCTAACAAATCAACACTTGACTTTTTATGCAAATCAAAGGTTGTACAAGTAGACCAGACCCCTTTTTTGGAACAATTATCACTTTGTTTTTATGTATCAATG
This sequence comes from Oncorhynchus nerka, assembly GCF_034236695.1. Taxonomy (NCBI): domain Eukaryota; kingdom Metazoa; phylum Chordata; class Actinopteri; order Salmoniformes; family Salmonidae; genus Oncorhynchus; species Oncorhynchus nerka. The sequence goes on from NC_088406.1 coordinate 2,273,845, forward strand.
ACAAGCAATGCAAAAAAAGTTATTGTGAACAAGAGATTTAACAGGTAATGTCTGTTATAAAAACCTCGGACCATTTAAGCTGGAGATATACGTTTTGCATTGGATGCATCTCATTCCACCACATCCGCCAACCGATGCACTTCCGCATCTGTGGTGAAAGGTGAACGAGAGATGTTTGTCAGACCCGCCAGAAAATAGGTCTTCTCACAAAATCGTCTGTAACGTCAGAACTGTTTGGCCTCTATGGAAAGATGTAGGTGAGAATCTCGTGAACACATACACTATATATATATACACAAAGGTATGTGGACACCCTTTAAATGAGTGGATTCGGCTATTTCAGCCACACCGATTGCTGACTGTTGTATACAATCGAGAACACAGCCATGCAATCTCTATAGACAAACATTGGCAGTAGAATGGCCTTACTGAAGACCTCAGTGACTTTCACCTTTCCAACAAGTCAGTTCGTCAAATTTCTGCATTGCTAGAACTGAAAGTCCTGTTAATGTGAAGTGGAAAACGTCAAGGAGAAACAACGGCTCAGCTGCGAAGTGGTAGGCCACACAAACTGACAGAATGGGACCTCCGAGTGCCGAAGCATGTAAAAATCATCTGTCTCTGAGTTCCAAACTGCCTCTGGAAGCAACATCAGCACAATAACTATTCTTCGGGAGCTTCATGAAATGGGTTTCCATGACCACCATGATCAATGCCATACGTCGGCTGGAGTGGTGTAAAGATCGCTGCTTTTGGACTCTTGAGCAGTAGAAACTCGTTCTCTGGAGTGATGAATCACGCTTCACCATCTCGCAGTCCGACGGATGAATCTGGATTTGGCGGATGCAAGGAGAACACTACCTGACCGAATGCATAGTGCCTACTGTAAAGTTTGGTGGAGGAGGAATAACTCAAACTAAAAGCATTGTCTTTGGGAAAAATCATTCAATAAACCCTAAACTAAATCTAGTAATAAATAATGTGGAAATTGAGCAAGTTGAGGTGACTAAACCGCTTGGGGTAACTCTGGATCAACAAAACATGTTGATACAACCCCCATCGAACACCTTTGGTATGAATTGGTATACCGACTGTGAGCCAGGCCTAATTTCCCAACAACAGTACCCAAGCTCACTAATGCTCTTGTGGCTGAATGGAAGCAATTCCTCGCAGCAAAGTTCCAACATCTAGTGGAAAGCTTTCCCAGAAGAGTGGAGGCTGTTATAGCAGAAAGTACATTAGCGTGTCTAGTTTGAGAAACAGACGCCTCACAAGTCCTCAACTGGCAGTTTCATTAAATAGTACACGCAAAACACCAGTCTCAACGTCAACAGTGAAGAGGCGACTCGAGGTTGATGGCCTTCTAGTGTTAAAAAAATTAAAATATATTTTGCACAATCTTGGGATTCTCTCAACCAGATTCATGAGGTAGTCAACTGGAATGTGCCTTGTTAAAAGTGAATTTGTGAAAATGTTATCCTTCTTAATGAGTTTGAGACAATCAGTTATGTTGTGACAAGGTAGGGTTGGTATACAGAAGATAGCCCTGTTTGGTAAAAGACCAAGTCCATATTATGGCAAGAACAGCTCAAATAAGCAAAGAGAAACAACAGTCCGTCATTATTTCAAGACATGAAGGTTAGTCAATCAGCAAAATTTCAAGAACTTTGAAAGTTTCTTCAAGTGCAGTCGCAAAAACCATCAAACATTATGATTTAACTGGCTCTCATGAGGACCGCCACAGGAAAGGAAGACCCAGAGTTACCTCTGCTGCAGAGGATAAGTTCATTAGAGTTACCAGCCTCAGAAATTGCAGCCCAAATAAATTCATCACAGTAACAGACACACCTCAACATCAACTGTTCAGAAGAGACTGTGTGAATCAGGCCTTCATGGTCGAATTGATGCAAAGAAACCACTACTAAAGGACACCAATAATAAGAAGAGACTTGCTTGGGCCAAGAAACCCGAGCAATGGACATTAGACCTGTGGAAATATGTCCTTTGGTCTGATAAGTCCAAAATGTAGATTTTTTGTTTCAACCGCTGTGTCTTTGTGATGCGCAGAGTAGATGTGTGGTTCCCACCGTGAAGCATGGAGGAGGAGGTGTGTGGTTCCCACCGTGAAGCATGGAGGAGGAGGTGTGTGGTTCCCACCATGAAGCATGGAGGAGGAGGTGTGTGGTTCCCACTGTGAAGCATGGAGGAGGAGGTGTGTGGTTCCCACCGTGAAGCATGGAGGAGGAGGTGTGTGGTTCCCACCGTGAAGCATGGAGGAGGAGGTGTGTGGTTCCCACCGTGAAGCATGGAGGAGGAGGTGTGTGGTTCCCACCGTGAAGCATGGAGGAGGTGTGGTGGTATGGGGGTGCTTTGCTGGTGACATTGTCTGTGATTTATTTAGAATTCAAGACACACTTAACCAGCATGGCTAGCACAACATTCTGCAGTGATACGCCATCCCATCTGGTTTGAGCTTGGTGGCACTATAATTTGTTTTTCAACAGGATAATGACCCAACACACCTCCAGGTTGTTTAAGAGCTATTTGACCAAGATGGAGAGTGATGGAGTGCTGCATCAGATGACCTGGCCTCTACAATCAACTGACCTCAAGCCAATTGAGATGGTTTGGGATGAGTTGGACTGCAGAGTGAAGGAAAAGCAGCCAACAAGTGCTCAGCATATGTGGGAACTCCTTCAAGACTGTTGGAAAAGCATTCCAGGTGAAGCTGGTTGAGAGAATGCCAAGAGTGTGCAAAGCTGTCATCAAGGCAAAGGGTGGCTACTTGAAAAATCTAAAATCTAAAATGTATTTTATGAACATAACAATATTCAACAACTGAGACAAAACCTGAACAAGTTCCACAGACATGTGACTAACAGAAATGGAATAATGTATCCCTGAACAAAGGGGGGGGACAAACCAAAAGTAACAGTTAGTATCTGGTGTGGCCACCAGCTGCGTTAAGTAATGCAGTGCATCTCCTCCTCGTGGACTGCACCAGATTTGACCGTTCTTGCTGTGATATGTTACCCACTCTTCCACCAAGACACCTGCAAGTTCCCGGACATTTCTGGGAGAAATGGCACTAGCCCTCACCCTCCAATCCAACAGGTCCCAGACGTGCTCAATGGGATTGAGATCCGGGCTGTTCGTTGTTGCCGGTGATGTCTGGTGAGGACCTGCGTTACAACAGGCCTACAAGCACTCAGTCCAGCCTATTACGGACAGTCTGAGCACTGATGCAGGGATTGTGCATTCCTGGTGTAACTTGGGCAGTTGTTGTTGCCATCCTGTACCTGTCCCGCAGGTGTGATGTTCGGATGTACCGATCCTGTGTTGTTACATGTGGTCTGCCACTGCGAGGATGATCAGCTGTCCATCCTGTCTCCCTGTAGCGCTGTCTTAGACGTCTCACAGTACGGACATTGTAATTTATTGCCCTGGACACATCTACAGTCCTCATGCCTCCTTGCAGCATGCCTAAGGCGCATTTACGCAGATGAGCAGAGACCCTGGGCATCTTTCTTTTGGTGTTTTTCAGAGTCAGTAGAAAGGCCTCTTTAGTGTCCTATGTTTTCATAACTGTGACCTTAATTGCCTACCGTCTGTAAACAATTAATGAAGATGCACCGTTCCACAAGTGCATGTTCATTAATTGTTTATGGTTCATTGAACAAGCATGGGAAACAGAGTTTAAACCCTTTACAATAAAAATCTCTGATGTTATTTGGATTTTTACGAATTATCTTTGAAAGACAGGGTTCTGAAAAAGGGACGTTTCTTTTGTTGCTGAGTTGACATGATTCACTATTTCAGAGTTTTGATGTCTCCACTATTATTCTACTGTCACGACTTCCATCGTCATCACCGTCCTACTAGCTGCCACTGAAGTTGGCTCCCCTGCCTGTTCGGGTGGTGCTCGGCGGTCGTCGTCTCCGGTCTACTAGCCGCCACTGAAGTTGGCTCCCCTGCCTGTTCGGGTGGTGCTCGGCGGTCGTCGTCTCCGGTCTACTAGCCGCCACTGAAGTTGGCTCCCCTGCCTGTTCGGGTGGTGCTCGGCGGTCGTCGTCACCGTCCTACTAGCCGCCACTGAAGTTGGCTCCCCTTCCTGTTCGGGTGGTGCTCGGCGGTCGTCGTCACCGTCCTACTAGCCGCCACTGAAGTTGGCTCCCCTTCCTGTTCGGGTGGTGCTCGGCGGTCGTCGTCACCGTCCTACTAGCCGCCACTGAAGGTGGCTCCCCTTCCTGTTCGGGTGGTGCTCGGCGGTCGTCGTCACCGTCCTACTAGCCGCCACTGAAGGTGGCTCCCCTTCCTGTTCGGGTGGTGCTCGGCGGTCGTCGTCACCGTCCTACTAGCCGCCACTGAAGTTGGCTCCCCTTCCTGTTCGGGTGGTGCTCGGCGGTCGTCGTCACCGTCCTACTAGCCGCCACTGAAGTTGGCTCCCCTTCCTGTTCGGGTGGTGCTCGGCGGTCGTCGTCACCGTCCTACTAGCCGCCACTGAAGTTGGCTCCCCTGCCTGTTCGGGTGGTGCTCGGCGGTCGTTGTCTCCGGTCTACTAGCCGCCACTGAAGGTGGCTCCCCTGCCTGTTCGGGTGGTGCTCGGCGGTCGTTGTCTCCGGTCTACTAGCCGCCACTGAAGTTGGCTCCCTGTTCGGGTGGTGCTCGGCGGTCGTCGTCTCCGGTCTACTAGCCGCCACTGAAGGTGGCTCCCCTGCCTGTTCGGGTGGTGCTCGGCGGTCGTTGTCTCCGGTCTACTAGCCGCCACTGAAGTTGGCTCCCTGTTCGGGTGGTGCTCGGAGGTCGTTGTCTCCGGTCTACTAGCCGCCACTGAAGTTGGCTCCCCTGCCTGTTCGGGTGGTGCTCGGCGGTCGTCGTCACCGTCCTACTAGCCGCCACTGAAGTTGGCTCCCCTTCCTGTTCGGGTGGTGATCGGCGGTCGTCGTCACCGTCCTACTAGCCGCCACTGAAGTTGGCTCCCCTTCCTGTTCGGGTGGTGCTCGGCGGTCGTCGTCACCGTCCTACTAGCCGCCACTGAAGTTGGCTCCCCTGCCTGTTCGGGTGGTGCTCGGCGGTCGTCGTCACCGTCCTACTAGCCGCCACTGAAGTTGGCTCCCCTGCCTGTTCGGGTGGTGCTCGGCGGTCGTCGTCACCGTCCTACTAGCCGCCACTGAAGTTGGCTCCCCTTCCTGTTCGGGTGGTGATCGGCGGTCGTCGTCACCGTCCCTACTAGCCGCCACTGAAGTTGGCTCCCCTTCCTGTTCGGGTGGTGCTCGGCGGTCGTCGTCACCGTCCTACTAGCCGCCACTGAAGTTGGCTCCCCTGCCTGTTCGGGTGGTGCTCGGCGGTCGTCGTCACCGTCCTACTAGCCGCCACTGAAGTTGGCTCCCCTGCCTGTTCGGGTGGTGCTCGGCGGTCGTCGTCTCCGGTCTACTAGCCGCCACTGAAGTTGGCTCCCCTGCCTGTTCGGGTGGTGCTCGGCGGTCGTCGTCTCCGGTCTACTAGCCGCCACTGAAGTTGGCTCCCCTGCCTGTTCGGGTGGTGCTCGGCGGTCGTCGTCACCGTCCTACTAGCCGCCACTGAAGTTGGCTCCCCTTCCTGTTCGGGTGGTGATCGGCGGTCGTCGTCACCGTCCTACTAGCCGCCACTGAAGTTGGCTCCCCTTCCTGTTCGGGTGGTGCTCGGCGGTCGTCGTCACCGTCCTACTAGCCGCCACTGAAGTTGGCTCCCCTGCCTGTTCGGGTGGTGCTCGGCGGTCGTCGTCACCGTCCTACTAGCCGCCACTGAAGTTGGCTCCCCTGCCTGTTCGGGTGGTGCTCGGCGGTCGTCGTCTCCGGTCTACTAGCCGCCACTGAAGGTGGCTCCCCTGCCTGTTCGGGTGGTGCTCGGCGGTCGTTGTCTCCGGTCTACTAGCCGCCACTGAAGTTGGCTCCCTGTTCGGGTGGTGCTCGGCGGTCGTCGTCTCCGGTCTACTAGCCGCCACTGAAGGTGGCTCCCCTGCCTGTTCGGGTGGTGCTCGGCGGTCGTCGTCTCCGGTCTACTAGCCGCCACTGAAGTTGGCTCCCCTGCCTGTTCGGGTGGTGCTCGGCGGTCGTCGTCTCCGGTCTACAAGCCGCCACTGAAGTTGGCTCCCCTGCCTGTTCGGGTGGTGCTCGGCGGTCGTCGTCACCGTCCTACTAGCCGCCACTGAAGTTGGCTCCCCTGCCTGTTCGGGTGGTGCTCGGCGGTCGTTGTCTCCGGTCTACTAGCCGCCACTGAAGTTGGCTCCCCTGCCTGTTCGGGTGGTGCTCGGCGGTCGTTGTCTCCGGTCTACTAGCCACCACTGAAGTTGGCTCCCTGTTCGGGCGGTGCTCGGCGGTCGTCGTCACCGTCCTACTAGCCGCCACCGATCCCTTTTTCGTTTGTCTGTTGGTTTTGTCTTATTAGTTTCACCGGTGTTTCTGTTGTTTGGCTTAATGAACTTCCCTATATTTAGTAGGTAGACCCACCCTTGTTTTGTGCGCGATTGTCTTTATGTTACGCGTGTGCATTTATGTGGATTTATTTTATGAACTTGGCACCCTGTGTTTTTTGGGTTGTCACGTTGTTGTCCGCGCCCTGTATTGTTGGGCTTATCATTTTGTGTGCCGAAGTAAAGAGCACTTTTCCCCAGTGGAACTCTCTGCATCTGATTCCTTCACCCACCTAGTCCAGCGTGACATCTACAATGTAGAAGATAGACAAAATAAAGAAAAACCCTTCAATGAGTAGGTTGTGTCCAAACTTTTGACTGGTACTGTATAGATGAAAAAATTTAATTAAATTGACATTTTATTAATTTCCACAATTGACGAATAATATGCGTAATAAACTAGGCACTTCCTCAAAAGGATTGTATAACCAGGACTGGCAAGGTGACATCCACATTTTTGTCAAGCAATTATTATTTTGGCAAACAATTATTGTGATTCATCCTGTACCTAACATCATTACTCCATAGCAACAGATGTAGAATACATTCTATACTGTCCCTAACATCATTACCCCATAGCAACAGATGTAGAATACATTCTATACTGTCCCTAACATCATTACTCCATAGCAACAGATGTAGAATACATTCTATACTGTCCCTAAGATCATTACCCCATAGTAACAGATGTACAATACATTCTATACTGTCCCTAATATCATTACCCCATAGCAACAGATGTAGAATACATTCTATACTGTCCCTAACATCATTACCCCATAGCAACAGATGTAGAATACATTCTATACTGTCCCTAACATCATTACCCCATAGCAACAGATGTAGAATACATTCTATACTGTCCCTAACATCATTACCCCATAGCAACAGATGTAGAATACATTCTATACTGTCCCTAACATCATTACTCCATAGCAACAGATGTAGAATACATTCTATACTGTCCCTAAGATCATTACCCCATAGCAACAGATGTAGAATACATTCTATACTGTCCCTAACATCATTACCCCATAGCAACAGATGTAGAATACATTCTATACTGTCCCTAACATCATTACCCCATAGCAACAGATGTAGAATACATTCTATACTGTCCCTAACATCATTACCCCATAGCAACATATGTAGAATACATTCTATACTGTCCCTAGCATCATTACTCCATAGCAACAGATGTAGAATACATTCTATACGGTCCCTAACATCATTACTCCATAGCAACAGATGTAGGATACATTCTATACCGTCCCTAACATCATTACCCCATAGCAACAGATGTAGGATACATTCTATACTGTCCCTAACATCATTACCCCATAGCAACAGATGTAGGGTACATTCTATACTGTCCCTAAGATCATTACCCCATAGCAACAGATGTAGAATACATGCTATACTGTCCCTAACATCATTACCCCATAGCAACAGATGTAGGGTACATTATATACTGTCCCTAACATCATTACTCCATAGCAACAGATGTAGAATACATTCTACACTGTCCCTAACATCATTACCCCAGAGCAACAGATGTAGAATACATTCTATACTGTCCCTAACATCATTACCCCATAGCAACAGATGTAGAATACATTCTATACTGTCCCTAACATCATTACCCCATAGCAACAGATGTAGAATACATTCTATACTGTCCCTAAGATCATTACCCCATAGCAACAGATGTGGGATGCACAAATGCTCTCTCTCCGGCCTCCCCCACAAACACATCTACCCCTCTCTCCCCTTCCACCCCCGGCCTGACCTACACCCCCCCTCCCCCACCCACAAACACATCTACCCCTCTCTCCCCTTCCCCCTGGCCTGACCTACACCCCCCCCACCCACAAACACATCTACCCCTCTCTCCCCTTCCACCCCCGACCTGACCTACACCCCCCCCCCCACAAACACACACACACAGGCACGCACGCATGCACACACACACACTCACTCACTCACTCACTCACTCACTCACTCACCCACTCACTCACTCAAGCACAGTTTCATCAGGGGGCCCCCCACGTCGACCTCTGTATCATAGTTTCATCAGGGGGCCCCCACGTCGACCTCTGTATCGTAGTCTCATCAGGGGGCCCCCCACGTCGACCTCTGTATCATAGTTTCATCAGGGGGCCCCCCACGTCGACCTCTGTATCATAGTTTCATCAGGGGGCCCCCCACGTCGACCTCTGTATCATAGTTTCATCAGGGGGCCCCCACGTCGACCTCTGTATCATAGTTTCATCAGGGGGCCCCCACGTCGACCTCTGTATCGTAGTCTCATCAGGGGGCCCCCACGTCGACCTCTGTATCGTAGTCTCATCAGGGGGCCCCCACGTCGACCTCTGTATCGTAGTTTCATCAGGGGGCCCCCCACGTCGACCTCTGTATCATAGTTTCATCAGGGGGCCCCCACGTCGACCTCTGTATCATAGTCTCATCAGGGGGCCCCCCACATCGACCTCTGTATCGTAGTCTCATCAATGTCGGGGATTAGGTCCTGGTCCCGGGTGAGCAGTATGACCTGTAAGGCCGAGTCACTGACTAATAATTATTCATCAAAAATGTAGGTTAGTGATTTCTGATCTTTAGTGTCCAGAAGTTATTTTCAGTCATAGGAAACAATGAAGACACATTATGTACTATTACATACCACTACACTATAGTTTGTGACAAAACTGAAAATAGTGTAGAGAATCATTGTACCATCTAAACCGCTGTGAAATATATGTTCAATAACACAAAATATTGTATTAAAGTTGTTTGAAGCTGGTTTACAAAACCTAATGTAAAAGACACAAGAAACTCAAATTTAAGAACGAGAAGCATAAAAATAGCACACATAGAACAGATCTACTAGACTGGCTTTCAATGAGAATGATAGATCTATAACACATAGAACACATCTACCATTCCAGTGTTTTACTTGCTATATTGTATTTACTTTGCCACCATGGCCTTTTTTTGCCTTTACCTCCCTTCTCACCTCATTTGCTCACATCGTATATAGACTTGTTTATACTGTATTATTGACTGTATGTTTGTTTTACTCCATGTGTAACTCTGTGTCGTTGTATCTGTCGAACTGCTTTGCTTTATCTTGGCCAGGTCGCAATTGTAAATTAGAACTTGTTCTCAACTTGCCTACCTGGTTAAATAAAGGTGAAATAAAAAATAAATAAAAATCTACGGCTTCTTAGACTGGCTTTCAATGAGAATGACAGATCTATAACACATAGAACAGATCTACAGCTTCTTAGACTGGCTTTCAATGAGAATGACAGATCTATAACACATAGAACAGATCTACAGCTTCTTAGACTGGCTTTCAATGAGAATGACAGATCTATAACACATAGAACAGATCTACAGCATCTTAGACTGGCGTTCAATGAGAATGATAGATCTATAACACATAGAACAGATCTACAGCATCTTAGACTGGCGTTCAATGAGAATGATAGATCTATAACACATAGAACAGATCTACAGCTTCTTAGACTGGCTTTCAATGAGAATGACAGATCTACATCTCACATGTCTATGTGAATTTGGTCAGGTCGCCCATAAAGTGACATATTGCAGCTTTAAGATCAGAGCAACAAAAAAACCACACAAAGTAGAATGACTGATCAGGAGCCCATAAAATGGCTGCTATAAACGCCAGCTCCATTCTAGCTGATGGAATGATGGCTATAAAAAAACCCACCTTAAGTATTAGCAAACTGCTTTCAATAGCAATATGCATTTGACTATTATGTACATAAAAACTTTAGGTGCCATTTAGTTGATTAGGGTTCAAACATATCGTGTATCATGTTCATTGGAATATCAGGTTTAAACTGGACTCCTGGATATCCAGGTACACAGGCTGCGCAGTAAATGTGTTGTCAGTCCATCTTCAACAGGTAGCCTGACCACATCTGAAAGGTGTTGAAGAGGGGCCACCTGCTGGCCAGTTCCGGTACTGTGCAGAAACTACAACCTTTTATATTATTCTCCGTTGTCAAGGAAGCGCGTCCTCGGGTTGCCAACATGGCGTGTGTCTGTTGTACACAGACAACTGTAGAAATTAATTTAGCTAGAAAACGCTAACTTGTTTATTTTTTTACTTGCTTATTAATAAAGTTTAGCTTTGGATCATTTTTTTCCCCTGGTGTGTGGCAATGGTTGCCATTGCCGATGTGGTATTACATGCGACGAAATGAACGGGAAAGCAGTGAGTGTTTAACGTTTCGTTAGCTGGGTCACTGCCCGTTTTCTATCTAGCATTTCTGTCTGGGTTTCGTTTTTTTGTCCTGGGTCTAATCCTGAACTGGGTCGAATGAAGACTGTGGGTGGTATTGGTAACCCCGTCGAGCCCGTCAGCTGTTTCCTAGAATGAAAGCTCTGAAGAACAACTTCTTCTACTCGTATCCTTGCACTACATTGGCATTGCTAATATAGCCTGGCTAACGTTGGCTCTGTGGGAAACATAACCTTAGGTAGTAGTGTGTTTTGTGTCTATTACCTATAGAGAATTATCCAGCTATAGATGGCTAGTTTAGGTCCTAATGTTTATATATTTTGAACAGAGTGGCAGACAGACTGGCAGACTGGCAGGCAGACAGACTGGCAGACAGACTGGCAGGCAGACAGACTGGCAGGCAGACAGACAGACTGGCAGGCAGACAGGCAGACAGGCAGGCAGGCAGGTAGGCCTGGCTGGCTGGCTGGCTGCTGACTGACTGACTGACTGACTGACTGACTGACTGACTGTTTGTTTATGTGTCAATTAATCCCATTAGGGATGGGGGTTTTGCCAACTAGCAGTTTGACATGAAAAATTAAATGGCATTCATTCATTCATTCTTTCATTCAGTAGATTGATACTGTGTTGCTGTTTTTATTTGTACTCTATCTAAATAGGCCTAATTGGGTTGGAATTCATTCACATGGTTCTGACTATAAACATTCTACTATTCTACATTTATATTCTGCAACTAGGCCTAGCCAACATAAAACATTGAGTTTAGGCTGAAGCTAGGCCTAGCCAACATAAAACATTGAGTTTAGGCTGAAGCTAGACCTAGCCACATAAAACATTGAGTTTAGGCTGAAGCCAGGCCTAGCCAACATAAAACATTGAGTTTAGGCTGAAGCTAGGCCTAGCCAACATAAAACATTGAATTTAGGCTGAAGCTAGGCCTAGCCAACATAAAACATTGAGTTTAGGCTGAAGCTAGGCCTAGCCAACATAAAACATTGAGTTTAGGCTGAAGCTAGGCCTAGCCACATAAAACATTGAGTTTAGGCTGAAGCTAGGCCTAGCCAACATAACACATTGAGTTTAGGCTGAAGCTAGGCCTAGCCAACATAAAACATTGAGTTTAGGCTGAAGCTAGGCCTAGCCACATAAAACATTGAGTTTAGGCTGAAGCTAGGCCTAGCCACATAAAACATTGAGTTTAGGCTGAAGCTAGGCCTAGCCAACATAAAACATTGAGTTTAGGCTGAAGCTAGGCCTAGCCACATAAAACATTGAGTTTAGGCTGAAGCTAGGCCTAGCCAACATAAAACATTGAGTTTAGGCTGAAGCTAGGCCTAGCCACATAAAACATTGAGTTTAGGCTGAAGCTAGGCCTAGCCAACATAAAACATTGAGTTTAGGCTGAAGCTAGGCCTAGCCAACATAAAACATTGAGTTTAGGCTGAAGCTAGGCCTAGCCACATAAAACATCGAGTTTAGGCTGAAGCTAGGCCTAGCCACATAAAACATTGAGTTTAGGCTGAAGCTAGGCCTAGCCAACATAAAACATTGAGTTTAGGCTGAAGCTAGGCCTAGCCACATAAAACATTGAGTTTAGGCTGAAGCTAAAACATTGGCCTAGGCCAACATAAAACATTGAGTTTAGGCTGAAGCTAGGCCTAGCCAACATAAAACATTGAGTTTAGGCTGAAGCTAGGCCTAGCCACATAAAACATTGAGTTTAGGCTGAAGCTAGGCCTAGCCACATAAAACATTGAGTTTAGGCTGAAGCTAGGCCTAGCCAACATAAAACATTGAGTTTAGGCTGAAGCTAGGCCTAGCCACATAAAACATTGAGTTTAGGCTGAAGCTTTAGGCCTAGCCAACATAAAACATTGAGTTTAGGCTGAAGCTAGGCCTAGCCACATAAAACATTGAGTTTAGGCTGAAGCTAGGCCTAGCCAACATAAAACATTGAGTTTAGGCTGAAGCTAGGCCTAGCCACATAAAACATTGAGTTTAGGCTGAAGCTAGGCCTAGCCAACATAAAACATTGAGTTTAGGCTGAAGCTAGCCAGGTTTAGGCCTAGCCAACATAAAACATTGAGTTTAGGCTGAAGCTAGGCCTAGCCACATAAAACATTGAGTTTAGGCTGAAGCTAGGCCTAGCCACATAAAACATTGAGTTTAGGCTGAAGCTAGGCCTAGCCAACATAAAACATTGAGTTTAGGCTGAAGCTAGGCCTAGCCAACATAAAACATTGAGTTTAGGCTGAAGCTAGGCCTAGCCAACATAAAACATTGAGTTTAGGCTGAAGCTAGGCCTAGCCAACATAAAACATTGAGTTTAGGCTGAAGCTAGGCCTAGCCAACATAAAACATTGAGTTTAGGCTGAAGCTAGGCCTAGCCAACATAAAACATTGAGTTTAGGCTGAAGCTAGGCCTAGCCAACATAAAACATTGAGTTTAGGCTGAAGCTAGGCCTAGCCAACATAAAACATTGAGTTTAGGCTAAAGCTAGGCCTAGCCAACATAAAACATTGAGTTTAGGCTGAAGCTAGGCCTAGCCAACATAAAACATTGAGTTTAGGCTGAAGCTAGGCCTAGCCACATAAAACATTGAGTTTAGGCTGAAGCTAGGCCTAGCCACATAAAACATTGAGTTTAGGCTGAAGCTAGGCCTAGCCAACATAAAACATTGAGTTTAGGCTGAAGCTAGGCCTAGCCACATAAAACATTGAGTTTAGGCTGAAGCTAGGCCTAGCCAACATAAAACATTGAGTTTAGGCTGAAACTAGGCTTCATAACAGAAGAGTTGTAGTAGCTGCTGCAGTTGTTGCCTGCCAAAAAGTAGGGTCGTTTATTTTTACATATGAAAGTGGGCATGTATATCTTTGTTCTATTGTATGAATTGTACCTACTAATGACACAATCGGCATAAACACCTTAACCGGGCCTGATGTCAAAACCAGCAGGATAGGAGCTGACGGGTTGTTTGAAGATGACCGGCATGTTCTGGTGGAGGAACAGAAGTCATGCAGGGCCCGAGCTCGCTGCTTCTCCCTGGAAACCAACCGACGAAGGAAGTACGTTTCTTTACCTACGTTCTTCTGCTTACAGCATAGCCTGGTCCCAGATCTGTTTGTGCTGTCTTGCAAACCACTGTGGTCATTGTGATGTGGCAGGTTACTACCTAACAACCGTAGGCCGTGTCTGAAAGCATAGCCTGGTCCCAGATCTGTTTGTGCTGTCTTGCAAACCACTGTGGTCATTGTGATGTGGCAGGTTACTACCTAACAACCGTAGGCCGTGTCTGAAAGCATAGCCTAACTAAAAATGAGTTGTATTTTTTTTTTAACTAGGCAAGTCAGTTAAGAACAAATTCTTATTTTCAATGACGGCTTAGGAACAGTGGGTTAACTGCCTGTTCAGGAGCAGAACGACAGATTTGTACCTTGTCAGCTCGGATTTGAACTTGCAACCTTCCGGTTACGAGTCCAACGCTCTAACCACTAGACTACCTGCCACCTCTACACTCGAACCACTAGGCTACCCTGCCGCCTTCATGCTCTAACCACTAGGCTACCCTGCCGCCTCTACACTCTAACCACTAGGCTAACCTGCCTCCTCTACACTCTAACCACTAGGCTACCCTGCCACCTCTACACTCTAACCACTAGGCTACCCTGCCGCCTCTACACTCTAACCACTTTAACCTTTTATTTAGCTAGGTAAATTCTTATTTACAATGACGGCCTACCGGGGCACAGTGGGTTAATTGCCTTGTTCGGGGGGCAGAACGATATATATTTTTTAACCTTGTCAGCTCTGAGATTCGATCTAGCAACCTTTCGGTTACTAGCCCAACACTCTGACCGCTACCTGGCGCCCCGTAATTTTCCTAATGGATTGATATAATTGATGTAGTTGTTTTGGGGGGTCACTTCAGTGTTCCATTTGGGACACTGTGACTGTAAAGCTATCTAGAGGAGGACACCTCCACTGTGACTGTAAAGCTATCTAGAGGAGGACACAGCCACTGTGACTGTAAAGCTATCTAGAGGAGGACACCTCCACTGTGACTGTAAAGCTATCTAGAGGAGGACACCTCCACTGTGACTGTAAAGCTATCTAGAGGAGGACACAGCCACTGTGACTGTAAAGCTATCTAGAGGAGGACACGTCCACTGTGACTGTAAAGCTATCTAGAGGAGGACACAGCCACTGTGACTGTAAAGCTATCTAGAAGAGGACACCTCCACTGTGACTGTAAAGCTATCTAGAGGAGGACACAGCCACTGTGACTATAAAGCTATCTAGAGGAGGACACCTCCACTGTGACTGTAAAGCTATCTAGAGGAGGACACCTCCACTGTGACTGTAAAGCTTTGTAGAGGAGGACACCTCCACTGTGACTGTAAAGCTTTGTAGAGGAGGACACATGCACTGTGACTATAAAGCTATCTAGAGGAGGACACAGCCACTGTGACTGTAAAGCTAACTAGAGGAGGACACTTCCACTGTGACTGGAAAGCTATCTAGAGGAGGACACTTCCACTGTGACTGTAAAGCTATCTAGAGGAGGACACAGCCACTGTGACTGTGAAGATATCTAGAGGAGGACACCTCCACTGTGACTGTAAAGCTAACTAGAGGAGGACACCTCCACTGTGACTGTAAAGCTATCTAGAGGAGGACACCTCCACTGTGACTGTAAAGCTATCTAGAGGAGGACACCTCCACTGTGACTGTAAAGCTATCTAGAGGAGGACACCTCCACTGTGACTGTAAAGCTATCTAGAGGAGGACACCTCCACTGTGACTGTAAAGCTTTGTAGAGGAGGACACCTCCACTGTGACTGTAAAGCTTTGTAGAGGAGGACACCTCCACTGTGACTGTAAAGCTATCTAGAGGAGGACACCTCCACTGTGACTGTAAAGCTATCTAGAGGAGGACACCTCCACTGTGACTGTAAAGCTATCTAGAGGAGGACACCTCCACTGTGACTGTAAAGCTATCTAGAGGAGGACACCTCCACTGTGACTGTAAAGATATCTAGAGGAGGACACCTCCACTGTGACTGTAAAGCTATCTAGAGGAGGACACCTCCACTGTGACTGTAAAGCTATCTAGAGGAGGACACCTCCACTGTGACTGTAAAGCTATCTAGAGGAGGACATCTCCACTGTGACTGTAAAGCTATCTAGAGGAGGACACCTCCACTGTGACTGTAAAGCTATCTAGAGGAGGACACCTCCACTGTGACTGTAAAGCTATCTAGAGGAGGACACCTCCACTGTGACTGTAAAGCTATCTAGAGGAGGACACCTCCACTGTGACTGTAAAGCTATCTAGAGGAGGACACCTCCACTGTGACTGTAAAGCTATCTAGAGGAGGACACCTCCACTGTGAATGTAAAGCTATCTAGAGGAGGACACCTCCACTGTGACTGTAAAGCTATCTAGAGGAGGACACCTCCACTGTGACTGTAAAGCTATCTAGAGGAGGACACCTCCACTGTGACTGTAAAGCTATCTAGAGGAGGACACAGCCACTGTGACTGTAAAGCTATCTAGAGGAGGACACCTCCACTGTGACTGTAAAGCTATCTAGAGGAGGACACCTCCACTGTGACTGTAAAGCTATCTAGAGGAGGACACAGCCACTGTGACTGTAAAGCTATCTAGAGGAGGACACGTCCACTGTGACTGTAAAGCTATCTAGAGGAGGACACAGCCACTGTGACTGTAAAGCTATCTAGAAGAGGACACCTCCACTGTGACTGTAAAGCTATCTAGAGGAGGACACAGCCACTGTGACTATAAAGCTATCTAGAGGAGGACACCTCCACTGTGACTGTAAAGCTATCTAGAGGAGGACACCTCCACTGTGACTGTAAAGCTTTGTAGAGGAGGACACCTCCACTGTGACTGTAAAGCTTTGTAGAGGAGGACACATGCACTGTGACTATAAAGCTATCTAGAGGAGGACACAGCCACTGTGACTGTAAAGCTAACTAGAGGAGGACACTTCCACTGTGACTGGAAAGCTATCTAGAGGAGGACACTTCCACTGTGACTGTAAAGCTATCTAGAGGAGGACACAGCCACTGTGACTGTGAAGATATCTAGAGGAGGACACCTCCACTGTGACTGTAAAGCTAACTAGAGGAGGACACCTCCACTGTGACTGTAAAGCTATCTAGAGGAGGACACCTCCACTGTGACTGTAAAGCTATCTAGAGGAGGACACCTCCACTGTGACTGTAAAGCTATCTAGAGGAGGACACCTCCACTGTGACTGTAAAGCTATCTAGAGGAGGACACCTCCACTGTGACTGTAAAGCTTTGTAGAGGAGGACACCTCCACTGTGACTGTAAAGCTTTGTAGAGGAGGACACCTCCACTGTGACTGTAAAGCTATCTAGAGGAGGACACCTCCACTGTGACTGTAAAGCTATCTAGAGGAGGACACCTCCACTGTGACTGTAAAGCTATCTAGAGGAGGACACCTCCACTGTGACTGTAAAGCTATCTAGAGGAGGACACCTCCACTGTGACTGTAAAGCTATCTAGAGGAGGACACCTCCACTGTGACTGTAAAGCTATCTAGAGGAGGACACCTCCACTGTGACTGTAAAGCTATCTAGAGGAGGACACCTCCACTGTGACTGTAAAGCTATCTAGAGGAGGACATCTCCACTGTGACTGTAAAGCTATCTAGAGGAGGACACCTCCACTGTGACTGTAAAGCTATCTAGAGGAGGACACCTCCACTGTGACTGTAAAGCTATCTAGAGGAGGACACCTCCACTGTGACTGTAAAGCTCTCTAGAGGAGGACACCTCCACTGTGACTGTAAAGCTATCTAGAGGAGGACACCTCCACTGTGACTGTAAAGCTATCTAGAGGAGGACACCTCCACTGTGAATGTAAAGCTATCTAGAGGAGGACACCTCCACTGTGACTGTAAAGCTATCTAGAGGAGGACACCTCCACTGTGACTGTAAAGCTATCTAGAGGAGGACACCTCCACTGTGACTGTAAAGCTATCTAGAGGAGGACACCTCCACTGTGACTGTAAAGCTATCTAGAGGAGGACACCTCCACTGTGACTGTAAAGCTATCTAGAGGAGGACACCTCCACTGTGACTGTAAAGCTATCTAGAGGAGGACACCTCCACTGTGACTGTAAAGCTATCTAGAGGAGGACACAGCCACTGTGACTGTAAAGCTATCTAGAGGAGGACACCTCCACTGTGACTGTAAAGCTATCTAGAGGAGGACACCTCCACTGTGACTGTAAAGCTATCTAGAGGAGGACACCTCCACTGTGACTGTAAAGCTATCTAGAGGAGGACACCTCCACTGTGACTGTAAAGCTATCTAGAGGAGGACACAGCCACTGTGACTGTAAAGCTATCTAGAGGAGGACACAGCCACTGTGACTGTAAAGCTATCTAGAGGAGGACACCTCCACTGTGACTGTAAAGCTATCTAGAGGAGGACACAGCCACTGTGACTGTAAAGCTATCTAGAGGAGGACACAGCCACTGTGACTGTAAAGATATCTAGAGGAGGACACAGCCACTGTGACTGTAAAGCTATCTAGAGGAGGACACAGCCACTGTGACTGTAAAGCTATCTAGTGGAGGACACAGCCACTGTGACTGTGAAGCTATCTAGAGGAGGACACAGCCACTGTGACTGTAAAGATATCTAGAGGAGGACACAGCCACTGTGACTGTAAAGCTATCTAGAGGAGGACACAGCCACTGTGACTGTAAAGCTATCTAGAGGAGGACACAGCCACTGTGACTGTAAAGATATCTAGAGGAGGACACAGCCACTGTGACTGTAAAGCTATCTAGAGGAGGACACAGCCACTGTGACTGTGAAGATATCTAGAGGAGGACACCTCCACTGTGACTGTAAAGCTATCTAGAGGAGGACACAGCCACTGTGACTGTAAAGATATCTAGAGGAGGACACAGCCACTGTGACTGTAAAGCTATCTAGAGGAGGACACAGCCACTGTGACTGTAAAGATATCTAGAGGAGGACACAGCCACTGTGACTGTAAAGCTATCTAGAGGAGGACACAGCCACTGTGACTGTGAAGATATCTAGAGGAGGACTCCTCCACTGTGACTGTAAAGCTATCTAGAGGAGGACACAGCCACTGTGACTGTAAAGATATCTAGAGGAGGACACAGCCACTGTGACTGTAAAGCTATCTAGAGGAGGACACAGCCACTGTGACTGTAAAGCTATCTAGAGGAGGACACAGCCACTGTGACTGTGAAGCTATCTAGAGGAGGACACAGCCACTGTGACTGTGAAGCTATCTAGAGGAGGACACAGCCACTGTGACTGTGAAGCTATCTAGAGGAGGACACAGCCACTGTGACTGTAAAGCTATCTAGAGGAGGACACCTCCACTGTGACTGTGAAGCTATCTAGAGGAGGACACAGCCACTGTGACTGTGAAGCTATCTAGAGGAGGACACAGCCACTGTGACTGTGAAGCTATCTAGAGGAGGACACAGCCACTGTGACTGTAAAGCTATCTAGAGGAGGACACAGCCACTGTGACTGTAAAGCTATCTAGAGGAGGACACAGCCACTGTGACTGTAAAGCTATGTAGAGGAGGACACAGCCACTGTGACTGTAAAGCTATGTAGAGGAGGACACAGCCACTGTGACTGTAAAGCTATCTAGAGGAGGACACAGCCACTGTGACTGTAAAGATATCTAGAGGAGGACACCTCCACTGTGACTGTAAAGCTAACTAGAGGAGGACACAGCCACTGTGACTGTAAAGATATGTAGAGGAGGACACCTCCACTGTGACTGTAAAGATATCTAGAGGAGGTTTTTCAACAATGTGCTGTCATCGTCAGTGTAACCAATGTGAAATGGCTAGCTAGTTAGCGGTGGTGCGTTTCAATCGGGTGACGTCCCTCGCTCTGAGACCTGAAGTAGTGGTTCCCCTTGCTCTGCAAGGGCCGTGGCTTTTGTGGAGCGATGGGTAACGATGCTTCGAGGGTGACTGTTGATGTGTGCAGAAGGTCCCTGGTTCGAACCCGGGTCGGGGCGAGGAGACGGATTAGAGTTCTATCGTTACATCAGCAGGATTTTATCCTGTTATCTTGAAATAGACCTCCTGGTAATGAGCCAACTGCAGGCCAGGGCTAGTCTGACTAGACTACTGGAGGGGTGACCCTGTCAGGTCTGACTAGACTACTGGAGGGGTGACCCTGTCAGGTCTGACTAGACTACTGGAGGGGTGACCCTGTCAGGTCTGACTAGACTACTGGAGGGGTGACCCTGTCAGGTCTGACTAGACTACTGGAGGGGTGATTTATTGTAGAATAAATGTGGAGAGCTCCAGAGACTGCTGACAGGACAGAAGTATGATTAAGTCAGCGTTAGGGTTTCTAAGGACAACACTACCTAATGAGGTGTGTGTGTGTGTGTGTGTGTGTTCATTGTTTGTGTGTGTGTTCATTGTTTGTGTGTGTGTGTGTGTGTGTTCATTGTTTGTGTTTGTGTGTTCATTGTTTGTGTGTGTGTGTTCATTGTTTGTGTGTGTGTGTTCATTGTTTGTGTGTGTGTGTGTTCATTGTTTGTGTGTGTGTGTGTTCATTGTTTGTGTGTGTGTGTGTGTTCATTGTGTGTGTGTGTGTGTGTGTGTGTGTGTGTGTGTGTGTGTGTGTGTGTGTGTGTGTGAGAGAGATTAATGAACAGTAGCCAACCTCATTAATTGTTTACTTCTATGGAAGGAGCATTGACAGGCCAGCCAATAGAAGTCTTCCTGGGAGAAATCATCATATTGTTTTTGAAGCCATTTACCAAGGTGTCCTGTGTGGCTCAGTCGGTAGAGCAGGGCGTTTGCATCGCCCAAAGGTTATGGGTTCGATTCTCACTCGGGCCACCCACACATGTGTATCCACACATGACTGTCAGTCGCTTTAGATAAACGTGTCTGTTAAATGGCCCATATTCTATAATATTGTGAGTTTTTGTTCATAAAAGCCTGATAGGGCGGCAGGGTAGCCTAGTGGTTAGAGTGTAGAGGTGGCAGGGTAGCCTAGTGGTTAGAGTGTAGAGGTGGCAGGGTAGCTTAGTGGTTAGAGTGTAGAGGTGGCAGGGTAGCCTAGTGGTTAGAGTGTAGAGGTGGCAGGGTAGCCTAGTGGTTAGAGTGTAGAGGTGGCAGGGTAGCCTAGTGGTTAGAGTGTAGAGGTGGCAGGGTAGCCTAGTGGTTAGAG
Source organism: Oncorhynchus nerka (assembly GCF_034236695.1). Taxonomy (NCBI): domain Eukaryota; kingdom Metazoa; phylum Chordata; class Actinopteri; order Salmoniformes; family Salmonidae; genus Oncorhynchus; species Oncorhynchus nerka. The sequence goes on from NC_088406.1 coordinate 2,294,825, forward strand.
TGTAGAGGTGGCAGGGTAGCCTAGTGGTTAGAGTGTAGAGGTGGCAGGGTAGCCTAGTGGTTAGAGTGTAGAGGTGGCAGGGTAGCCTAGTGGTTAGAGTGTAGAGGTGGCAGGGTAGCCTAGTGGTTAGAGTGTAGAGGTGGCAGGGTAGCCTAGTGGTTAGAGTGTAGAGGTGGCAGGGTAGCCTAGTGGTTAGAGTGTAGAGGTGGCAGGGTAGCCTAGTGGTTAGAGTGTAGAGGTGGCAGGGTAGCCTAGTGGTTAGAGTGTAGAGGTGGCAGGGTAGCCTAGTGGTTAGAGTGTAGAGGTGGCAGGGTAGCCTAGTGGTTAGAGCGTTGGACTAGTAACCGAAAGGTTGCTAGGTACAAATCTGTCGTTCTGCCCCTGAACTGGCAGTTAACCCACTGTTCCTAGGCCGTCAGAATTTGTTCTTAACTGACTTGCCTAGTTAAATAAAGGTAAAATAAAAAAATAAATATGTAATTTTCCCTCTCTAAACCAACCCGTTGTCACAGGAGTGTTTCCTTCAACTGTTTAGTGACTGCTGTGAATGCATCTCAAGGAATTAACTCAGTTTCCTGTGGGCTTAAACAAAAGATCTCTTCAATCAATCTGGATGGAACTGGTAGCAGGTTAAATTAACCTATGTGAAAATGCTAGTCTTGATGGAACTGGTAGCAGGTTAAATTAACCTATGTGAAAATGCTAGTCTTGATGGAACTGGTAGCAGGTTAAATTAACCTATGTGAAAATGCTAGTCTTGATGGAACTGGTAGCAGGTTAAATTAACCTATGTGAAAATGCTAGTCTTGATGGAACTGGTACCAGGTTAAATTAACCTATGTGAAAATGCTAGTCTTGATGGAACTGGGACCAGGTTAAATTAACCTATGTGAAAATGCTAGTCTTGATGGAACTGGTAGCAGGTTAAATTAACCTATGTGAAAATGCTAGTCTTGATGGAACTGGTACCAGGTTAAATTAACCTATGTGAAAATGCTAGTCTTGATGGAACTGGTAGCAGGTTAAATTAACCTATGTGAAAATGCTAGTCTTGATGGAACTGGGACCAGGTTAAATTAACCTATGTGAAAATGCTAGTCTTGATGGAACTGGTACCAGGTTAAATTAACCTATGTGAAAATGCTAGTCTTGATGGAACTGGTAGCAGGTTAAATTAACCTATGTGAAAATGCTAGTCTTGATGGAACTGGTAGCAGGTTAAATTAACCTATGTGAAAATGCTAGTCTTGATGGAACTGGGACCAGGTTAAATTAACCTATGTGAAAATGCTAGTCTTGATGGAACTGGTAGCAGGTTAAATTAACCTATGTGAAAATGCTAGTCTTGATGGAACTGGTAGCAGGTTAAATTAACCTATGTGAAAATGCTAGTCTTGATGGAACTGGGACCAGGTTAAATTAACCTATGTGAAAATGCTAGTCTTGATGGAACTGGTACCAGGTTAAATTAACCTATGTGAAAATGCTAGTCTTGATGGAACTGGTAGCAGGTTAAATTAACCTATGTGAAAATGCTAGTCTTGATGGAACTGGTAGCAGGTTAAATTAACCTATGTGAAAATGCTAGTCTTGATGGAACTGGGACCAGGTTAAATTAACCTATGTGAAAATGCTAGTCTTGATGGAACTGGTACCAGGTTAAATTAACCTATGTGAAAATGCTAGTCTTGATGGAACTGGGACCAGGTTAAAACCTAAATGCTAGTCTTGATGGAACTGGGACCAGGTTAAAACCTAAATGCTAGTCTTGATGGAACTGGTACCAGGTTAAAACCTATGGATAAATGCTAGTCTTGATGGAACTGGTACCAGGTTAAATTAACCTATGTGAAAATGCTAGTCTTGATGGAACTGGTACCAGGTTAAATTAACCTATGTGAAAATGCTAGTCTTGATGGAACTGGTACCAGGTTAAATTAACCTATGTGAAAATGCTAGTCTTGATGGAACTGGTAGCAGTTTAAATTAACCTATGTGAAAATGCTAGTCTTGATGGAACTGGTACCAGGTTAAATTAACCTATGTGAAAATGCTAGTCTTGATGGAACTGGTAGCAGTTTAAATTAACCTATGTGAAAATGCTAGTCTTGATGGAACTGGTACCAGGTTAAATTAACCTATGTGAAAATGCTAGTCTTGATGGAACTGGTAGCAGTTTAAATTAACCTATGTGAAAATGCTAGTCTTGATGGAACTGGTACCAGGTTAAATTAACCTATGTGAAAATGCTAGTCTTGATGGAACTGGTAGCAGTTTAAATTAACCTATGTGAAAATGCTAGTCTTGATGGAACTGGGACCAGGTTAAAACCTATGGATAAATGCTAGTCTTGATGGAACTGGTACCAGTTTAAATTAACCTATGTGAAAATGCTAGTCTTGATGGAACTGGTACCAGGTTAAATTAACCTATGTGAAAATGCTAGTCTTGATGGAACTGGGACCAGGTTAAAACCTAAATGCTAGTCTTGATGGAACTGGGACCAGGTTAAAACCTAAATGCTAGTCTTGATGGAACTGGTACCAGGTTAAAACCTATGGATAAATGCTAGTCTTGATGGAACTGGTACCAGGTTAAATTAACCTATGTGAAAATGCTAGTCTTGATGGAACTGGGACCAGGTTAAATTAACCTATGTGAAAATGCTAGTCTTGATGGAACTGGTACCAGGTTAAATTAACCTATGTGAAAATGCTAGTCTTGATGGAACTGGTAGCAGGTTAAATTAACCTATGTGAAAATGCTAGTCTTGATGGAACTGGTACCAGGTTAAATTAACCTATGTGAAAATGCTAGTCTTGATGGAACTGGTAGCAGGTTAAATTAACCTATGTGAAAATGCTAGTCTTGATGGAACTGGTACCAGGTTAAATTAACCTATGTGAAAATGCTAGTCTTGATGGAACTGGTAGCAGTTTAAATTAACCTATGTGAAAATGCTAGTCTTGATGGAACTGGGACCAGGTTAAAACCTATGGATAAATGCTAGTCTTGATGGAACTGGGACCAGGTTAAATTAACCTATGTGAAAATGCTAGTCTTGATGTAACTGGTACCAGTTTAAATGAACCTATGTGAAAATGCTAGTCTTGATGGAACTGGGACCAGGTTAAAACCTATGGATAAATGCTAGTCTTGATGGAACTGGGACCAGGTTAAATTAACCTATGTGAAAATGCTAGTCTTGATGGAACTGGTACCAGTTTAAATTAACCTATGTGAAAATGCTAGTCTTGATGGAACTGGTACCAGGTTAAATTAACCTATGTGAAAATGCTAGTCTTGATGGAACTGGGACCAGGTTAAAACCTAAATGCTAGTCTTGATGGAACTGGGACCAGGTTAAAACCTAAATGCTAGTCTTGATGGAACTGGTACCAGGTTAAAACCTATGGATAAATGCTAGTCTTGATGGAACTGGTACCAGGTTAAATTAACCTATGTGAAAATGCTAGTCTTGATGGAACTGGTACCAGGTTAAATTAACCTATGTGAAAATGCTAGTCTTGATGGAACTGGTAGCAGGTTAAATTAACCTATGTGAAAATGCTAGTCTTGATGGAACTGGTAGCAGTTTAAATTAACCTATGTGAAAATGCTAGTCTTGATGGAACTGGTACCAGGTTAAATTAACCTATGTGAAAATGCTAGTCTTGATGGAACTGGTAGCAGTTTAAATTAACCTATGTGAAAATGCTAGTCTTGATGGAACTGGGACCAGGTTAAAACCTATGGATAAATGCTAGTCTTGATGGAACTGGGACCAGGTTAAATTAACCTATGTGAAAATGCTAGTCTTGATGTAACTGGTACCAGTTTAAATGAACCTATGTGAAAATGCTAGTCTTGATGGAACTGGGACCAGGTTAAAACCTATGGATAAATGCTAGTCTTGATGGAACTGGGACCAGGTTAAATTAACCTATGTGAAAATGCTAGTCTTGATGGAACTGGTACCAGTTTAAATTAACCTATGTGAAAATGCTAGTCTTGATGGAACTGGTACCAGGTTAAATTAACCTATGTGAAAATGCTAGTCTTGATGGAACTGGGACCAGGTTAAAACCTAAATGCTAGTCTTGATGGAACTGGGACCAGGTTAAAACCTAAATGCTAGTCTTGATGGAACTGGTACCAGGTTAAAACCTATGGATAAATGCTAGTCTTGATGGAACTGGTACCAGGTTAAATTAACCTATGTGAAAATGCTAGTCTTGATGGAACTGGTACCAGGTTAAATTAACCTATGTGAAAATGCTAGTCTTGATGGAACTGGTACCAGGTTAAATTAACCTATGTGAAAATGCTAGTCTTGATGGAACTGGGACCAGGTTAAAACCTAAATGCTAGTCTTGATGGAACTGGGACCAGGTTAAAACCTAAATGCTAGTCTTGATGGAACTGGGACCAGGTTAAAACCTAAATGCTAGTCTTGATGGAACTGGGACCAGGTTAAAACCTAAATGCTAGTCTTGATGGAACTGGGACCAGGTTAAAACCTAAATGCTAGTCTTGATGGAACTGGGACCAGGTTAAAACCTAAATGCTAGTCTTGATGGAACTGGGACCAGGTTAAAACCTAAATGCTCGTCTTGATGGAACTGGGACCAGGTTAAAACCTAAATGCTAGTCTTGATGGAACTGGGACCAGGTTAAAACCTAAATGCTCGTCTTGATGGAACTGGGACCAGGTTAAAACCTAAATGCTCGTCTTGATGGAACTGGGACCAGGTTAAAACCTAAATGCTCGTCTTGATGGAACTGGGACCAGGTTAAAACCTAAATGCTCGTCTTGATGGAACTGGGACCAGGTTAAAACCTAAATGCTAGTCTTGATGGAACTGGGACCAGGTTAAAACCTAAATGCTAGTCTTGATGGAACTGGGACCAGGTTAAATTAACCTATGTGAAAATGCTAGTCTTGATGGAACTGGGACCAGGTTAAAACCTAAATGCTCGTCTTGATGGAACTGGGACCAGGTTAAAACCTAAATGCTCGTCTTGATGGAACTGGTACCAGGTTAAAACCTAAATGCTAGTCTTGATGGAACTGGGACCAGGTTAAAACCTAAATGCTCGTCTTGATGGAACTGGGACCAGGTTAAAACCTAAATGCTCGTCTTGATGGAACTGGGACCAGGTTAAAACCTAAATGCTAGTCTTGATGGAACTGGGACCAGGTTAAAACCTAAATGCTCGTCTTGATGGAACTGGGACCAGGTTAAAACCTAAATGCTCGTCTTGATGGAACTGGGACCAGGTTAAAACCTAAATGCTCGTCTTGATGGAACTGGGACCAGGTTAAAACCTAAATGCTCGTCTTGATGGAACTGGGACCAGGTTAAAACCTAAATGCTCGTCTTGATGGAACTGGGACCAGGTTAAAACCTAAATGCTAGTCTTGATGGAACTGGGACCAGGTTAAAACCTAAATGCTCGTCTTGATGGAACTGGGACCAGGTTAAAACCTAAATGCTCGTCTTGATGGAACTGGGACCAGGTTAAAACCTAAATGCTCGTCTTGATGGAACTGGGACCAGGTTAAAACCTAAATGCTCGTCTTGATGGAACTGGGACCAGGTTAAAACCTAAATGCTCGTCTTGATGGAACTGGGACCAGGTTAAAACCTAAATGCTCGTCTTGATGGAACTGGGACCAGGTTAAAACCTAAATGCTCGTCTTGATGGAACTGGGACCAGGTTAAAACCTAAATGCTAGTCTTGATGGAACTGGGACCAGGTTAAAACCTAAATGCTCGTCTTGATGGAACTGGGACCAGGTTAAAACCTAAATGCTCGTCTTGATGGAACTGGGACCAGGTTAAAACCTAAATGCTAGTCTTGATGGAACTGGGACCAGGTTAAAACCTAAATGCTCGTCTTGATGGAACTGGGACCAGGTTAAAACCTAAATGCTCGTCTTGATGGAACTGGGACCAGGTTAAAACCTAAATGCTCGTCTTGATGGAACTGGGACCAGGTTAAAACCTAAATGCTCGTCTTGATGGAACTGGGACCAGGTTAAAACCTAAATGCTCGTCTTGATGGAACTGGGACCAGGTTAAAACCTAAATGCTCGTCTTGATGGAACTGGGACCAGGTTAAAACCTAAATGCTAGTCTTGATGGAACTGGGACCAGGTTAAAACCTAAATGCTCGTCTTGATGGAACTGGGACCAGGTTAAAACCTAAATGCTCGTCTTGATGGAACTGGGACCAGGTTAAAACCTAAATGCTCGTCTTGATGGAACTGGGACCAGGTTAAAACCTAAATGCTCGTCTTGATGGAACTGGGACCAGGTTAAAACCTAAATGCTCGTCTTGATGGAACTGGGACCAGGTTAAAACCTAAATGCTCGTCTTGATGGAACTGGGACCAGGTTAAAACCTAAATGCTCGTCTTGATGGAACTGGGACCAGGTTAAAACCTAAATGCTCGTCTTGATGGAACTGGGACCAGGTTAAAACCTAAATGCTCGTCGGAGGAGTTGGCTAAAGTACAATCTGGGACCAGTCTATATATTCTCGTTGTCACTATGATAATAAGAGAAGAGTTGGTTAAACAGGTCTGGGACCAGTCTGTAATGTGTTCTCCATACAGGGTTCTGGAGGAGAGGAGTTGGTTAAACAGGTCTGGGACCAGTCTGTAATGTGTTCTCTGTGTTCTCCATGCAGGGTTCTGGAGGAGAGGAGTTGGTTCAACAGGTCTGGGACCAGTCTGTAATGTGTTCTCTGTGTTCTCCATGCAGGGTTCTGGGGGAGAGGAGTTGGTTCAACAGGTCTGGGACCAGTCTGTAATGTGTTCTCTGTGTTCTCCATGTAGGGTTCTGGAGGAGAGGAGTTGGTTAAACAGGTCTGGGACCAGTCTGTAATGTGTTCTCCATGCAGGGTTCTGGAGGAGAGGAGTTGGTTAAACAGGTCTGGGACCAGTCTGTAATGTGTTCTCTGTGTTCTCCATGCAGGGTTCTGGAGGAGAGGAGTTGGTTCAACAGGTCTGGGACCAGTCTGTAATGTGTTCTCTGTGTTCTCCATGCAGGGTTCTGGAGGAGAGGTGTTGGTTAAACAGGTCTGGGACCAGTCTGTAATGTGTTCTCCATGCAGGGTTCTGGAGGAGAGGAGTTGGTTAAACAGGTCTGGGACCAGTCTGTAATGTGTTCTCCATGCAGGGTTCTGGAGGAGAGGAGTTGGTTCAACAGGTCTGGGACCAGTCTGTAATGTGTTCTCTGTGTTCTCCATGCAGGGTTCTGGAGGAGAGGAGTTGGTTCAACAGGTCTGGGACCAGTCTGTAATGTGTTCTCCATGCAGGGTTCTGGAGGAGAGGAGTTGGTTCAACAGGTCTGGGACCAGTCTGTAATGTGTTCTCCATGCAGGGTTCTGGAGGAGAGGAGTTGGTTCAACAGGTCTGGGACCAGTCTGTAATGTGTTCTCCATGCAGGGTTCTGGAGGAGAGGAGGAAGCTGTGGGACGTCCAGGAACAGAGGCTGAGGGAGAGCATCCTACAGCAACGTAAACAGAGAGTCCAGGATGCCACCGAACGCTTCCAGAGGGCCCATCTGCCCCCCTCACAGAGACGCAGACAATGTCAGTCGCACAACCCAAAGCTGTGTTTCATACAGAAAAACACATTTACTGGCCTCTACTTTACTCTTTGTAAACTCTTTACTCTTTGGTTTGTAACTGTAATGCGTTCTTGAGAAAATACCTGAATGGAATGAGTCGCACACTGCAAGGCGCTGGGAAAGTATTCCGGCCCCTTGACTTTTTACACATTTCGTTAAGTTGCAGCCTTATTTTAAAAATGATTTAAATCTTTTTTTTTTTACCTCATCAATACCACATAATGACGATGCGAAAACAGGTTTTTTAGAAATGTTTGCTAATTAAAAAAATATATATATATAAAAAATAAAAAAAATACCTTATTTACATAAGTATTCAGACCCTTTGCTATGAGACTCGAAATGGAGCTCAGGTGCATCCTGTTTCCATTGATCATCCTTGAGATGTTTCTACAACTTGATTGGAGTCCACCTGTGGTAAATTCAGTTGATTTGACATTTGGAAAGGCACACACCTGTCTATATAAAGGTCCCACAGTTGACAGGTGCATGTCAGAGCAACAACCAAACCATGAGGTTGAAGGAATTGTCCATATAGCTCAAAGACAGGATTGTGTCGAGGCACAGATCTGGGGAAGGGTACCAAAACATTTATACAGCATTGAAGGTCCCCAAGAACACAGTGGCCTCCATCATTCTGCAGCATTGAAGGTCCCCAAGAACACAGTGGCCTCCATCATTCTGCAGCATTGAAGGTCCCCAAGAACACAGTGGCCTCCATCATTCTGCAGCATTGAAGGTCCCCAAGCACACAGTGGCCTCCATCATTCTGCAGCATTGAAGGTCCCCAAGAACAAAGTGGCCTCCATCATTCTGCAGTATTGAAGGTCCCCAAGAACACAGTGGCCTCCATCATTCTGCAGCATTGAAGGTCCCCAAGAACACAGTGGCCTCCATCATTCTGCAGCATTGAAGGTTCCCAAGAACACAGTGGCCTCCATCATTCTGCAGCATTGAAGGTCCCCAAGAACACAGTGGCCTCCATCATTCTGCAGCATTGAAGGTCCCCAAGAACACAGTGGCCTCCATCATTCTGCAGTATTGAAGGTCCCCAAGAACACAGTGGCCTCCATCATTCTGCAGTATTGAAGGTCCCCAAGAACACAGTGGCCTCCATCATTCTGGAGCATTGAAGGTCCCCAAGAACACAGTGGCCTCCATCATTCTGCAGCATTGAAGGTCCCCAAGAACACAGTGGCCTCCATCATTCTGGAGCATTGAAGGTCCCCAAGAACACAGTGGCCTCCATCATTCTGCAGCATTGAAGGTCCCCAAGAACACAGTGGCCTCCATCATTCTGGAGCATTGAAGGTCCCCAAGAACACAGTGGCCTCCATCATTCTGCAGCATTGAAGGTCCCCAAGAACAAAGTGGCCTCCATCATTCTGCAGTATTGAAGGTCCCCAAGAACACAGTGGCCTCCATCATTCTGCAGCATTGAAGGTCCCCAAGAACACAGTGGCCTCCATCATTCTGCAGTATTGAAGGTCCCCAAGAACACAGTGGCCTCCATCATTCTGGAGCATTGAAGGTCCCCAAGAACACAGTGGCCTCCATCATTCTGCAGCATTGAAGGTCCCCAAGAACACAGTGGCCTCCATCATTCTGGAGCATTGAAGGTCCCCAAGAACACAGTGGCCTCCATCATTCTGCAGCATTGAAGGTCCCCAAGAACACAGTGGCCTCCATCATTCTGGAGCATTGAAGGTCCCCAAGAACACAGTGGCCTCCATCATTCTGCAGCATTGAAGGTCCCCAAGAACAAAGTGGCCTCCATCATTCTGCAGCATTGAAGGTCCCCAAGAACACAGTGGCCTCCATCATTCTGCAGCATTGAAGGTCCCAAGAACACAGTGGCCTCCCCAAGAAGGTCCCCAAGAACACAGTGGCCTCCATCATTCTGCAGCATTGAAGGTCCCCAAGAACACAGTGGCCTCCATCATTCTGCAGCATTGAAGGTCCCCAAGAACACAGTGGCCTCCATCATTCTGCAGTATTGAAGGTCCCCAAGAACACAGTGGCCTCCATCATTCTGCAGTATTGAAGGTCCCCAAGAACACAGTGGCCTCCATCATTCTGGAGCATTGAAGGTCCCCAAGAACACAGTGGCCTCCATCATTCTGCAGCATTGAAGGTCCCCAAGAACACAGTGGCCTCCATCATTCTGCAGCATTGAAGGTCCCCAAGAACACAGTGGCCTCCATCATTCTGCAGCATTGAAGGTCCCCAAGAACAGTGGCCTCCATCATTCTGCAGTATTGAAGGTCCCCAAGAACACAGTGGCCTCCATCATTCTGCAGTATTGAAGGTCCCCAAGAACACAGTGGCCTCCATCATTCTGCAGCATTGAAGATCCCCAAGAACACAGTGGCCTCCATCATTCTGCAGCATTGAAGGTCCCCAAGAACACAGTGGCCTCCATCATTCTTAATTGGAAGAAGATTGGAACCACCAAGAATCTTCCTAGAGCTGGCCTCCTGGCCAAACTGAGCAATCAGGGGAGAAGGGCCTTGGTCAGGGTGGTGACCAACAACCTGATGGTCACTCTGACAGAGCTCCAGAGTTCCTCTGTGGAGATGGGGGAACCTTCCAGAAGGGCAAATATCTCTGCAGCACTCCACCAATCAGGCCTTCATGGTAGTGTCCCACAGAAACCACTCCTCAGTAAAAGGCACATGACAGCCCGCTTGGAGTTTGCCAAAAGGCACCTAAAGGACTCTCAGACCATGAGAAACAAGATTCTCTGGTCTGATGAAACCAAGATTGAAGTCTTTGGTCTGAATGGCAAGCGTTACATCTGTAGGAAACCTGGCACCATCCCTACAGTGAAGCATGGTGGTGGCAGCATCATGCTGTGGGGGTGGTTTTCAGAGGCAGGGACTGCGAGACTGGTCAGGATCGAGGGAAAGATGAACAGAGAGATCCTTCATGAAAACCTACTCCAGAGCGCTCAGGACCTCAGACTGGGGTTAAAGTTCACCTTCCAACAGGACAACGACTCTAAGCTCAGGACCTCAGACTGGGGTGAAGGTTCCCCTTCCAACAGGACAACGACTCTAAGCACATAGACAAGACAATGCAGGAGTGGCTTCGGGACACGTTTCTTAATATCCTTGAGTGGCCCAGCCAGAGCCCGGACTTGAACCTGATCTAACATCTCTGGAGAGACCTGAAGATAGCCATGTAGCAACGCTTCCCATCCAACCTGACAGAGCTTGAGAGGATCTGCAGAGAAGAATGGTAGAAACTCCCCAACTACAGGTGTGCCAAGCTTGTAGCGTCATACCCAAGAAAACTCGAGTCTGTAATCGCTGCCAAAGGTGCTTCAACAAAATACTGAGTAAATGGTCTGAATACTTATGTAAATGTGATATTTACAAACATTTCTACAACCTGTTTTTGTTTTGTCATTGTGAAGTAGTGTGTGTAGATTGCTGAGGATTTTTTAATTTAATTTTTTTTTTAAATCCATTTTAGTAACGTAACAAAATGTGGAAAAAGTCAAAGTGTCTGAATACTTTTTGATGGCACTGTAATCATACCAACAAGTTACATTAACAGACTTTTCTCCCGGTTGTATTGCAGCTTTCAGGAAGAGCACCCTTAATATCGAGGAGGCACTTAATCACATACAAGGCACCTTGACCTTGAGTTCCTATACCAGACAATCCCCCGACAGGTCAGAATGCCTGCTATAATAGCTCACACGTTTACAAGTACTATGTGTACTAGTAAGAAGTCAATATTCCAACATATATATATATATACACATGTACGTATAACCGCTACCCTATGAACACATAAACTATTATAATGACTTTATAAACATTTATAATTCATTAACGTTACTAACTGAGTGTTCGCCATCTGCATATTTCTCCAGGGTTTTTCATTCATGTAATTTTCTAGCCTGAGTCCCAGTCTGTTTGTGCTATTATACCACAGACTCTTTGTCACTCATTGTCATGTTTGGCTTGACATTGGCAGCAATGGATCTGGCAAGAGTACAAACTGATCTGGGATCAGGTTAGCAACCCTATAGTTTACCGGCATTTATAATGAACACTATTATACCAACCACATATCACCATCAGCATGTTCCTCTGGTTTAAACACAGGAGCTGCACTTCATCCCCTAAGCCTCCCCCGACACCCAGCCCGTCGCTCCACCAGGGGAACCTGTCTGCCCTGGAGGCCTACAGCAAACTGATGCAGGACAGAACCTTCAGCAGCTTCAAGAACAGGCTACTATTCCTCAGCCAGCTCCAGGAGACACAGCTGAGGGACAGGGACGATCTGCAGGACACACAGCCAAGGGAGAGGGACAAGGAGAGGGACGAGCTGCAGGACACACAGCTGAGGGACAGGGACAAGGAGAGGGACGATCTGCAGGACACACAGCTGAGGGACTGGGACGAACTGCAGGGGACACAGCCGAGGGACTGGGACGAACTCCAAGGGACACAGCCGAGGGACAGGGACGAGCTGCAGGACACACAGCTGAGGGACAGGAACGGACTGCAGGGGACACAGCTGAGGGACAGGGACGAACTGCAGGGGACACAGCCGAGGGAGAGGGACGAGCTGCAGGAGACACAGCTGAGGGACAGGGACGAGCTGCAGGAGACACAGCTGAGGGACAGGAACGGACTGCAGGGGACACAGCTGAGGGACAGGGACGAACTGCAGGGGACACAGCCGAGGGAGAGGGACGAGCTGCAGGACACACAGCTGAGGGACAGGGACGAACTGCAGGGGACACAGCTGAGGGACTGGGAGCGGGACATGGGGTTCCTCAATGAGCTGCAGGACACACAGCTGTGGGGCAGTCCACAGGTAGGCATTGTGGGTCAACTATCTCTATTAAATCATGCAAACTGTCTTCTGAAGCTTTACAGTTCATATCTCTATTACATTTATAGCCTATATCAATGAGTTGTTTCAATTCGAAAATCCTTGTTGAATTAAACTCTGGAAAAGCTAACCGTTACATCTCTTCTCTGTGGATGTGTTACCGTGGAGGTGAAAGTTAAAAGGTCCCTGTGGTGTAATGTTAGCCTGTAGCTACTACTGCCTGAACCTGCATCAACAGACAGAGGCCCCTCTGCGCACACACAGGAATGTTACCTATGTCTGTGCATGGGCCCAGGGGCACTAGATACTAGACATACACTACATGACCAAAAGTATGTGGACACCTGGTCGTCGAACATCTCCTTCCAAATATCCACTCTTCTGGGAAGGCTTTCCACTAGATGTTGGAACATTGCTGCTATAACAGCCTCCACTCTTCTGGGAAGGCTTTCCACTAGATGTTGGAACATTGCTGCTATAACAGCCTCCACTCTTCTGGGAAGGGTTTCCACTAGATGTTGGAACATTGCTGCTATAACAGCCTCCACTCTTCTGGGAAGGGTTTCCACTAGATGTTGGAACATTGCTGCTATAACAGCCTCCAGTCTTCTGGGGAGGCTTTCCACTAGATGTTGGAACATTGCTGCTATAACAGCCTCCACTCTTCTGGGAAGGCTTTCCACTAGATCATTGCTGGAAAGGCTTTCCACTAGATGTTGGAACATTGCTGCTATAACAGCCTCCACTCTTCTGGGAAGGCTTTCCACTAGATGTTGGAACATTGCTGTTATAACAGCCTCCACTCTTCTGGGAAGGCTTTCCACTAGATGTTGGAACATTGCTGTTATAACAGCCTCCACTCTTCTGGGAAGGCTTTCCACTAGATGTTGGAACACTGCTGCGGAGACTTGCTTCCATTCAGCCACAAGAGCATTAATGAGGTCGGGCAGTGATGTTGGGCGATTAGGCCTGGCTCGCAGTCGGCATTCCAATTCATCAATGTTCAAAGGTCTTCGATGGGGTTGAGGTCAGGGCTCTGTGCAGGCCAGTCCAGTTCTTCCACACCAATCTCTGCAAACCATTTCTGTATGGACCTCGCTTTGTGCACGGGGGCATTGTCATGCTGAAACAGGAAAGGGCCTTCTCCAAACTGTTGCCACAAAGTTGGAAGCTGTAGCTTTACGATGTCCCTTCACTGGAACTAAGGGGCCTAGCCCCAACCATGAAAAACAGCCCCAGACCATTATTCCTCCTCCACCAAACTTTACAGTTGGCACTATGCATTCGGACAGGTAACGTTCTCCTGGCTTCCGCCAAACCCAGATTCGTCCGTTGGACTGCCGGATGGTGAAGCGTGATTTATCACTCCAGAGAACGCATTTCCACTGCTCCAGAGTCCAATGGCGGCGAGCTTTACACTCCAGCAGACACTTTGGCATTGCGCATGGTGATCTTAGGCTTGTGTGCGGCTGCTCGGCCATGAAAACCCATTTTATGAAGCTCCCGACGAACAGTTGTTGTGCTGACGTTTCTTCCAGAGTCAGTTTGGAACTCGGGGACAGACGATTTTCACGCGCTTCAGCACTCAGCGGTCCCGCACTTTGAGCTTGTGTGGTCTACCACTTTCCGGCTGAGCCGTTGTTGCTCCTAGACATTTCCACTTCACAATAGCAGCACTTACAGTTGACCGGGGCAGCTCTAGCAGGGCAGACATTAGCCGCACTGACTTGTTGGAATGGTAGCATCCTAGATTGCATGGCTGTGTGCTCGATTTTATTACACCTGTCAGCTGAAATAGCCAAATCCACTAGTTTGAAGGGGCGTCCACATACTTTTGTGTATATATAGTGTAGCTATGCACATTATTAAGGATATCTATCATACCGTCATGACATTCATCACTTGTTGAATAATACATCTCTTCTGTTGTTCAATTAATACATCTCAGAGGAACTCATTGAAAATAAGTGTTTTTATGCTTTCATGGGTAATCCTCTGGGGTTCTTGGTACTTTAAAAAAACATTTTTTTTTATCTCTATGACTTGTTTTATCCAAATATCAATGAATCAACCAACAAAACTATCTCTTCTGTATTCCAGCATCATAATGTGACTCAGTCAGAGAGCCTGTCCAGTCTGGATAGCTTGGAAATGGAGGACGGCTTAAACCACAACAACACAGTACAGAGAGTCCACAGCTCTTGGTTAGATCACCAGAGACACCCCAATGGTCCATCCTCTTGGTTAGATCACCAGAGACACCCCAATGGTCCATCCTCTTGGTTAGATCACCAGAGACACCCCAATGGTCCATCCTCTGACTTGTCCTTTTGTCCACCAACAAAGAGTTTCCTAAGTGGTAACCTCCTAATCCAACAGGGCAAAGTTGATGCTAGCCCTCAGCCACCCAGACCAAGGCAGACAGAGGAGCCTGTCGAAGATTGTAACAGCAGACTGCACCAGCTCTCTCAGGCCACTGGGTGGCAGAGTTGTACAGACCAATCGTCATCACAGACTAACACTATAACCCAGCCCCCACTCCTCAGTGTCAGTCACCACAGCCTGCTAACTCTGAGTGGGATTATAGATACATCCTCAATACGTTCAGATAACGGTGACCAAGACTCTCAGGAGAGGGAAAGTCATCTGAGGGGGGACCACAGAGTCTCGGGGGTCGTAGCGTGCTCCAAGGCTTCTACCCCAGACAGAACGCTGCTAGAGTTCACCTCTTGTCTGATCCCAGAGGGAAAGTTAGAATTTAGGCAGCAGGTGAGAGACCCGGAGGACAAGTATTCCAAACAACCGACACAGGTCCTTCTGCCTGGGAAAACTTGCAGCCACAAAGACCTTCTGTGTGAAGCCCCCTCCTCAAACCCTGATCATATCCTCAGTTATAACACTAAAAGTAGCTCAGGGGTCCGGGAGGACACGGCCAACATTCAGCCAACAAAAAACACACAACACCAGTCACAGGGAAGCAAACCCAGTGTAGAAGATGCCATGAACAACCTCAACAAAGGGTCCAACTCTGAGCCCAAAGCAGGATCCAACTCTGAGCCCAAAGCAAGGCCCAACTCTAAACCCAAAGCAGGGTCCAACTCTGAGCCCAAAGCAGGGTCCAACTCTGAGCACAAAGCAAGGCCCAACTCTAAACCCAAAGCAGGGTCCAACTCTGAGCCCAAAGCAAGGACCAACTCTGAGCCCAAGGCAAGGCCCAACTCTGAGCCCAAAGCCGAGAAGTCTAAGAACACAGACCCTCTCAGTCAGACATTGGGTCATTGTAATATCAGGTCTGACTTCCCTAAAGGCCTAAAGAGCCTGCAGGTGGAAATAACACCAACACACCTCCCAGATACACCTCCATCTCCTCCACCTGTAGCTGTTGTCAGCACAGCCACAGATCATAAAGGCACTGAAGTCCGATGCATAAAGGGAATTCTTAAAAAACGATCAAAATACGGCGTGTCGGGAGGAAACGCTTGTTCTGGTATGTATAACGCCAGGCATTTAATATTCGCCAAACAATTCACCATGTCCATCAGAGATAGTGTGGAACTGACCCGAAGGAAAGGCAAGGATGCAGACAAGATGATCAAAAAGAAGATACGCTGGTTTGACGAGGTAAATCTGGAGGAGGAAGAGGAGGAGATGCAACGGAGTCCTATAACAAACAAGTGTGTTTCTGAGTATCCACTACCTCCACATAAACACTCAGCATCATCAGACCACCAACAGGGTCAGGGCCAGACGGTGGCCACCAACACCCCTCTGGCCTCCACCGGCTATCACTTTACCAAGCAGGCCTGGGCAGATGTCAGGGTCCAGGAGAGCAGGCTGCAGGGGCACCAGGGGATCCAGGAGAGAGGCCAGGAGGCCAAGGAGACAAGAGTGGAAGCAAGGGAGGTCAAGGTCCAGCGGGGGAGCAGGGGGAGAACCGTGTGCCCCAGAGTCCCCAGGAGAGTGAGATCTGCCAGGGCAGGGATGGATCCTGTTTCGTCCCGCTCCAGAAAAGGCACGGTCATCAGACCCCAATCTGCTACGGAGGCCAGCAGCCACGTGGCCTGGGTGACCCACGGGAAGGTCATGGTGCCTCGTCCCCCGCCCCGCACTGAAACCATGGAACCAAAAACACACACAAGAGAGACGGATGCTGTAGTATCATACACCACCAAGACTCCTTACAACATGGATCACTCTAATGACACCACCAAGACTCCTTACAAAATGGATCCCACTAATCACACCACCAAGACTCCTTACAAAATGGATCCCACTAATGACACCACCAAGACTCCTTACATGGATCAGTCTAACTCTGCTGCTACTAAAGCAGGGATTCCTGTAGATGAGGCTTTGTGTAATAATAACACCCTGGACAACCTCGCCCCGTCCCAGAACCGTACACATGTCATTAGGGCAGATAGCAGCGTTATTTCTAACCCATCCAAGGCCACCCCCATGTCAGGCCAGCAGGACGCCCAGGGAGAGGCTGCCAGATGGGGGCTTCTGTACCATGAGAATGGCCTCTGTCTGGACCGTACTCCCACAGACGAGGAGATCTCTCAGCTCTGGCATGGAGTCCGTAGTGCCTTAGCCACCAAGGACGGTAATGTACTGTACTGTAGATTGACTGTCCGGTCCTCACCTCTCTAATACATGTGTTGTTGTCACCAGTTGAGAAGGACGTGTCATGGAAATGACCACCAGGGACACCTGAAGTCAATATTAAATGAATCATTCTTTATTATCAGCAAGCTGGAGAGGTTCCAAAAAACGTAACGCTCCGGGCGGCAGGGTAGCCTAGTGGTTAGAGCGTTGGACTAGTAACCGGAAGGTAGCCTAGTGGTTAGAGCGTTGGACTAGTAACCGGAAGTAAACGGAAGGTTGCCTAGTAGTTAGAGCGTTGGACTAGTAACCGGAAGGTAGCCTAGTGGTTAGAGTGTTGGACTAGTAACCAGCAGGGTAGCCTAGTGGTTAGAGCGTTGGACTAGTAACCGGAAGGTAGCCTAGTGGTTAGAGCGTTGGACTAGTAACCGGAAGGTAGCCTAGTGGTTAGAGCGTTGGACTAGTAACCAGCAGGGTAGCCTAGTGGTTAGAGCGTTGGACTAGTAACCGGAAGTAACCTGAAGGTAGCCTAGTGGTTAGAGCGTTGGACTAGTAACCGGAAGGTAGCCTAGTGGTTAGAGTGTTGGACTAGTAACCAGCAGGTAGCCTAGTGGTTAGAGCGTTGGGCCAGTAACCAGAAGGTAGCCTAGTGGTTAGAGCGTTGGACTAGTAACCAGCAGGGTAGCCTAGTGGTTAGAGCGTTGGACTAGTAACCAGCAGGGTAGCCTAGTGGTTAGAGTGTTGGACTAGTAACCGGAAGTAACCGGAAGGTAGCCTAGTGGTTAGAGCGTTGGGCCAGTAACCAGAAAGTATCCTAGTGGTTAGAGCGTTGGACTAGTAACCGGAAGGTAGCCTAGTGGTTAGAGCGTTGGACTAGTAACCAGCAGGGTAGCCTAGTGGTTAGAGCGTTGGACTAGTAACCAGCAGTGTAGCCTAGTGGTTAGAGTGTTGGACTAGTAACCGGAAGTAACCGGAAGGTAGCCTAGTGGTTAGAGCGTTGGACTAGTAACCGGAAGGTAGCCTAGTGGTTAGAGCGTTGGACTAGTAACCGGAAGGTAGCCTAGTGGTTAGAGCGTTGGACTAGTAACCAGCAGGGTAGCCTAGTGGTTAGAGTGTTGGACTAGTAACCGGAAGTAACCGGAAGGTAGCCTAGTGGTTAGAGCGTTGGACTAGTAACCAGCAGGGTAGCCTAGTGGTTAGAGCGTTGGACTAGTAACCGGAAGTAACCGGAAGGTAGCGTAGTGGTTAGAGCGTTGGACTAGTAACCGGAAGGTAGCCTAGTGGTTAGAGCGTTGGACTAGTAACCGGAAGGTAGCCTAGTGGTTAGAGCGTTGGACTAGTAACCGGAAGTAACCGGAAGGTAGCCTAGTGGTTAGAGCGTTGGACTAGTAACCGGAAGGTAGCCTAGTGGTTAGAGCGTTGGACTAGTAACCGGAAGGTAGCCTAGTGGTTAGAGCGTTGGACTAGTAACCGGAAGGTAGCATAGTGGTTAGAGCGTTGGACTAGTAACCGGAAGGTAGCCTAGTGGTTAGAGCGTTGGACTAGGTACCGGAAGGTAGCCTAGTGGTTAGAGCGTTGGACTAGTAACCGGAAGGTTGCCTAGTGGTTAGAGCGTTGGACTAGTAACCGGAAGGTAGCCTAGTGGTTAGAGCGTTGGACTAGTAACCGGAAGGTAGCCTAGTGGTTAGAGCGTTGGACTAGTAACCAGCAGGGTAGCCTAGTGGTTAGAGTGTTGGACTAGTAACCAGCAGGGTAGCCTAGTGGTTAGAGCGTTGGACTAGTAACCGGAAGGTAGCCTAGTGGTTAGAGCGTTGGACTAGTAACCAGCAGGGTAGCCTAGTGGTTAGAGCATTGGACTAGTAACCGGAAGTAACCGGAAGGTAGCCTAGTGGTTAGAGCGTTGGACTAGTAACCGGAAGTAACCGGAAGGTAGCCTAGTGGTTAGAGAGTTGGACTAGTAACCAGCAGGTAACCAATTGCTTCTACTGATTGTGAGGATTCCTCCCAGGCATGATAAATCAGTCACTTGCGTGAACCCAGTGGAATTGGTTATTAGAAAAGCACAAACATTAAATGTTCCTTCACAGACATTAATGTGCATATCAGTCAAATTAGATGAACTTTATCACATTTATCTTGTTGTGTAGTTTGAGATTTCATGTTTTACGGCATAGTTAGTAGGGATGTGCATCTTTCCTTTCATGAACAATTCGATACGCGTCTGGTACGATACAGGAACCATACAGCCAAGTTCCAGCCAAGGCAGCAGCTACTCTTCCTGGGGTTTATTATGGATCCCCATTAGTTCCTGCCAAGGCAGCAGCTACTCTTCCTGGGGTTTATTATGGATCCCCATTAGTTCCAGCCAAGGCAGCAGCTACTCTTCCTGGGGTTTATTATGGATCCCCATTAGTTCCAGCCAAGGCAGCAGCTACTCTTCCTGAGGTTTATTATGGATCCCCATTACTCCCTGCCAAGGCAGCAGCTACTCTTCTTGGGGTTTATTAAGGATCCCCATTAGTTCCTGCCAAGGCAGCAGCTACTCTTCCTGGGGTTTATTATGGATCCCCATTAGTTCCAGCCAAGGCAGCAGCTACTCTTCCTGAGGTTTATTATGGATCCCCGTTAGTTCATGCCAAGGCAGCAGCTACTCTTCCTGGGGTTTATTATGGATCCCCATTAGTTCCTGCCAAGGCAGCAGCTACTCTTCCTGGGGTTTATTATGGATCCCCATTAGTTCCTGCCAAGGCAGCAGCTACTCTTCCTGGGGTTTATTATGGATCCCCATTAGTTCCTGCCAAGGCTGCAGCTACTCTTCCTGGGGTTTATTATGGATCCCCATTAGTTCCTGTCAAGGCAGCAGCTACTCTTCCTGGGGTTTATTATGGATCCCCGTTAGTTCCTGCCAAGGCAGCAGCTACTCTTCCTGGGGTTTATTATGGATCCCCGTTAGTTCCTGCCAAGGCAGCAGCTACTCTTCCTGGGGTTTATTATGGATCCCCATTAGTTCCTGCCAAGGCAGCAGCTACTCTTCCTGGGGTTTATTATGGATCCCCATTAGTTCCTGCCAAGGCAGCAGCTACTCTTCCTGGGGTTTATTATGGATCCCCATTAGTTCCTGCCAAGGCAGCAGCTACTCTTCATGGGGTTTATTATGGATCCCCATTAGTTCCAGCCAAGGCAGCAGCTACTCTTCATGGGGTTTATTATGGATCCCCATTAGTTCCTGCCAAGGCAGCAGCTACTCTTCCTGGGGTTTATTATGGATCCCCATTAGTTCCTACCAAGACAGCAGCTACTCTTCTTGGGGTCCAGCTAAATTAAGGCAGTAATACAATTTAAAAACATTACAACAAATTCAGGCCCCTATTCTCCTACCACATATCTACAACACGAAATCCATGTGTACGCGTGAGTATGGTGCGTATGTTATCATATGTATGCATGTGTCAGTGCCTGTGCCTGTGTTTGTGTTGCTTCACATTCCCCGCAGTAGCATAACGTGTATTTTTGTATCTGTTTTTTTTTTAATTAAATGTTACTGTTAGCAAAAATTACTTGATGTGGAATAGAGTTCCATGTAGTCATGGCTCTATGCAGTACTGTGCACCTCCCATAGTCTGTTCTGGACTTGGGGACTGAAGAGACCCCTGGTGGCATGTCTTATGGGGTATGCATGGGTGTCTGAGCTGTGTGCCAGTAGTTTAGACAGACAGCTCGGTGCATTCAACATGTCAATACCTCTCATAAATACAAGTAGTGATAAAGTCAATCTCTCCTTCACTTTGAGCCAGGAGATATTGACATGCATATTATTAATATTAGCTCTCTGTGTTCATCCAAGGACCAGCCGTGCTTCCCTGTTCTGAGACAATTGCAATTTTCCTCTTTGTGGCACCTGACCACACCACCGAACAGTAGTCCAGGTGTGACAAAACTAGGGCCTGTAGGACCTGCCTTGTTGATAGTGCTGTTAAGAAGGTAGAAACTAGTGCCTGTAGGACCTGCCTTGTTGATAGTGTTGTTAAGAAGGTAGAGCATCGCTTTATTGTAGACAGACTTCTCCCCATCTTAACTACTGTTGCATCAATATGTTTTGACCATGACAGTTTACCATCCAGAGTTACTCCAAGCAGTTTAGTCACCTCAACTTTTACTCAATTTACACAGTATTCATTACAAGATTTAGTTGAGGTTTAGTGAATGATTTGTCCCAAGTTTAGTTTTAGAAATATTTACAACTAACTTATTCCTTGCCTCCAATTCTGAAACTAACTGCAGCTCTTTGTTAAGTGTTGCAGTCATTTCAGCCGCTGTAATAGCTGTCGTGTATAGTGTTGCAGTCATTTCAGCCGCTGTAGTAGCTGTCGTGTATAGTGTTGCAGTCATTTCAGCCGCTGTAGTAGCTGTCGTGTATAGTGTTGAGTCATTTCAGCCGCTGTAGTAGCTGTCGTGTATAGTGTTGCAGTCATTTCAGCTGCTGTAATAGCTGTCGTGTATAGTGTTGCAGTCATTTCAGCCGCTGTAGTAGCTGTCGTGTATAGTGTTGAGTCATTTCAGCCGCTGTAGTAGCTGTCGTGTATAGTGTTGCAGTCATTTCAGCTGCTGTAATAGCTGTCGTGTATAGTGTTGCAGTCATTTCAGCCGCTGTAGTAGCTGTCGTGTATAGTGTTGCAGTCATTTCAGCTGCTGTAATAGCTGTCGTGTATAGTGTTGCAGTCATTTCAGCCGCTGTAGTAGCTGTCGTGTATAGTGTTGAGTGATCCACATACTCAAAGCCAGTGGCATGTAGTTAGTAAAGATTGTAAAAAGTAATGGGCCTAGACAGCTGCCCTGGGGAATTCCTGATTTCTACCTGGATTATGTTTGAGAGGCTTCCATTAAAGAACACTCTCTGTGTTCTGTTAGGCCGTTTAACTCTTTACCCACATTATAGCAGGGGGTGTAAAGCCATAACACCCTCTGTGTTCTGTTAGACAGGTAACTCTTTATCCACATTATAGCAGGGGGTGTAAAGCCATAACACCCTCTGTGTTCTGTTAGACAGGTAACTCTTTATCCACATTATAGCAGGGGGGTGTAAAGCCATAACACCCTCTGTGTTCTGTTAGACAGGTAACTCTTTATCCACATTATAGCAGGGGGTGTAAAGCCATAACACCCTCTGTGTTCTGTTAGACAGGTAACTCTTTATCCACATTATAGCAGGGGGTGTAAAGCCATAACACCCTCTGTGTTCTGTTAGACAGGTAACTCTTTATCCACATTATAGCAGGGGGTGTAAAGCCATAAGACCCTCTGTGTTCTGTTAGACAGGTAACTCTTTATCCACATTATAGCAGGGGTGTAAAGGTAACTCTTTATCCACATTATAGCACCACTCTGTGTTCTGTTAGACAGGTAACTCTTTACCCACATTATAGCAGGGGGTGTAAAGCCATAACACCCTCTGTGTTCTGTTAGACAGGTAACTCTTTATCCACATTATAGCAGGGGGTGTAAAGCCATAACACAAGTTTTTCCAGCAGCAGACTATGATCGATAATGTCAAAAGCCGCACTGAAATCTGACAAAACTGCCCACACAATCTTTTTTATCATCAATTTCTCTCAGCCAATCATCAGTCATTTGTGTAAGTGCTGTACTTGTTGAATGTCCTTCCCTATAAGCATGATGAAAGTCTGTCAATTTGTTTACTGTAAAATAGCATTGTATCTGGTCAACAACAAAAAATTCTCCAACTGTGTACTATGGGTTGGTAACAGGCTGATTGGTCGGCTATTTGAGCCAGTAAAGGGGGCTTTACTATTCTTAGGTAGTGGAATGACTTCAGCTTCCCTCCAGGCCTGAGGGAACACACTTTCTAGCAGGCTTAGATTGAAGATGTGGCAATATCGTCCGCTATTCTCCTTAGTTATTTTCCAACCGTGTTGTCAGCTCCTGGGTTGTTTGTCATTGTTGATAGACAACAATGTTTCACCTCTTCCACACTCACTTTAGCGTCTGGTTGCTCCTCATTACACACCAAAGACCAGCAGCGTCTGGTTGCTCCTCAGTACACACCACAGACCAGCAGCGTCTGGTTGCTCCTCAATACACACCACAGACCAGTAGCGTCTGGTTGCTCCTCATTACACACCACAGACCAGCAGCGTCTGGTTGCTCCTCATTACCAGCAGCGACTGGTTGCCACAGACCAGCAGCGACTGGTTGCTCTCATTACACACCACAGACCAGCAGCGTCTGGTTGCTCCTCATTACACACCACAGACCAGCAGCGTCTGGTTGCTCCTCATTACACTCCACAGACCAGCAGCGTCTGGTTGCTCCTCATTACACACCACAGACCAGCAGCGACTGGTTTCTCCTCATTACACACCACAGACCAGCAGCGTCTGGTTGCTCCTCATTACACTCCACAGACCAGCAGCGTCTGGTTGCTCCTCATTACACACCACAGACCAGCAGCGTCTGGTTGCTCCTCATTACACACCACAGACCAGCAGCGTCTGGTTGCTCCTCATTACACACCACAGACCAGCAGCGTCTGGTTGCTCCTCATTACACACCACAGACCAACAGCGTCTGGTTGTTCCTCATTACACACCACAGACCAGCAGCGTCTGGTTGCTTCTCATTACACACCACAGACCAGCAGCGTCTGGTTGCTCCTCATTACACACCACAGACCAGCAGCGTCTGGTTGCTCCTCATTACACTCCACAGACCAGCAGCGTCTGGTTGCTCCTCATTACACACCACAGACCAGCAGCGACTGGTTTCTCCTCATTACACACCACAGACCAGCAGCGTCTGGTTGCTCCTCATTACACTCCACAGACCAGCAGCGTCTGGTTGCTCCTCATTACACACCACAGACCAGCAGCGTCTGGTTGCTCCTCATTACTCACCACAGACCAGCAGCGTCTGGTTGCTCCTCATTACTCACCACAGACCAGCAGCGTCTGGTTGCTCCTCATTACACACCACAGACCAGCAGCGTCTGGTTGCTCCTCATTACACACCACAGACCAGCAGCGTCTGGTTGCTCCTCATTACACACCACAGACCAGCAGCGTCTGGTTGCTCCTCATTACACACCACAGACCAGCAGCGTCTGGTTGCTCCTCATTACACACCACAGACCAGCAGCGTCTGGTTGCTCCTCATTACACACCACAGACCAGCAGCGTCTGGTTGCTCCTCATTACACACCACAGACCAGCAGCGTCTGGTTGCTCCTCATTACACACCACAGACCGGTTGCAGCGTCTGGTTGCTCCTCATTACACACCACAGACCAGCAGCGTCTGGTTGCTCCTCATTACACACCACAGACCAGCAGCGTCTGGTTGTTCCTCATTACACACCACAGACCAGCAGCGTCTGGTTGCTCCTCATTACACACCACAGACCAGCAGCGTCTGGTTGCTCCTCATTACACACCACAGACCAGCAGCGTCTGGTTGCTCCTCATTACACACCACAGACCAGCAGCGTCTGGTTGTTCCTCATTACACACCACAGACCAGCAGCGTCTGGTTGTTCCTCATTACACACCACAGACCAGCAGCGTCTGGTTGCTCCTCATTACACACCACAGACCAGCAGCGTCTGGTTGTTCCTCATTACACACCACAGACCGGCAGCGTCTGGTTGCTCCTCATTACACACCACAGACCAGCAGCGTCTGGTTGCTCCTCATTACACACCACAGACCAGCAGCGTCTGGTTGCTCCTCATTACACACCACAGACCGGCAGCGTCTGGTTGCTCCTCATTACACACCACAGACCAGCAGCGTCTGGTTGCTCCTCATTACACACCACAGACCAGCAGCGTCTGGTTGTTCCTCATTACACACCACAGACCAGCAGCGTCTGGTTGCTCCTCAGTACACACCACAGACCAGCAGCGTCTGGTTGCTCCTCATTACACACCACAGACCAGCAGCGTCTGGTTGCTCCTCATTACACACCACAGACCAGCAGCGTCTGGTTGCTCCTCATTACACACCACAGACCAGCAGCGACTGGTTGCTTCTCATTACACACCACAGACCAGCAGCGTCTGGTTGCTCCTCATTACACACCACAGACCAGCAGCGTCTGGTTGCTCCTCATTACACTCCACAGACCAGCAGCGTCTGGTTGCTCCTCATTACACACCACAGACCAGCAGCGACTGGTTTCTCCTCATTACACACCACAGACCAGCAGCGTCTGGTTGCTCCTCATTACACTCCACAGACCAGCAGCGTCTGGTTGCTCCTCATTACACACCACAGACCAGCAGCGTCTGGTTGCTCCTCATTACACACCACAGACCAGCAGCGTCTGGTTGCTCCTCATTACACACCACAGACCAGCAGCGTCTGGTTGCTCCTCATTACACACCACAGACCAGCAGCGTCTGGTTGTTCCTCATTACACACCACAGACCAGCAGCGTCTGGTTGCTCCTCATTACACACCACAGACCAGCAGCGTCTGGTTGCTCCTCATTACACACCACAGACCAGCAGCGTCTGGTTGCTCCTCATTACACACCACAGACCAGCAGCGTCTGGTTGTTCCTCATTACACACCACAGACCAGCAGCGTCTGGTTGCTCCTCATTACACACCACAGACCAACAGATATTCTTTACATCAACAACATATGAATCACTACAAAACGTATTGTATGACCTCTTATACACTATATTAGGCCCAGCCTGACCTCTTATACACTATATTAGGCCCAGCCTGACCTCTTATACACTATATTAGACCCAGCCTGACCTCTTATACATTATATTAGGCCCAGCCTGACCTCTTGTACACTATATTAGGCCCAGCCTGACCTCTTATACACTATATTAGGCCCAGCCTGACCTCTTATACACTATATTAGGCCCAGCCTGACCTCTTATACATTATATTAGGCCCAGCCTGACCTCTTGTACACTATATTAGGCCCAGCCTGACCTCTTATACACTATATTAGGCCCAGCCTGACCTCTTATACACTATATTAGGCCCAGCCTGACCTCTTATACACTATATTAGGCCCAGCCTGACCTCTTATACATTATATTAGGCCCAGCCTGACCTCTTATACACTATATTAGGCCCAGCCTGACCTCTTGTACACTATATTAGGCCCAGCCTGACCTCTTATACACTATATTAGGCCCAGCCTGACCTCTTATACATTATATTAGGCCCAGCCTGACCTCTTATACACTATATTAGGCCCAGCCTGACCTCTTATACACTATATTAGGCCCAGCCTTTGGAACTTTGGTAGATATGGCTACTATATTGTGATCACTACATCTGATGAACCTTTTCAAACACATTTCTGCAGCATTAGTAAAGTTTCAATTCAGTTTATCCGTTTGAACCGTGAGGCCATTGATTCCTGAATGTTTTCTGAAATGCATGCTTCATTTGGATAGTTTAGTTGATGTTCAGTTCATCCATTTGAACCAGGGGCCCATGATATGTAATGTTAAATCGTTCCATGCATAGTAGTTAGTTCAGTTTATCCATTTGAACCGGGGGCCGATAATGTTAATGTTAAATCGTTCCATTTGAACATAGTAGTTAGTTCAGTTTATCCATTTGAACCAGGGGCCGATATGTAATGTTAAATCGTTCCATGCATAGTAGTTAGTTCAGTTTATCCATTTGAACCGGGGGCCGATATGTAATGTTAAATCGTTCCATGCATAGTAGTTAGTTCAGTTTATCCATTTGAACCAGGGGCCGATATGTAATGTTAAATCGTTCCATGCATAGTAGTTAGTTCAGTTTATCCATTTGAACCAGGGGCCGATATGTAATGTTAAATCGTTCCATGCATAGTAGTTAGTTCAGTTTATCCATTTGAACCAGGGGCCGATATGTAATGTTAAATCGTTCCATGCATAGTAGTTAGTTCAGTTTATCCATTTGAACCGGGGCCGATATGTAATGTTAAATCGTTCCATGCATAGTAGTTAGTTCAGTTTATCCATTTGAACCAGGGGCCGATATGTAATGTTAAATCGTTCCATGCATAGTAGTTAGTTCAGTTTATCCATTTGAACCAGGGGCCGATATGTAATGTTAAATCGTTCCATGCATAGTAGTTAGTTCAGTTTATCCATTTGAACCAGGGGCCGATATGTAATGTTAAATCGAACCAGGGGCCGATTCCATGCATAGTAGTTAGTTCAGTTTATCCATTTGAACCAGGGGCCGATATGTAATGTTAAATCGTTCCATGCATAGTAGTTAGTTCAGTTTATCCATTTGAACCAGGGGCCGATATGTAATGTTAAATCGTTCCATGCATAGTAGTTAGTTCAGTTTATCCATTTGAACCAGGGGCCGATATGTAATGTTAAATCGTTCCATGCATAGTAGTTAGTTCAGTTTATCCATTTGAACCAGGGGCCGATATGTAATGTTAAATCGTTCCATGCATAGTAGTTAGTTCAGTTTATCCATTTGAACCAGGGGCCGATATGTAATGTTAAATCGTTCCATGCATAGTAGTTAGTTCAGTTTATCCATTTGAACCAGGGGCCGATATGTAATGTTAAATCGTTCCATGCATAGTAGTTAGTTCAGTTTATCCATTTGAACCAGGGGCCGATATGTAATGTTGAATCGTTCCATGCATAGTAGTTAGTTCAGTTTATCCATTTGAACCAGGGGCCGATATGTAATGTTAAATCGTTCCATGCATAGTAGTTAGTTCAGTTTATCCATTTGAACCAGGGGCCGATATGTAATGTTAAATCGTTCCATGCATAGTAGTTAGTTCAGTTTATCCATTTGAACCAGGGGCCGATATGTAATGTTGAATCGTTCCATGCATAGTAGTTAGTTCAGTTTATCCATTTGAACCAGGGGCCGATATGTAATGTTAAATCGTTCCATGCATAGTAGTTAGTTCAGTTTATCCATTTGAACCAGGGGCCGATATGTAATGTTAAATCGTTCCATGCATAGTAGTTAGTTCAGTTTATCCATTTGAACCAGGGGCCGATATGTAATGTTAAATCGTTCCATGCATAGTAGTTAGTTCAGTTTATCCATTTGAACCAGGGGCCGATATGTAATGTTAAATCGTTCCATGCATAGTAGTTAGTTCAGTTTATCCATTTGAACCAGGGGCCGATATGTAATGTTAAATCGTTCCATGCATAGTAGTTAGTTCAGTTTATCCATTTGAACCAGGGGCCGATATGTAATGTTAAATCGTTCCATGCATAGTAGTTAGTTCAGTTTATCCATTTGAACCAGGGGCCGATATGTAATGTTAAATCGTTCCATGCATAGTAGTTAGTTCAGTTTATCCATTTGAACCAGGGGCCGATATGTAATGTTAAATCGTTCCATGCATAGTAGTTAGTTCAGTTTATCCATTTGAACCAGGGGCTGATATGTAATGTTAAATCGTTCCATGCATAGTAGTTAGTTCAGTTTATCCATTTGAACCAGGGGCCGATATGTAATGTTAAATCGTTCCATGCATAGTAGTTAGTTCAGTTTATCCATTTGAACCAGGGGCCGATATGTAATGTTAAATCGTTCCATGCATAGTAGTTAGTTCAGTTTATCCATTTGAACCAGGGGCCGATATGTAATGTTAAATCGTTCCATGCATAGTAGTTAGTTCAGTTTATCCATTTGAACCAGGGGCCGATATGTAATGTTAAATCGTTCCATGCATAGTAGTTAGTTCAGTTTATCCATTTGAACCAGGGGCCGATATGTAATGTTAAATCGTTCCATGCATAGTAGTTAGTTCAGTTTATCCATTTGAACCAGGGGCCGATATGTAATGTTAAATCGTTCCATGCATAGTAGTTAGTTCAGTTTATCCATTTGAACCGGGGGCCGATATGTAATGTTAAATCGTTCCATGCATAGTAGTTAGTTCAGTTTATCCATTTGAACCAGGGGCCGATATGTAATGTTAAATCGTTCCATGCATAGTAGTTAGTTCAGTTTATCCATTTGAACCAGGGGCCGATATGTAATGTTAAATCGTTCCATGCATAGTAGTTAGTTCAGTTTATCCATTTGAACCAGGGGCCGATATGTAATGTTAAATCGTTCCATGCATAGTAGTTAGTTCAGTTTATCCATTTGAACCAGGGGCCGATATGTAATGTTAAATCGTTCCATGCATAGTAGTTAGTTCAGTTTATCCATTTGAACCAGGGGCCGATATGTAATGTTAAATCGTTCCATGCATAGTAGTTAGTTCAGTTTATCCATTTGAACCAGGGGGCCGATATGTAATGTTGAATCGTTCCATGCATAGTAGTTAGTTCAGTTTATCCATTTGAACCAGGGGCCGATATGTAATGTTAAATCGTTCCATGCATAGTAGTTAGTTCAGTTTATCCATTTGAACCAGGGGCCGATATGTAATGTTAAATCGTTCCATGCATAGTAGTTAGTTCAGTTTATCCATTTGAACCAGGGGCCGATATGTAATGTTAAATCGTTCCATGCATAGTAGTTAGTTCAGTTTATCCATTTGAACCAGGGGCCGATATGTAATGTTAAATCGTTCCATGCATAGTAGTTAGTTCAGTTTATCCATTTGAACCAGGGGCCGATATGTAATGTTAAATCGTTCCATGCATAGTAGTTAGTTCAGTTTATCCATTTGAACCGGAGGCCGATATGTAATGTTAAATCGTTCCATGCATAGTAGTTAGTTCAGTTTATCCATTTGAACCAGGGGCCGATATGTAATGTTAAATCGTTCCATGCATAGTAGTTAGTTCAGTTTATCCATTTGAACCGGAGGCCGATATGTAATGTTAAATCGTTCCATGCATAGTAGTTAGTTCAGTTTATCCATTTGAACCAGGGGCCGATATGTAATGTTGAATCGTTCCATGCATAGTAGTTAGTTCAGTTTATCCATTTGAACCAGGGGCCGATATGTAATGTTAAATCGTTCCATGCATAGTAGTTAGTTCAGTTTATCCATTTGAACCAGGGGCCGATATGTAATGTTGAATCGTTCCATGCATAGTAGTTAGTTCAGTTTATCCATTTGAACCAGGGGCCGATATGTAATGTTAAATCGTTCCATGCATAGTAGTTAGTTCAGTTTATCCATTTGAACCAGGGGCGATATGTAATGTTAAATCGTTCCATGCATAGTAGTTAGTTCAGTTTATCCATTTGAACCAGGGGCCGATATGTAATGTTAAATCGTTCCATGCATAGTAGTTAGTTCAGTTTATCCATTTGAACCAGGGGCCGATATGTAATGTTAAATCGTTCCATGCATAGTAGTTAGTTCAGTTTATCCATTTGAACCAGGGGCCGATATGTAATGTTAAATCGTTCCATGCATAGTAGTTAGTTCAGTTTATCCATTTGAACCAGGGGCCGATATGTAATGTTAAATCGTTCCATGCATAGTAGTTAGTTCAGTTTATCCATTTGAACCAGGGGCCGATATGTAATGTTAAATCGTTCCATGCATAGTAGTTAGTTCAGTTTATCCATTTGAACCAGGGGGCCGATATGTAATGTTAAATCGTTCCATGCATAGTAGTTAGTTCAGTTTATCCATTTGAACCAGGGGCCGATATGTAATGTTAAATCGTTCCATGCATAGTAGTTAGTTCAGTTTATCCATTTGAACCAGGGGCCGATATGTAATGTTAAATCGTTCCATGCATAGTAGTTAGTTCAGTTTATCCATTTGAACCAGGGGCCGATATGTAATGTTGAATCGTTCCATGCATAGTAGTTAGTTCAGTTTATCCATTTGAACCGGAGGCCGATATGTAATGTTAAATCGTTCCATGCATAGTAGTTAGTTCAGTTTATCCATTTGAACCAGGGGCCGATATGTAATGTTAAATCGTTCCATGCATAGTAGTTAGTTCAGTTTATCCATTTGAACCAGGGGCCGATATGTAATGTTAAATCGTTCCATGCATAGTAGTTAGTTCAGTTTATCCATTTGAACCAGGGGCCGATATGTAATGTTAAATCGTTCCATGCATAGTAGTTAGTTCAGTTTATCCATTTGAACCAGGGGCCGATATGTAATGTTAAATCGTTCCATGCATAGTAGTTAGTTCAGTTTATCCATTTGAACCAGGGGCCGATATGTAATGTTAAATCGTTCCATGCATAGTAGTTAGTTCAGTTTATCCATTTGAACCAGGGGCCGATATGTAATGTTAAATCGTTCCATGCATAGTAGTTAGTTCAGTTTATCCATTTGAACCGGGGGCCGATATGTAATGTTGAATCGTTCCATGCATAGTAGTTAGTTCAGTTTATCCATTTGAACCAGGGGCCGATATGTAATGTTAAATCGTTCCATGCATAGTAGTTAGTTCAGTTTATCCATTTGAACCAGGGGCCGATATGTAATGTTAAATCGTTCCATG
Source organism: Oncorhynchus nerka (assembly GCF_034236695.1). NCBI lineage: Eukaryota > Metazoa > Chordata > Actinopteri > Salmoniformes > Salmonidae > Oncorhynchus > Oncorhynchus nerka. Next base: position 2,326,335 of record NC_088406.1, read on the forward strand.
CATAGTAGTTAGTTCAGTTTATCCATTTGAACCAGGGGCCGATATGTAATGTTAAATCGTTCCATGCATAGTAGTTAGTTCAGTTTATCCATTTGAACCAGGGGCCGATATGTAATGTTAAATCGTTCCATGCATAGTAGTTAGTTCAGTTTATCCATTTGAACCAGGGGCCGATATGTAATGTTGAATCGTTCCATGCATAGTAGTTAGTTCAGTTTATCCATTTGAACCAGGGGCCGATATGTAATGTTAAATCGTTCCATGCATAGTAGTTAGTTCAGTTTATCCATTTGAACCAGGGGCCGATATGTAATGTTAAATCGTTCCATGCATAGTAGTTAGTTCAGTTTATCCATTTGAACCAGGGGCCGATATGTAATGTTAAATCGTTCCATGCATAGTAGTTAGTTCAGTTTATCCATTTGAACCAGGGGCCGATATGTAATGTTGAATCGTTCCATGCATAGTAGTTAGTTCAGTTTATCCATTTGAACCAGGGGCCGATATGTAATGTTAAATCGTTCCATGCATAGTAGTTAGTTCAGTTTATCCATTTGAACCAGGGGCCGATATGTAATGTTAAATCGTTCCATGCATAGTAGTTAGTTCAGTTTATCCATTTGAACCAGGGGCCGATATGTAATGTTAAATCGTTCCATGCATAGTAGTTAGTTCAGTTTATCCATTTGAACCAGGGGCCGATATGTAATGTTAAATCGTTCCATGCATAGTAGTTAGTTCAGTTTATCCATTTGAACCAGGGGTTTATCCATTTGAACCGATATGTAATGTTAAATCGTTCCATGCATAGTAGTTAGTTCAGTTTATCCATTTGAACCGGGGCCGATATGTAATGTTAAATCGTTCCATGCATAGTAGTTAGTTCAGTTTATCCATTTGAACCAGGGGCCGATATGTAATGTTAAATCGTTCCATGCATAGTAGTTAGTTCAGTTTATCCATTTGAACCAGGGGCCGATATGTAATGTTAAATCGAACCAGGGGCCATGCATAGTAGTTAGTTCAGTTTATCCATTTGAACCAGGGGCCGATATGTAATGTTAAATCGTTCCATGCATAGTAGTTAGTTCAGTTTATCCATTTGAACCAGGGGCCGATATGTAATGTTAAATCGTTCCATGCATAGTAGTTAGTTCAGTTTATCCATTTGAACCAGGGGCCGATATGTAATGTTAAATCGTTCCATGCATAGTAGTTAGTTCAGTTTATCCATTTGAACCAGGGGCCGATATGTAATGTTAAATCGTTCCATGCATAGTAGTTAGTTCAGTTTATCCATTTGAACCAGGGCGATATGTAATGTTAAATCGTTCCATGCATAGTAGTTAGTTCAGTTTATCCATTTGAACCAGGGGCCGATATGTAATGTTAAATCGTTCCATGCATAGTAGTTAGTTCAGTTTATCCATTTGAACCAGGGGCCGATATGTAATGTTAAATCGCTCCATGCATAGTAGTTAGTTCAGTTTATCCATTTGAACCAGGGGCCGATATGTAATGTTAAATCGTTCCATGCATAGTAGTTAGTTCAGTTTATCCATTTGAACCAGGGGCCGATATGTAATGTTAAATCGTTCCATGCATAGTAGTTAGTTCAGTTTATCCATTTGAACCAGGGGCCGATATGTAATGTTAAATCGTTCCATGCATAGTAGTTAGTTCAGTTTATCCATTTGAACCAGGGGCCGATATGTAATGTTAAATCGTTCCATGCATAGTAGTTAGTTCAGTTTATCCATTTGAACCAGGGGGCCGATATGTAATGTTAAATCGTTCCATGCATAGTAGTTAGTTCAGTTTATCCATTTGAACCAGGGGCCGATATGTAATGTTAAATCGTTCCATGCATAGTAGTTAGTTCAGTTTATCCATTTGAACCGGAGGCCGATATGTAATGTTAAATCGTTCCATGCATAGTAGTTAGTTCAGTTTATCCATTTGAACCAGGGGCCGATATGTAATGTTAAATCGTTCCATGCATAGTAGTTAGTTCAGTTTATCCATTTGAACCAGGGGGCCGATATGTAATGTTAAATCGTTCCATGCATAGTAGTTAGTTCAGTTTATCCATTTGAACCAGGGGCCGATATGTAATGTTAAATCGTTCCATGCATAGTAGTTAGTTCAGTTTATCCATTTGAACCAGGGGCCGATATGTAATGTTGAATCGTTCCATGCATAGTAGTTAGTTCAGTTTATCCATTTGAACCAGGGGCCGATATGTAATGTTAAATCGTTCCATGCATAGTAGTTAGTTCAGTTTATCCATTTGAACCAGGGGCCGATATGTAATGTTAAATCGTTCCATGCATAGTAGTTAGTTCAGTTTATCCATTTGAACCAGGGGCCGATATGTAATGTTAAATCGTTCCATGCATAGTAGTTAGTTCAGTTTATCCATTTGAACCAGGGGCCGATATGTAATGTTAAATCGTTCCATGCATAGTAGTTAGTTCAGTTTATCCATTTGAACCAGGGGCCGATATGTAATGTTGAATCGTTCCATGCATAGTAGTTAGTTCAGTTTATCCATTTGAACCAGGGGCCGATATGTAATGTTAAATCGTTCCATGCATAGTAGTTAGTTCAGTTTATCCATTTGAACCGGGGGCCGATATGTAATGTTAAATCGTTCCATGCATAGTAGTTAGTTCAGTTTATCCATTTGAACCAGGGGCCGATATGTAATGTTAAATCGTTCCATGCATAGTAGTTAGTTCAGTTTATCCATTTGAACCAGGGGCCGATATGTAATGTTAAATCGTTCCATGCATAGTAGTTAGTTCAGTTTATCCATTTGAACCAGGGGGCCGATATGTAATGTTAAATCGTTCCATGCATAGTAGTTAGTTCAGTTTATCCATTTGAACCGGGGGCCGATATGTAATGTTAAATCGTTCCATGCATAGTAGTTAGTTCAGTTTATCCATTTGAACCAGGGGCCGATATGTAATGTTAAATCGTTCCATGCATAGTAGTTAGTTCAGTTTATCCATTTGAACCAGGGGCCGATATGTAATGTTAAATCGTTCCATGCATAGTAGTTAGTTCAGTTTATCCATTTGAACCAGGGGCCGATATGTAATGTTGAATCGTTCCATGCATAGTAGTTAGTTCAGTTTATCCATTTGAACCAGGGGCCGATATGTAATGTTAAATCGTTCCATGCATAGTAGTTAGTTCAGTTTATCCATTTGAACCAGGGGCCGATATGTAATGTTGAATCGTTTATCCATCCATGCATAGTAGTTAGTTCAGTTTATCCATTTGAACCAGGGGCCGATATGTAATGTTAAATGTTAAATGTTCCATGCATAGTAGTTAGTTCAGTTTATCCATTTGAACCGGTTAGGCAGTTTATCCATTTGAACCAGTATGTAATGTTAAATCGTTCCATGCATAGTAGTTAGTTCAGTTTATCCATTTGAACCAGGGGCCGATATGTAATGTTAAATCGTTCCATAGTAGTTAGTTCAGTTTATCCATTTGAACCAGGGGCCGATATGTAATGTTGAATCGTTCCATGCATAGTAGTTAGTTCAGTTTATCCATTTGAACCAGGGGCCGATATGTAATGTTGAATCGTTCCATGCATAGTAGTTAGTTCAGTTTATCCATTTGAACCGGGGGCCGATATGTAATGTTAAATCGTTCCATGCATAGTAGTTAGTTCAGTTTATCCATTTGAACCAGGGGCCGATATGTAATGTTAAATCGTTTATCCATCCATGCATAGTAGTTAGTTCAGTTTATCCATTTGAACCAGGGGCCGATATGTAATGTTAAATCGTTCCATGCATAGTAGTTAGTTCAGTTTATCCATTTGAACCAGGGGCCGATATGTAATGTTAAATCGTTTATCCATTTGAACATAGTAGTTAGTTCAGTTTATCCATTTGAACCAGGGGCCGATATGTAATGTTAAATCGTTCCATGCATAGTAGTTAGTTCAGTTTATCCATTTGAACCGGAGGCCGATATGTAATGTTAAATCGTTCCATGCATAGTAGTTAGTTCAGTTTATCCATTTGAACCAGGGGCCGATATGTAATGTTAAATCGTTCCATGCATAGTAGTTAGTTCAGTTTATCCATTTGAACCGGAGGCCGATATGTAATGTTAAATCGTTCCATGCATAGTAGTTAGTTCAGTTTATCCATTTGAACCAGGGGCCGATATGTAATGTTAAATCGTTCCATGCATAGTAGTTAGTTCAGTTTATCCATTTGAACCATTTGAACCAGGCCGATATGTAATGTTAAATCGTTCCATGCATAGTAGTTAGTTCAGTTTATCCATTTGAACCAGGGGCCGATATGTAATGTTAAATCGTTCCATGCATAGTAGTTAGTTCAGTTTATCCATTTGAACCAGGGGCCGATATGTAATGTTGAATCGTTCCATGCATAGTAGTTAGTTCAGTTTATCCATTTGAACCAGGGGCCGATATGTAATGTTAAATCGTTCCATAGTAGTTAGTTCAGTTTATCCATTTGAACCAGGGGCCGATATGTAATGTTAAATCGTTCCATGCATAGTAGTTAGTTCAGTTTATCCATTTGAACCAGGGGCCGATATGTAATGTTAAATCGTTCCATAGTAGTTAGTTCAGTTTATCCATTTGAACCAGGGGCCGATATGTAATGTTGAATCGTTCCATGCATAGTAGTTAGTTCAGTTTATCCATTTGAACCAGGGCCGATATGTAATGTTGAATCGTTCCATGCATAGTAGTTAGTTCAGTTTATCCATTTGAACCAGGGGCCGATATGTAATGTTAAATCGTTCCATGCATAGTAGTTAGTTCAGTTTATCCATTTGAACCGGGGCCGATATGTAATGTTAAATCGTTTCCATGCATAGTAGTTAGTTCAGTTTATCATGCATAGTAGTTAGTTCAGTTTATCCATTTGAACCAGGGGCCGATATGTAATGTTAAATCGTTCCATGCATAGTAGTTAGTTCAGTTTATCCATTTGAACCAGGGGCCGATATGTAATGTTAAATCGTTCCATGCATAGTAGTTAGTTCAGTTTATCCATTTGAACCAGGGGGCCGATATGTAATGTTAAATCGTTCCATGCATAGTAGTTAGTTCAGTTTATCCATTTGAACCAGGGGCCGATATGTAATGTTAAATCGTTCCATGCATAGTAGTTAGTTCAGTTTATCCATTTGAACCAGGGGCCGATATGTAATGTTGAATCGTTCCATGCATAGTAGTTAGTTCAGTTTATCCATTTGAACCGGGGCCGATATGTAATGTTAAATCGTTCCATGCATAGTAGTTAGTTCAGTTTATCCATTTGAACCAGGGGCAGTTTATCCATATGTAATGTTGAATCGTTCCATGCATAGTAGTTAGTTCAGTTTATCCATTTGAACCAGGGGCCGATATGGGCCGATATGTAATGTTAAATCGTTCCATAGTAGTTAGTTCAGTTTATCCATTTGAACCAGGGGCCGATATGTAATGTTAAATCGTTCCATGCATAGTAGTTAGTTCAGTTTATCCATTTGAACCAGGGGCCGATATGTAATGTTAAATCGTTCCATAGTAGTTAGTTCAGTTTATCCATTTGAACCAGGGGCCGATATGTAATGTTGAATCGTTCCATAGTAGTTAGTTCAGTTTATCCATTTGAACCGGAGGCCGATATGTAATGTTGAATCGTTCCATGCATAGTAGTTAGTTCAGTTTATCCATTTGAACCAGGGGCCGATATGTAATGTTAAATCGTTCCATGCATAGTAGTTAGTTCAGTTTATCCATTTGAACCGGGGGCCGATATGTAATGTTAAATCGTTCCATGCATAGTAGTTAGTTCAGTTTATCCATTTGAACCGGGGGCCGATATGTAATGTTAAATCGTTCCATGCATAGTAGTTAGTTCAGTTTATCCATTTGAACCGGGGGCCGATATGTAATGTTGAATCGTTCCATAGTAGTTAGTTCAGTTTATCCATTTGAACCAGGGGCCGATATGTAATGTTGAATCGTTCCATAGTAGTTAGTTGTTTTTATTGTATGTAATTGATGTCATCCACCTGCTTTTGGAAATATTTTTTTTTTACATGGAAAGTACTGAGGACCCAGTGACCTAAAGCCTCCCCACTGAACTCACTGCACCTTGTGCTGTTGGCTAGTCCAACAGAAACCCTTTTGACGGGACAGTACTCTCTTTGTGTGGCTGCCAGTTTGTAACTTTGTTTGAGATTCTTTAGGTATGAAAACATTTCTTGGGAAAGCTTCTTCTTCAGTTGTATCGATACACTGTGTTTTCATTGCCCCCCCCCCTGTACCACTCACCACCACATATGGGATCACTACACCGGGGAAATATATAATGGTGAAAATGTCCTTATTGTTTGGGTCATGTTTTTGGGATAGTTTGGAGAGAAACTTCAGGTTTTTCATAATAGAATCTGGAGCAGTGAGGGAAACTAGGAACCTCTGACTTGCTGTTTTGTCTCTTTAGGTGACCCTATAACTATCCTGCCTCAAGCACGTGCCAACCTGTCTCGCGTTACTATCAACGGGGACAGCCTGATCAACGGAGTTAAAGCCATCACCACGATGGGAGACTTCTTCCTCTCCCCAACCAATGGTAAGAAAGGTCAAAGAAGATTTGGCCTGGGTTGCGTCCCAAATTGCACCCTATTCCCTATTTTGTGCACTACGTTACAGATTTATTCTGAAATGGATTAAATTCATGTTTTTCCTCAGCAATCTGACATCACAATACCCCATAATGACATCACAATACCCCATAATGACATCACAATACCCCATAATGACATCACAATACCCCATAATGACATCACAATACCCCATAATGACATCACAATACACCATAATGACATCACAATACCCCATAATGACATCACAATACCCCATAATGACATCACAATACCCCATAATGACATCACAATACCCCATAATGACATTACAATACCCCATAATGACATCACAATACCCCATAATGACATCACAATACCCCATAATGACATCCCAATTACCCCATAATGACATTACAATACCCCATAATGACATCACAATACCCCATAATGACATCACAATACCCCATAATGACATCACAATACCCCATAATGACATCACAATACCCCATAATGACATCACAATACCCCATAATGACATCACAATACCCCATAATGACATTACAATACCCCATAATGACATCACAATACCCCATAATGACATCACAATACCCCATAATGACATCCCAATTACCCCATAATGACATTACAATACCCCATAATGACATCACAATACCCCATAATGACATCACAATACCCCATAATGACATCACAATACCCCATAATGACATCACAATTACCCCATAATGACATTACAATACCCCATAATGACATCACAATACCCCATAATGACATCACAATACCCTAATGACCACAGTCATAATGACATCACAATACCCCATAATGACATCACAATACCCCATAATGACATCACAATACCCCATAATGACATCACAATACCCCATCATGACATCACAATACCCCATAATGACATCACAATACCCCATAATGACATCACAATACCCCATAATGACATCACAATACCCCATAATGACATCACAATACCCCATAATGACATCACAATACCCCATAATGACATCACAATACACCATAATGACATCACAATACCCCTTAATGACATCACAATACCCCATAATGACATCACAATACACCATAATGACATCACAATACACCATAATGACATCACAATACATCATAATGACATCACAATACACCATCATGACATCACAATACCCCATAATGACATCACAATACACCATAATGACATCACAATACACCATAATGACATCACAATACCCCATAATGACATCACAATACACCATAATGACATCACAATACCCCATAATGACATCACAATACACCATCATGACATCACAATACCCCATAATGACATCACAATACACCATCATGACATCACAATACCCCATAATGACATCACAGTACACCATCATGACATCACAATACCCCATAATGACATCACAGTACACCATCATGACATCACAATACCCCATAATGACATCACAATACACCATCATTTTTGCAAATGTATAAAAAAAAAAAAAAATGAAATACCTTATTCAGACCCTTCGCTATGAGACTTGAAATTGAGCTCAGGTTCATCCTGTTTCCATTGATCATCCTTGATGTTTCTACAACTTGATTGGGGGGGATACCTAGTCAGTTGTACAACTGAATGCATTGAACTCAAATGGGTCTTCCACATTTAACCCAAGCCCTCTGAATCAGAGAGGTGTGAAGAGCTGCCATATACAACATCCACGTCTTCGGCGCCCGTGGAACAGTGGGTTGATCAGGGGCAGAATGACAGATTTTTACCTTGTCAGCTCGGGGATTCGATTCCAGCAACCTTTTGGTTACTGGCCCAACGCCCTAACCACTAGGCTACCTACTGGTTACTGGCCCAACGCCTAACCACTAGGCTACCTACTGGTTACTGGCCCAACGCTCTAACCACTAGGCTACCTACTGGTTACTGGCCCAAAGCTCTAACCACTAGGCTACCTACTGGTTACTGGCCCAAAGCACTAACCACTAGGCTACCTACTGGTTACTGGCCCAACGCTCTAACCACTAGGCTACCTACTGGTTACTGGCCCAACGCTCTAACCACTAGGCTACCTGCCACACGGATTCCACCTGTGGTAAATTCAATTGATTGGACATGATTTGGAAAGGCACACACCTGTCTATAGAAGGCCACACAGTTGACAGTGCATGTCAGAGCAAAAACCAAGCCATGAGGTCGAAGGAATTGTCCGTAGAGCTCCGAGCCAGGATTGTATCGAGGCACAGATCTGGGGAAGGTACCAAAAAATGTCCGTAGCATTGAAGGTCCCCAAGAACACAGAGGCCTCCATCATTCTTAAATGGAAGAAGTTTGGAACCACCAATACTCTTCCTAGAGCTGGCCACCTGGTCAAACTGAACAATTGGAGGAGAAGGGCCTTGGTTAGGGAGGTGACCAAGAACCCGATGGTCACTCTGATAGAGTTCCAGAATTCCTCTGTGGAGATGGTAGAACCTTCCAGAAGGACAACCATCTCTGCAGCACTCCAGAAATCAGGCCTTTATGGTAGAGTGGCCAGACGGAAGCCACTCCTCAGTAAAAAGGCACATGACAGCCCTCTTGGCGTTTGCCAAAAGGCACCTTAAGACTCTCAGACCATGAGAAACAAGATTCTCTGGTCTGATGAAACCAAGATTGAACTCTTTGGCCTGAATGCCAAGCGTCACATCTGGAGGAAACCTGGCACCATCCCTACAGTGAAGCATGGTGGTGGCAGCATTATGCTGTGGGGACGTTTTTCAGTGGCAGGGACTGCGAGACTAGTCAGGATCAAGGGAAAGATGAACGGAGCCAAGTACAGAGAGATTCTTGATGAAAACCTGCTCTAGAGCGCACAGGATCTCCAACTGGGGCCAAGGTTGAACTTCCAAAAGGACAATGACCCTAAGCACACAGCCAAGACGATGCTGGAGCGGCTTCGGGACAAGTATCTGATGTCCTTCAGTGGCTCCAGCCAGAGCCTAGACTTCAACCCGATTGAACATCTCTGGAGAGACCTGAAAATAACTTGAGAGGATCTGCAGAGAAGAATGGTAGAAACTCCCCAAATACAGGTGTGCCAAGCTTGTAGCATCATACCCAAGAAAACACAAGGCTGTAATCGCTGCCAAAGGTGCTTCAACAAAGTACTGAGTAAATGGTCTGAATACTTATGTAAATGTGATATTTAATTTATTTTTTCTTGTTTTTTTCCCCAAAACATTTATACAAACCTTTTTTTGCTTCTTCTGGTATTTTGTTTAGATTGAAAAAAAAAATACAAAAAAAGCTTAATACATTTTGTAATAAGTCTGTAACATAACAAAATGTGGATAAAGTCAAGGAGTCTGAATACTTTCCGAATGCATAGGGAGGGGCAATTCCAGTCCTCGGGTTACTGATTGGTGTCACACTTTTCCCATGTTATGTTATTGTGATCAGTCCGGAGCCTGGTGAGGAGACAACCCCAGGAGAGTCGTGGTAGTGGGGCCAGGAGGAGAGGAACATCTGGCTCAGGGAACAGAAGGCTTCCTCTATCCTCCCAGTCTCAGGTACAGGCTTCCCTTCCTCTATCCTCCCAGTCTCAGGTACAGGCTTCCCTTCCTCTACCCTCCCAGTCCCAGGTACAGGCTTCCCTTCCTCTATCCTCCCAGTCTCAGGTACAGGCTTCCCTTCCTCTACCCTCCCAGGTACAGGCTTCCCTTCCTCTACCCTCCCAGTCTCAGGTACAGGCTTCCCTTCCTCTATCCTCCCAGTCTCAGGTACAGGCTTCCCTTCCTCTACCCTCCCAGGTACAGGCTTCCCTTCCTCTACCCTCCCAGTCCCAGGTACAGGCTTCCCTTCCTCTATCCTCCCAGTCTCAGGTACAGGCTTCCCTTCCTCTACCCTCCCAGGTACAGGCTTCCCTTCCTCTACCCTCCCAGTCTCAGGTACAGGCTTCCCTTCCTCTATCCTCCCAGTCTCAGGTACAGGCTTCCTTCCTCTTCCTCCCAGGTACAGGCTTCCTTCCTCTATCCTCCCAGTCTCAGGTACAGGCTTCCTTCCTCTTCCCAGGTACAGGCTTCCCTTCCTCCCTCCCAGGTACAGGCTTCCCTTCCTCTACCCTCCCAGTCCCAGGTACAGGCTTCCCTTCCTCTATCCTCCCAGTCTCAGGGACAGGCTTCCCTTCCTCTACCCTCCCAGGTACAGGCTTCCCTTCCTCTATCCTCCCAGTCTCAGGTACAGGCTTCCCTTCCTCTATCCTCCCAGGTACAGGATTCCCTTCCTCTACCCTCCCAGTCTCAGGTACAGGCTTCCCTTCCTCTACCCTCCCAGGTACAGGCTTCCCTTCCTCTACCCTCCCAGTCTCAGGTACAGGCTTCCCTTCCTCTACCCTCCCAGGTACAGGCTTCCCTTCCTCTACCCTCCCAGGTACAGGCTTCCCTTCCTCTACCCTCCCAGTCCCAGGTACAGGCTTCCCTTCCTCTATCCTCCCAGTCTCAGGGACAGGCTTCCCTTCCTCTACCCTCCCAGGTACAGGCTTCCCTTCCTCTATCCTCCCAGTCTCAGGTACAGGCTTCCCTTCCTCTATCCTCCCAGGTACAGGCTTCCCTTCCTCTACCCTCCCAGTCTCAGGTACAGGCTTCCTTCCTCCCAGGTACAGGCTTCCCTTCCTCTACCCTCCCAGTCTCAGGTACAGGCTTCCCTTCCTCTACCCTCCCAGTCTCAGGTACAGGCTTCCTTCCTCTCTACCCTCCCAGGTACAGGCTTCCTTCCTCTACCCTCCCAGGTACAGGCTTCCTTTCCTCTATCCTCCCAGTCTCAGGTACAGGCTTCCCTTCCTCTACCCTCCCAGTCCCAGGTACAGGCTTCCCTTCCTCTACCCTCCCAGGTACAGGCTTCCCTTCCTCTACCCTCCCAGTCTCAGGTACAGGCTTCCCTTCCTCTACCCTCCCAGTCTCAGGTACAGGCTTCCCTTCCTCTACCCTCCCAGGTACAGGCTTCCCTTCCTCTACCCTCCCAGTCCCAGGTACAGGCTTCCCTTCCTCTATCCTCCCAGTCTCAGGGACAGGCTTCCCTTCCTCTACCCTCCCAGGTACAGGCTTCCCTTCCTCTATCCTCCCAGTCTCAGGTACAGGCTTCCCTTCCTCTATCCTCCCAGGTACAGGCTTCCCTTCCTCTACCCTCCCAGTCTCAGGTACAGGCTTCCCTTCCTCTACCCTCCCAGGTACAGGCTTCCCTTCCTCTACCCTCCCAGTCTCAGGTACAGGCTTCCCTTCCTCTACCCTCCCAGTCTCAGGTACAGGCTTCCCTCCCTCTACCCTCCCAGGTACAGGCTTCCCTTCCTCTACCCTCCCAGGTACAGGCTTCCCTTCCTCTATCCTCCCAGTCTCAGGTACAGGCTTCCCTTCCTCTACCCTCCCAGTCCCAGGTACAGGCTTCCCTTCCTCTACCCTCCCAGGTACAGGCTTCCCTTCCTCTACCCTCCCAGTCTCAGGTACAGGCTTCCCTTCCTCTACCCTCCCAGTCTCAGGTACAGGCTTCCCTTCCTCTACCCTCCCAGGTACAGGCTTCCCTTCCTCTACCCTCCCAGGTACAGGCTTCCCTTCCTCTATCCTCCCAGTCTCAGGTACAGGCTTCCCTTCCTCTACCCTCCCAGTCTCAGGTACAGGCTTCCTTCCTCTACTCTCCCAGGTACAGGCTTCCTTCCTCTAGGGTACAGGCTTCCTTCCTCTATCCTCCCAGTCTCAGAGGTACAGGCTTCCCTTCCTCTACCCTCCCAGTCCCAGGTACAGGCTTCCCTTCCTCTACCCTCCCAGGTACAGGCTTCCCCTTCCTCTACCTCCCAGGTACAGGCTTCCCTTCCTCCCAGGTACAGGCTCCTTCCAGTCTCTCAGGTACAGGCTTCCCTTCCTCTACCCTCCCAGTCTCAGGTACAGGCTTCCCTTCCTCTACCCTCCCAGTCCCAGGTACAGGCTTCCTTCCTCTACCCCCAGTCCAGGTACAGGCTTCCCTTCCTCTACCCTCCCCTCAGGTACAGGCTTCCCTTCCTCTACCCTCCCAGGTACAGGCTTCCCTTCCTCTACCCTCCCAGTCTCAGGTACAGGCTTCCCTTCCTCTATCCTCCCAGTCTCAGGTACAGGCTTCCTTCCTCTACCCTCCCAGGGTACAGGCTTCCTTCCTCTACCCTCCCAGGTACAGGCTTCCCTTCCTTCCCAGGTACAGGCTTCCTCCCAGTCTATCCTCCCAGTCTCAGGTACAGGCTTCCCTTCCTCTACCCTCCCAGTCTCAGGTACAGGTACAGGCTTCCCTTCCTCTACCCTCCCAGGTACAGGCTTCCCTTCCTCTATCCTCCCAGTCTCAGGTACAGGCTTCCCTTCCTCTACCTCCCAGTCCCAGGTACAGGCTTCCCTTCCTCTCTCCCAGTCCCAGGTACAGGCTTCCTCCTCTACCCTCCCAGGTACAGGCTTCTCTTCCTCTACCCTCCCAGGTACAGGCTTCCCTTCCTCTACCTCCCAGTCTCAGGTACAGGCTTCCCTTCCTCTACCCTCCCTCCCAGGTACAGGCTTCCCTTCCTCTCCCTCCCAGGTACAGGCTTCCCTTCCTCTATCCTCCCAGTCTCAGGTACAGGCTTCCTTCCTCTACCCTCCCAGTCTCAGGTACAGGCTTCCCTTCCTCCCACTCCCAGTCCCAGGTACAGGCTTCCCTTCCTCTACCCTCCCAGTCCAGGTACAGGCTTCCTTCCTCTCCCTCCCAGGTACAGGCTTCCTTCCTCTACCCTCCCAGTCTCAGGTACAGGCTTCCTTCCTCTACCCTCCCAGGTACAGGCTTCCCTTCCTCTACCCTCCCAGGTACAGGCTTCCCTTCCTCTACCTCCCAGTCTCAGGTACAGGCTTCCCTTCCTCTATCCTCCCAGTCTCAGGTACAGGCTTCCCATCCTCCCAGGTACAGGCTTCCTTCCTCTACCCTCCCAGTCTCAGGTACAGGCTTCCCTTCCTCTACCCTCCCAGTCTCAGGTACAGGCTTCCCTTCCTCTACCCTCCCAGGTACAGGCTTCCCTTCCTCTACCCTCCCAGTCTCAGGTACAGGCTTCCCTTCCTCTACCCTCCCAGGTACAGGCTTCCCTTCCTCTATCCTCCCAGTCCCAGGTACAGGCTTCCCTTCCTCTACCCTCCCAGTCCCAGGTACAGGCTTCCCTTCCTCTACCCTCCCAGTCTCAGGTACAGGCTTCCCTTCCTCCCTCCTCGCAGTCTCAGGTACAGGCTTCCCTTCCTCTACCCTCCCAGGTACAGGCTTCCCTTCCTCTATCCTCCCAGTCTCAGGTACAGGCTTCCCTTCCTCTACCCTCCCAGGTACAGGCTTCCCTTCCTCTATCCTCCCAGTCTCAGGTACAGGCTTCCCTTCCTCTACCCTCCCAGTCCCAGGTACAGGCTTCCCTTCCTCTACCCTCCCAGGTACAGGCTTCCCTTCCTCTACCCTCCCAGTCTCAGGTACAGGCTTCCCTTCCTCTACCCTCCCAGTCTCAGGTACAGGCTTCCCTTCCTCTACTCTCCCAGGTACAGGCTTCCCTTCCTCTACCCTCCCAGGTACAGGCTTCCCTTCCTCTATCCTCCCAGTCTCAGGTACAGGCTTCCCTTCCTCTACCCTCCCAGTCTCAGGTACAGGCTTCCCTTCCTCTACCCTCCCAGTCCCAGGTACAGGCTTCCCTTCCTCTACCCTCCCAGGTAGGTACAGGCTTCCCTTCCTCTATCCTCCCAGTCTCAGGTACAGGCTTCCCTTCCTCTACCCTCCCAGTCCCAGGTACAGGCTTCCCTTCCTCTACCCTCCCAGGTACAGGCTTCCCTTCCTCTACCCTCCCAGGTACAGGCTTCCCTTCCTCTATCCTCCCAGTCTCAGGTACAGGCTTCCCTTCCTCTACCCTCCCAGTCTCAGGTACAGGCTTCCCTCCCTCTACCCTCCCAGGTACAGGCTTCTCTCCCTCTACCCTCCCAGGTACAGGCTTCCCTTCCTCTACCCTCCCAGTCTCAGGTACAGGCTTCCCTCCCTCTACCCTCCCAGGTACAGGCTTCCTTCCTCTACCCTCCCAGGTACAGGCTTCCCTTCCTCTACCCTCCCAGGTACAGGCTTCCTTCCTCTATCCTCCCAGTCTCAGGTACAGGCTTCCCTTCCTCTCCCTCCCAGGTACAGGCTTCCCTTCCTCTACCCTCCCAGGTCTCAGGCTTCCTTCCTCTACCCCCAGTCCCAGGTACAGGCTTCCCTTCCTCTACCCTCCCAGTCTCAGGTACAGGCTTCCTTCCTCTACCCTCCCAGGTACAGGCTTCCCTTCCTCTACCCTCCCAGGTCCCAGGCTTCCCTTCCTCTACCCTCCCAGTCTCAGGTACAGGCTTCCCTTCCTCTATCCTCCCAGTCTCAGGTACAGGCTTCCCTTCCTCTATCCTCCCAGGTACAGGCTTCCCTTCCTCTACCCTCCCAGTCTCAGGTACAGGCTTCCCTCCCTCTACCCTCCCAGGTACAGGCTTCCCTTCCTCTACCCTCCCAGGTACAGGCTTCCTTCCTCTACCCTCCCAGGTCAGGCTTCCTTCCTCTACCCTCCCAGTCTCAGGTACAGGCTTCCCTTCCTCTCCTCCCAGTCCCAGGTACAGGCTTCCCTCCCCTCCTCCCAGTCCCAGGTACAGGCTTCCCTTCCTCTACCCTCCCAGGTACAGGCTTCCCTTCCTCTACCCTCCCAGTCTCAGGTACAGGCTTCCCTTCCTCTACCCTCCCAGTCCCAGGTACAGGCTTCCCTTCCTCTACCCTCCCAGGTACAGGCTTCCCTTCCTCTACCCTCCCAGTCTCAGGTACAGGCTTCCCTTCCTCTATCCTCCCAGTCTCAGGTACAGGCTTCCCTTCCTCTACCCTCCCAGGTACAGGCTTCCCTTCCTCTACCCTCCCAGTCTCAGGTACAGGCTTCCCTTCCTCTATCCTCCCAGTCTCAGGTACAGGCTTCCCTTCCTCTACCCTCCCAGGTACAGGCTTCCCTTCCTCTATCCTCCCAGTCTCAGGTACAGGCTTCCCTTCCTCTACCCTCCCAGGTACAGGCTTCCCTTCCTCCCAGTCTCAGGTACAGGCTTCCTCCTCTACCCTCCCAGTCCCAGGTACAGGCTTCCTTCCTCTACCCTCCCAGTCTCAGGTACAGGCTTCCCTTCCTCTACCCTCCCAGTCTCAGGTACAGGCTTCCCTTCCTCTACCCTCCCAGTCTCAGGTACAGGCTTCCCTTCCTCTACCCTCCCAGGTACAGGCTTCCCTTCCTCTACCTCCCAGTCTCAGGTACAGGCTTCCCTTCCTCTACCCTCCCAGGTACAGGCTTCCCTTCCTCTATCCTCCCAGTCTCAGGTACAGGCTTCCCTTCCTCTACCCTCCCAGTCCCAGGTACAGGCTTCCCTTCCCCTCCCAGTCCCAGGTACAGGCTTCCCTTCCTCTACCCTCCCAGTCTCAGGTACAGGCTTCCCTTCCTCTCCCTCCCAGTCTCAGGTACAGGCTTCCTTCCTCTACCCTCCCAGGTACAGGCTTCCTTCCTCTACCCCAGTCCCAGGTACAGGCTTCCCTTCCTCTACCCTCCCAGTCCCAGGTACAGGCTTCCCTTCCTCTACCCTCCCAGTCTCAGGTACAGGCTTCCCTTCCTCTACCCTCTCCCAGGTACAGGCTTCCCTTCCTCTACCCTCCCAGGTACAGGCTTCCCCTTCCTCTCCCAGGTACCTCCCAGTCTCAGGTACAGGCTTCCCCTTCCTCCCAGTCTCAGGTACCTTCCTCCCAGTCCCAGGTACAGGCTTCCCTTCCTCTACCCTCCCAGGTACAGGCTTCCCTTCCTCTACCCTCCCAGGTACAGGCTTCCCTTCCTCTATCCCTCCCAGTCTCAGGTACAGGCTTCCCTTCCTCTACCCTCCCAGTCTCAGGTACAGGCTTCCTTCCTCTACCCTCCCAGGTCAGGCTTCCTTCCTCTACCCTCCCAGGTACAGGCTTCCCTTCCTCTACCCTCCCAGTCTCAGGTACAGGCTTCCCTTCCTCTACCCCCAGTCCCAGGTACAGGCTTCCCTTCCTCTACCTCCCAGTCCCAGGTACAGGCTTCCCTTCCTCTACCCTCCCAGGTACAGGCTTCCTTCCTCTACCCTCCCAGTCTCAGGTACAGGCTTCCCAGTCCCAGGTACAGGCTTCCCTTCCTCTACCCTCCCAGGTACAGGCTTCCCTTCCTCTACCCTCCCAGGTACAGGCTTCCCTTCCTCTACCCTCCCAGTCTCAGGTACAGGCTTCCCTTCCTCTACCCTCCCAGGTACAGGCTTCCCTTCCTCTACCCCCCCAGTCCCAGGTACAGGCTTCCTTCCTCTACCCTCCCAGTCTCAGGTACAGGCTTCCCTTCCTCTATCCTCCCAGTCTCAGGTACAGGCTTCCCTTCCTCTATCCTCCCAGGTACAGGCTTCCCTTCCTCTACCCTCCCAGTCCCAGGTACAGGCTTCCCTTCCTCTACCCTCCCAGTCTCAGGTACAGGCTTCCCTTCCTCTACCCTCCCAGGTACAGGCTTCCCTTCCTCTACCCTCCCAGGTACAGGCTTCCCTTCCTCTACCCTCCCAGGTACAGGCTTCCCTTCCTCTACCCTCCCAGTCTCAGGTACAGGCTTCCCTTCCTCTATCCTCCCAGTCCCAGGTACAGGCTTCCCTTCCTCTACCCTCCCAGTCCCAGGTACAGGCTTCCTCTCCCTCTCAGGTACAGGCTTCTCCCAGTCTCCCAGGTACAGGCTTCCCTTCCTCTCCTCCCAGGTACAGGCTTCCTCCCTCTACCCTCCCAGTCTCAGGTACAGGCTTCCCTTCCTCTACCCTCCCAGTCTCAGGTACAGGCTTCCCTTCCTCTACCCTCCCAGTCTCAGGTACAGGCTTCCCTTCCTCTATCCTCCCAGTCTCAGGTACAGGCTTCCCTTCCTCTACCCTCCCAGTCTACAGGCTTCCCTTCCTCTATCCTCCCAGGTACAGGCTTCCCTTCCTCTACCCTCCCAGTCTCAGGTACAGGCTTCCTTCCTCTATCCTCCCAGTCTCAGGTACAGGCTTCCTTCCTCTATCCTCCCAGTCTCAGGTACAGGCTTCCCTTCCTCTACCCTCCCAGGTACAGGCTTCCTTCCTCTAGTCTCAGTACAGGCTTCCCTTCCTCTACCCTCCCAGTCTCAGGTACAGGCTTCCCTTCCTCTACCCTCCCAGGTACAGGCTTCCCTTCCTCTATCCTCCCAGTCTCAGGTACAGGCTTCCCTCCTCTACCCTCCCAGGTACAGGCTTCCCTTCCTCTACCCTCCCAGTCCCCAGGTACAGGCTTCCCTCCTCTACCCTCCCAGTCCCAGGTACAGGCTTCCTTCCTCTATCCTCCCAGTCTCAGGTACAGGCTTCCCTTCCTCTACCCCCAGTCCCAGGTACAGGCTTCCCTTCCTCTATCCTCCCAGTCTCAGGTACAGGCTTCCCTTCCTCTACCCTCCCCCAGGTACAGGCTCCCAGGTACAGGCTTCCCTCCTCTACCCTCCCAGGTACAGGCTTCCCCTTCCTCTACCCTCCCAGTCTCAGGTACAGGCTTCCTTCCTCTACCCTCCCAGGTCTCAGGCTTCCTTCCTCTACCCTCCCAGTCTCAGGTACAGGCTTCCCTCCCTCTACCCTCCCAGGTACAGGCTTCCTTCCTCTACCCTCCCAGGTACAGGCTTCCTTCCTCTCCCTCCCAGGTACAGGCTTCCCTTCCTCTACCCTCCCAGTCCCAGGTACAGGCTTCCCTTCCTCTACCCTCCCAGTCCCAGGTACAGGCTTCCTTCCTCTACCCTCCCAGGTACAGGCTTCCCTTCCTCTACCCTCCCAGTCCCAGGTACAGGCTTCCTTCCTCTCCCTCCCAGGTACAGGCTTCCCTTCCTCTACCCTCCCAGTCTCAGGTACAGGCTTCCCTTCCTCTACCCTCCCAGGTACAGGCTTCCCTTCCTCTACCCTCCCAGTCTCAGGTACAGGCTTCCCTTCCTCTACCCTCCCAGGTACAGGCTTCCTTCCTCTACCCTCCCAGTCTCAGGTACAGGCTTCCCTTCCTCTACCCTCCCAGGTACAGGCTTCCCTTCCTCTACCCTCCCAGGTACAGGCTTCCCTTCCTCTACCCTCCCAGTCTCAGGTACAGGCTTCCCTTCCTCTATCCTCCCAGTCTCAGGTACAGGCTTCCCTTCCTCTACCCTCCCAGGTACAGGCTTCCCTTCCTCTACCCTCCCAGTCTCAGGTACAGGCTTCCCTTCCTCTACCCTCCCAGTCTCAGGTACAGGCTTCCTTCCTCTACCCTCCCAGGTACAGGCTTCCCTTCCTCTAGGGTACAGGCTTCCCTTCCTCTACCCTCCCAGGTACAGGCTTCCCTTCCTCTACCCTCCCAGTCTCAGGTACAGGCTTCCCTTCCTCTACCCTCCCAGGTACAGGCTTCCCTTCCTCTACCCTCCCAGTCTCAGGTACAGGCTTCCCTTCCTCTACCCTCCCAGTCTCAGGTACAGGCCCTTCCCTCCCAGTCCCAGGTACAGGCTTCCCTTCCTCTACCCTCCCAGGTACAGGCTTCCCTTCCTCTACCCTCCCAGTCTCAGGTACAGGCTTCCCCTCCCTCCCAGTCCCAGGTACAGGCTTCCCTCCCAGTCTCCCAGGTACAGGCTTCCCTTCCTCTACCCTCCCAGGTACAGGCTTCCTTCCTCTAGTCCCAGGTACAGGCTTCCCTTCCTCTACCCTCCCAGTCCCAGGTACAGGCTTCCCTTCCTCTATCCTCCCAGTCTCAGGTACAGGCTTCCCTTCCTCTACCCTCCCAGTCCCAGGTACAGGCTTCCCTTCCTCTACCCTCCCAGTCTCAGGTACAGGCTTCCCTTCCTCTACCCTCCCAGTCCCAGGTACAGGCTTCCCTTCCTCTACCCTCCCAGTCCAGGTACAGGCTTCCCTTCCTCTACCCTCCCAGTCCCAGGTACAGGCTTCCCTTCCTCTACCCTCCCAGTCTCAGGTACAGGCTTCCCTTCCTCTACCCTCCCAGGTACAGGCTTCCCTTCCTCTACCCTCCCAGTCTCAGGTACAGGCTTCCCTCCCTCTACCCTCCCAGGTACAGGCTTCCCTTCCTCTACCCTCCCAGGTACAGGCTTCCCTTCCTCTACCCTCCCAGTCTCAGGTACAGGCTTCCCTTCCTCTATCCTCCCAGTCTCAGGTACAGGCTTCCCTTCCTCTACCCTCCCAGGTACAGGCTTCCCTTCCTCTACCCTCCCAGTCCCAGGTACAGGCTTCCCTTCCTCTACCCTCCCAGTCTCAGGTACAGGCTTCCCTTCCTCTACCCTCCCAGGTACAGGCTTCCCTTCCTCTACCCTCCCAGGTACAGGCTTCCCTTCCTCTACCCTCCCAGGTACAGGCTCCCCTCTAGTCTCAGGTACAGGCTTCCCTTCCTCTACCCAGTCCCAGGTACAGGCTTCCTTCCTCTACCCTCCCAGTCTCAGGTACAGGCTTCCCTTCCTCTACCCTCCCAGTCTCAGGTACAGGCTTCCCTTCCTCTACCTCCCAGTCCCAGGTACAGGCTTCCCTTCCTCTACCCTCCCAGTCTCAGTACAGGCTTCCTTCCTCTACCCTCCCAGTCTCAGGTACAGGCTTCCCTTCCTCTACCCTCCCAGGTACAGGCTTCCCTTCCTCTACCCTCCCAGTCTCAGGTACAGGCTTCCCTTCCTCTACCCTCCCAGGTACAGGCTTCCCTTCCTCTACCCTCCCAGTCTCAGGTACAGGCTTCCCTCCCTCTACCCTCCCAGTCTCAGGTACAGGCTTCCCTTCCTCTATCCTCCCAGTCTCAGGTACAGGCTTCCCTTCCTCTATCCTCCCAGGTACAGGCTTCCCTTCCTCTATCCTCCCAGGTACAGGCTTCCCTCCCTCTACCCTCCCAGTCTCAGGTACAGGCTTCCTTCCTCTATCCTCCCAGTCTCAGGTACAGGCTTCCCTTCCTCTACCCTCCCAGGTACAGGCTTCCCTTCCTCTACCCTCCCAGGTCCCAGTCTCAGGTACAGGCTTCCCTCCTCTACCCTCCCAGTCTCAGGTACAGGCTTCCCTTCCTCTACCCCTCCCAGTCCCAGGTACAGGCTTCCCTTCCTCTATCCTCCCCTTCCTCTATCCTCCCAGGTACAGGCTTCCTTCCTCTACCCTCCCAGTCTCAGGTACAGGCTTCCCTTCCTCTACCCTCCCAGGTACAGGCTTCCCTCCTCTAGTCTCAGGTACAGGCTTCCCTTCCTCTACCCTCCCAGTCTCAGGTACAGGCTTCCCTTCCTCTACCCTCCCAGGTACAGGCTTCCCTCCCTCTATCCTCCCAGGTACAGGCTTCCCTTCCTCTACCCTCCCAGGTACAGGCTTCCCTTCCTCTACCCTCCCAGTCCCAGGTACAGGCTTCCCCTCCTCTACCCTCCCAGTCCCAGGTACAGGCTTCCCTTCCTCCCAGTCTCAGGTACAGGCTTCCCTTCCTCTACCCCCAGTCCCAGGTACAGGCTTCCCTTCCTCTACCCTCCCAGTCTCAGGTACAGGCTTCCCTTCCTACCCTCCCAGGTACAGGCTTCCCTTCCTCTACCCTCCCAGTCCCAGGTACAGGCTTCCTTCCTCTACCCTCCCAGGTCTCACAGGCTTCCTTCCTCTACCCTCCCAGTCTCAGGTACAGGCTTCCTTCCTCTACCCTCCCAGGTACAGGCTTCCCTTCCTCTACCCTCCCAGTCCCAGGTACAGGCTTCCCTTCCTCTACCCTCCCAGTCTCAGGTACAGGCTTCCCTTCCTCTACCCTCCCAGGTACAGGCTTCCCTTCCTCTACCCTCCCAGGTACAGGCTTCCCTTCCTCTCAGGTACAGGCTTCCCTTCCTCTACCCTCCCAGTCTCAGGTACAGGCTTCCCTTCCTCTACCCTCCCAGTCTCAGGTACAGGCTTCCCTTCCTCTACCCTCCCAGTCTCAGGTACAGGCTTCCCTTCCTCTACCCTCCCAGTCTCAGGTACAGGCTTCCCTTCCTCTATCCTCCCAGTCCCAGGTACAGGCTTCCCTTCCTCTACCCTCCCAGTCCCAGGTACAGGCTTCCCTTCCTCTACCCTCCCAGTCTCAGGTACAGGCTTCCCTTCCTCTATCCTCCCAGGTACAGGCTTCCCTCCCTCTACCCTCCCAGTCTCAGGTACAGGCTTCCCTCCCTCTACCCTCCCAGTCTCAGGTACAGGCTTCCCTCCCTCTACCCTCCCAGTCTCAGGTACAGGCTTCCCTTCCTCTATCCTCCCAGTCTCAGGTACAGGCTTCCCTTCCTCTATCCTCCCAGGTACAGGCTTCCCTTCCTCTATCCTCCCAGGTACAGGCTTCCCTCCCTCTACCCTCCCAGTCTCAGGTACAGGCTTCCCTTCCTCTATCCTCCCAGTCTCAGGTACAGGCTTCCCTTCCTCTATCCTCCCAGGTACAGGCTTCCCTTCCTCTACCCTCCCAGGTACAGGCTTCCCTTCTACCCTCCCAGTCTCAGGTACAGGCTTCCCTTCCTCTACCCTCCCAGTCTCAGGTACAGGCTTCCCTTCCTCTACCCTCCCAGGTACAGGCTTCCCTCCCTCTATCCTCCCAGGTACAGGCTTCCCTTCCTCTACCCTCCCAGGTACAGGCTTCCCTTCCTCTACCCTCCCAGTCCCAGGTACAGGCTTCCCCTCCTCTACCCTCCCAGTCCCAGGTACAAGCTTCCCTTCCTCTATCCTCCCAGTCTCAGGTACAGGCTTCCCTTCCTCTACCCTCCCAGGTACAGGCTTCCCTTCCTCTACCCTCCCAGTCTCAGGTACAGGCTTCCCTTCCTCTACCCTCCCAGGTACAGGCTTCCCTTCCTCTACCCTCCCAGTCCCAGGTACAGGCTTCCCTTCCTCTACCCTCCCAGGTACAGGCTTCCCTTCCTCTACCCTCCCAGTCTCAGGTACAGGCTTCCCTTCATCTACCCTCCCAGGTACAGGCTTCCTTTCCTCTACCCTCCCAGTCTCAGGTACAGGCTTCCCTTCCTCTACCCTCCCAGTCCCAGGTACAAGCTTCCCTTCCTCTATCCTCCCAGTCTCAGGTACAGGCTTCCCTTCCTCTACCCTCCCAGGTACAGGCTTCCCTTCCTCTACCCTCCCAGGTACAGGCTTCCCTTCCCTAGTCTCAGGTACAGGCTTCCCTTCCTCTATCCTCCCAGTCTCAGGTACAGGCTTCCCTTCCTCTATCCTCCCAGGTACAGGCTTCCCTCCCTCTACCCTCCCAGTCTCAGGTACAGGCTTCCCTTCCTCTACCCTCCCAGTCTCAGGTACAGGCTTCCCTTCCTCTACTCTCCCAGGTACAGGCTTCCCTTCCTCTACCCTCCCAGGTACAGGCTTCCCTTCCTCTACCCTCCCAGTCTCAGGTACAGGCTTCCCTTCCTCTACCCTCCCAGTCTCAGGTACAGGCTTCCCTTCCTCTACCCTCCCAGGTACAGGCTTCCCTTCCTCTATCCTCCCAGTCCCAGGTACAGGCTTCCCTTCCTCTACCCTCCCAGTCTCAGGTACAGGCTTCCCTTCCTCTACCCTCTCAGGTACAGGCTTCCCTTCCTCTACCCTCCCAGTCTCAGGTACAGGCTTCCCTTCCTCTACCCTCCCAGTCTCAGGTACAGGCTTCCCTTCCTCTACCCTCCCAGGTACAGGCTTCCCAGGTCTCAGGTACAGGCTTCCCTCCTCTACCCTCCCAGTCTCAGGTACAGGCTTCCCTTCCTCTACCCTCCCAGTCCCAGGTACAGGCTTCCCTTCCTCTACCCTCCCAGTCCCAGGTACAGGCTTCCCTTCCTCTACCCTCCCAGTCTCAGGTACAGGCTTCCCTCCCTCTACCCTCCCAGTCTCAGGTACAGGCTTCCCTTCCTCTACCCTCCCAGTCCCAGGTACAGGCTTCCCTTCCTCTACCCTCCCAGTCTCAGGTACAGGCTTCCCTTCCTCTACCCTCCCAGTCTCAGGTACAGGCTTCCCTTCCTCTACCCTCCCAGTCTCAGGTACAGGCTTCCCTTCCTCTACCTTCCCAGGTACAGGCTTCCCTTCCTCTACCCTCCCAGTCTCAGGTACAGGCTTCCCTCCCTCTACCCTCCCAGTCTCAGGTACAGGCTTCCCTCTCCCTCCCAGTCCCAGGTACAGGCTTCCCTTCCTCTACCCTCTCAGGTACAGGCTTCCCTTCCTCTACCCTCCCAGTCTCAGGTACAGGCTTCCCTCCCTCTACCCTCCCAGGTACAGGCTTCCCTTCCTCTACCCTCCCAGGTACAGGCTTCCCTTCCTCTACCCTCCCAGTCTCAGGTACAGGCTTCCCTTCCTCTATCCTCCCAGTCTCAGGTACAGGCTTCCCTTCCTCTACCCTCCCAGGTACAGGCTTCCCTTCCTCTACCCTCCCAGTCTCAGGTACAGGCTTCCCTTCCTCTATCCTCCCAGTCTCAGGTACAGGCTTCCCTTCCTCTACCCTCCCAGGTACAGGCTTCCCTTCCTCTATCCTCCCAGTCTCAGGTACAGGCTTCCCTTCCTCTACCCTCCCAGTCTCAGGTACAGGCTTCCCTTCCT
This sequence comes from Oncorhynchus nerka, assembly GCF_034236695.1. NCBI lineage: Eukaryota > Metazoa > Chordata > Actinopteri > Salmoniformes > Salmonidae > Oncorhynchus > Oncorhynchus nerka. The sequence goes on from NC_088406.1 coordinate 2,350,551, forward strand.
CTACTCTCCCAGGTACAGGCTTCCCTTCCTCTATCCTCCCAGTCTCAGGTACAGGCTTCCCTTCCTCTACCCTCCCAGTCTCAGGTACAGGCTTCCCTTCCTCTACCCTCCCAGGTACAGGCTTCCCTTCCTCTACCCTCCCAGTCTCAGGTACAGGCTTCCCTCCCTCTACCCTCCCAGTCTCAGGTACAGGCTTCCCTTCCTCTATCCTCCCAGGTACAGGCTTCCCTCCCTCTACCCTCCCAGTCTCAGGTACAGGCTTCCCTTCCTCTATCCTCCCAGTCTCAGGTACAGGCTTCCCTTCCTCTATCCTCCCAGGTACAGGCTTCCCTTCCTCTACCCTCCCAGGTACAGGCTTCCCTCCTCTACCCTCCCAGTCTCAGGTACAGGCTTCCCTTCCTCTACCCTCCCAGTCCCAGGTACAGGCTTCCCTTCCTCTACCCTCCCAGTCTCAGGTACAGGCTTCCCTTCCTCTACCCTCCCAGTCTCAGGTACAGGCTTCCCTTCCTCTACCCTCCCAGTCCCAGGTACAGGCTTCCCTTCCTCTACCCTCCCAGTCTCAGGTACAGGCTTCCCTTCCTCTACCCTCCCAGTCTCAGGTACAGGCTTCCCTTCCTCTACCCTCCCAGTCTCAGGTACAGGCTTCCTTCCTCTACCCTCCCAGGTACAGGCTTCCCTTCCTCTACCCTCCCAGTCTCAGGTACAGGCTTCCCTCCTCTACCCTCCCAGTCTCAGGTACAGGCTTCCCTTCCTCTACCCTCCCAGTCCCAGGTACAGGCTTCCCTTCCTCTACCCTCCCAGGTACAGGCTTCCCTTCCTCTACCCTCCCAGTCTCAGGTACAGGCTTCCCTCCTCTAGGTACAGGCTTCCCTTCCTCTACCCTCCCAGGTACAGGCTTCCCTTCCTCTACCCTCCCAGTCTCAGGTACAGGCTTCCTTCCTCTATCCTCCCAGTCTCAGGTACAGGCTTCCCTTCCTCTACCCTCCCAGGTACAGGCTTCCCTTCCTCTACCCTCCCAGTCTCAGGTCAGGCTTCCCTTCCTCTATCCTCCCAGTCTCAGGTACAGGCTTCCCTTCCTCTACCCTCCCAGTCCAGGTACAGGCTTCCCTTCCTCTATCCTCCCAGTCTCAGGTACAGGCTTCCCTTCCTCTCCCTCCCAGTCTCAGGTACAGGCTTCCCTTCCTCTACCTCCCAGGTACAGGCTTCCCCTCCTCTAGTCTCAGGTACAGGCTTCCCTTCCTCTACCCTCCCAGTCTCAGGTACAGGCTTCCCTTCCTCTACCCTCCCTCAGGTACAGGCTTCCCTTCCTCTACCCTCCCAGTCTCAGGTACAGGCTTCCCTCCCTCTACCCTCCCAGTCTCAGGTACAGGCTTCCCTTCCTCTACCTCCCAGGTACAGGCTTCCCTCCTCTACCTCCCAGTCTCAGGTACAGGCTTCCCTTCCTCTATCCTCCCAGTCTCAGGTACAGGCTCCTTCCTCTCCCTCCCAGGTACAGGCTTCCCTTCCTCTACCCTCCCAGGTACAGGCTTCCCTTCCCCTCCCAGTCTCAGGTACAGGCTCCCACCCTCCCAGTCTCAGGTACAGGCTTCCCTTCCTCTACCCTCCCAGGTACAGGCTTCCCTCCCTCTATCCTCCCAGGTACAGGCTTCCCTTCCTCTACCCTCCCAGGTACAGGCTTCCCTTCCTCTACCCTCCCAGTCCCAGGTACAGGCTTCCCTCCTCCCCTCCCAGTCCCAGGTACAAGCTTCCCTCCTCTAGTCTCAGGTACAGGCTTCCCTTCCTCTACCCTCCCAGGTACAGGCTTCCCTTCCTCTACCCTCCCAGTCTCAGGTACAGGCTTCCCTCAGGTACAGGCTTCCCTTCCTCTACCCTCCCAGTCCCAGGTACAGGCTTCCCTTCCTCTACCCTCCCAGTCCCAGGTACAGGCTTCCCTTCCTCTACCCTCCCAGTCTCAGGTACAGGCTTCCCTTCCTCTACCCTCCCAGGTACAGGCTTCCCTTCCTCTAGTCTCAGGTACAGGCTTCCCTTCCTCTACCCTCCCAGTCCCAGGTACAGGCTTCCCTTCCTCTACCCTCCCAGTCTCAGGTACAGGCTTCCCTTCCTCTACCCTCCCAGGTACAGGCTTCCCTCCTCTAGTCCCAGGTACAGGCTTCCCTTCCTCTACCCTCCCAGTCTCAGGTACAGGCTTCCTTCCTCTATCCTCCCAGTCTCAGGTACAGGCTTCCCTTCCTCTCCTCCCAGGTACAGGCTTCCCTTCCTCTACCCAGTCTCAGGTACAGGCTTCCCTTCCTCTACCCTCCCAGTCTCAGGTACAGGCTTCCCTTCCTCTACCCTCCCAGGTCCCAGTCTCAGGTACAGGCTTCCTTCCTCTAGGGTACAGGCTTCCTTCCTCTACCCTCCCAGTCTCAGGTACAGGCTTCCCTTCCTCTACCCTCCCAGTCTCAGGTACAGGCTTCCCTTCCTCTACCCTCCCAGGTACAGGCTTCCCTTCCTCTACCCTCCCAGGTACAGGCTTCCCTTCCTCTACCCTCCCAGTCTCAGGTACAGGCTTCCCTTCCTCTACCCTCCCAGGTACAGGCTTCCCTTCCTCTACCCTCCCAGTCTCAGGTACAGGCTTCCCTTCCTCTACCCTCCCAGGTACAGGCTTCCCTTCCTCTACCCTCCCAGTCTCAGGTACAGGCTTCCCTTCCTCTACCCTCCCAGTCTCAGGTACAGGCTTCCCTCCTCTACCCTCCCAGTCTCAGGTACAGGCTTCCCTTCCTCTACCCTCCCAGGTACAGGCTTCCCTTCCTCTATCCTCCCAGGTACAGGCTTCCCTCCCTCTACCCTCCCAGTCTCAGGTACAGGCTTCCCTTCCTCTACCCTCCCAGGTACAGGCTTCCCTTCCTCTACCCTCCCAGTCTCAGGTACAGGCTTCCCTTCCTCTACCCTCCCAGGTACAGGCTTCCCTCCCTCTACCCTCCCAGTCTCAGGTACAGGCTTCCCTCCCTCTACCCTCCCAGTCTCAGGTACAGGCTTCCCTTCCTCTACCCTCCCAGTCTCAGGTACAGGCTTCCCTTCCTCTATCCTCCCAGGTACAGGCTTCCCTTCCTCTATCCTCCCAGGTACAGGCTTCCCTCCCTCTACCCTCCCAGTCTCAGGTACAGGCTTCCCTTCCTCTACCCTCCCAGGTACAGGCTTCCCTTCTACCCTCCCAGTCTCAGGTACAGGCATCCCTTCCTCTACCTCCCAGTCCCAGGTACAGGCTTCCCTTCCTCTACCCTCCCAGGTACAGGCTTCCTCCCAGTCCTCCCAGGTACAGGCTTCCCTTCCTCTACCTCCCAGGTCTCAGGCTTCCCTTCCTCTACCCTCCCAGTCCCAGGTACAGGCTTCCCTTCCTCTACCCTCCCAGTCCAGGTACAGGCTTCCCTTCCTCTACCCTCCCAGTCTCAGGTACAGGCTTCCTTCCTCTACCCTCCCAGGCTTCCCTTCCTCTACCCTCCCAGTCTCAGGTACAGGCTTCCCTTCCTCTACCCTCCCAGGTACAGGCTTCCCTTCCTCTACCCTCCCAGTCCCAGGTACAGGCTTCCCTTCCTCTACCCTCCCAGGTACAGGCTTCCCTTCCTCTACCCTCCCAGTCTCAGGTACAGGCTTCCCTTCCTCTACTCCCAGTCCCAGGTACAGGCTTCCCTTCCTCTACCCTCCCAGTCTCAGGTACAGGCTTCCCTTCCTCTACCCTCCCAGTCTCAGGTACAGGCTTCCCTTCCTCTACCCTCCCAGGTACAGGCTTCCTTCCTCTACCCTCCCAGGTAGGTACAGGCTTCCCTTCCTCTACCCTCCCAGGTCAGGCTTCCTTCCTCTACCCTCCCAGTCTCAGGTACAGGCTTCCCTTCCTCTACCCTCCCAGTCTCAGGTACAGGCTTCCCTTCCTCTACCCTCCCAGTCTCAGGTACAGGCTTCCCTTCCTCTACCCTCCCAGTCTCAGGTACAGGCTTCCCTTCCTCTATCCTCCCAGTCCCAGGTACAGGCTTCCCTTCCTCTACCCTCCCAGTCCCAGGTACAGGCTTCCCTTCCTCTACCCTCCCCCTCAGTCTCAGGTACAGGCTTCCCTTCCTCTACCTCCCAGGTACAGGCTTCCTTCCTCTACCCTCCCAGTCTCAGGTACAGGCTTCCCTTCCTCTACCCTCCCAGTCTCAGGTACAGGCTTCCCTCCTCTACCCTCCCAGTCTCAGGTACAGGCTTCCCTTCCTCTACCTCCCAGTCTCAGGTACAGGCTTCCTCTCCTCTATCCTCCCAGGTACAGGCTTCCCTTCCTCTACCCTCCCAGGTCAGGTACAGGCTTCCCTTCCTCTACCCTCCCAGTCTCAGGTACAGGCTTCCCTTCCTCTACCTCCCAGTCTCAGGTACAGGCTTCCCTTCCTCTATCCTCCTCAGGTACAGGCTTCCCTTCCTCTACCCTCCCAGGTACAGGCTCCTCCAGGTACAGGCTTCCCTTCCTCTACCCTCCCAGTCTCAGGTACAGGCTTCCCTTCCTCTCCCTCCCAGGTACAGGCTTCCCTCCCATCCTCCCAGGTACAGGCTTCCCTTCCTCTACCCTCCCAGGTACAGGCTTCCCTTCCTCTACCCTCCCAGTCCCAGGTACAGGCTTCCCCTCCTCTACCCTCCCAGTCCCAGGTACAGGCTTCCCCTCTAGTCCTCCCAGTCTCAGGTACAGGCTTCCCTTCCTCTACCCTCCCAGGTACAGGCTTCCCTTCCTCTACCCTCCCAGTCTCAGGTACAGGCTTCCCTTCATCTACCCTCCCAGGTACAGGCTTCCCTTCCTCTACCCTCCCAGTCCCAGGTACAGGCTTCCCTTCCTCTACCCTCCCAGGTACAGGCTTCCCTTCCTCTACCCTCCCAGTCTCAGGTACAGGCTTCCCTTCATCTACCCTCCCAGGTACAGGCTTCCTTTCCTCTACCCTCCCAGTCTCAGGTACAGGCTTCCCTTCCTCTACCCTCCCAGTCCCAGGTACAAGCTTCCCTTCCTCTATCCTCCCAGTCTCAGGTACAGGCTTCCCTTCCTCTACCCTCCCAGGTACAGGCTTCCCTTCCTCTACCCTCCCAGGTACAGGCTTCCCTTCCTCTACCCTCCCAGTCTCAGGTACAGGCTTCCCTTCCTCTATCCTCCCAGTCTCAGGTACAGGCTTCCCTTCCTCTATCCTCCCAGGTACAGGCTTCCCTCCCTCTACCCTCCCAGTCTCAGGTACAGGCTTCCCTTCCTCTACCCTCCCAGTCTCAGGTACAGGCTTCCTTCCTCTACCTCCCAGGGTACAGGCTTCCTTCCTCTACCCTCCCAGGTACAGGCTTCCCTTCCTCTATCCTCCCAGTCTCAGGTACAGGCTTCCCTTCCTCTACCCTCCCAGTCTCAGGTACAGGCTTCCCTTCCTCTACCCTCCCAGGTACAGGCTTCCCTTCCTCTACCCTCCCAGTCTCAGGTACAGGCTTCCCTTCCTCTACCCTCCCAGTCTCAGGTACAGGCTTCCCTCCCTCTACCCTCCCAGGTACAGGCTTCCCTTCCCTCCCCCTCAGTCTCAGGTACAGGCTTCCCTTCCTCTACCCTCCCAGTCTCAGGTACAGGCTTCCCTTCCTCTACCCTCCCAGGTACAGGCTTCCCTTCCTCTACCCTCCCAGTCTCAGGTACAGGCTTCCCTCCCTCTACCCTCCCAGTCTCAGGTACAGGCTTCCCTTCCTCTACCCTCCCAGTCCCAGGTACAGGCTTCCCTTCCTCTACCCTCCCAGTCCCAGGTACAGGCTTCCTTCCTCTACCCTCCCAGTCTCAGGTACAGGCTTCCTTCCTCTACCCTCCCAGTCTCAGGTACAGGCTTCCTTCCTCTACCCTCCCAGTCTCAGGTACAGGCTTCCTTTCCTCTACCCTCCCAGTCCAGGTCTCAGGTACAGGCTTCCCTTCCTCTACCCAGGTACAGGCTTCCCTCCCAGTCTCAGGTACAGGCTTCCCTTCCTCTACCCTCCCAGGTACAGGCTTCCCTTCCTCTACCCTCCCAGGTACAGGCTTCCCTTCCTCTACCCTCCCAGTCTCAGGTACAGGCTTCCCTTCCTCTACCCTCCCAGTCTCAGGTACAGGCTTCCCTTCCTCTACCCTCCCAGTCCCAGGTACAGGCTTCCCTCCTCTACTCTCCCAGTCTCAGGTACAGGCTTCCCTTCCTCTACCCTCCCAGTCTCAGGTACAGGCTTCCCTCCCTCTATCCTCCCAGGTACAGGCTTCCCTTCCTCTACCCTCCCAGGTACAGGCTTCCCTTCCTCTACCCTCCCAGTCTCAGGTACAGGCTTCCCTTCCTCTATCCTCCCAGTCTCAGGTACAGGCTTCCCTTCCTCTCCCTCCCAGGTACAGGCTTCCTTCCCAGTCTCAGGTACAGGCTTCCCCCTTCCTCTACCCTCCCAGTCTCAGGTACAGGCTTCCCTTCCTCTACCCTCCCAGGTACAGGCTTCCCTTCCTCTATCCTCCCAGTCTCAGGTACAGGCTTCCCTTCCTCTACCCTCCCAGTCTCAGGTACAGGCTTCCCTTCCTCTACCCTCCCAGGTACAGGCTTCCCTTCCTCTATCCTCCCAGTCTCAGGTACAGGCTTCCCTTCCTCTACCCTCCCAGTCTCAGGTACAGGCTTCCCTTCCTCTACCCTCCCAGTCCCAGGTACAGGCTTCCCTTCCTCTACCCTCCCAGTCTCAGGTACAGGCTTCCCTCCTCTACCCTCCCAGTCTCAGGTACAGGCTTCCCTTCCTCTACCCCTCCCAGTCCCAGTACAGGCTTCCCTTCCTCTACCCTCCCAGTCTCAGGTACAGGCTTCCCTTCCTCTACCTCCCAGTCTCAGGTACAGGCTTCCCTTCCTCTACCCTCCCAGTCTCAGGTACAGGCTTCCCTTCCTCTACCCTCCCAGGTACAGGCTTCCCTTCCTCTACCCTCCCAGTCTCAGGTACAGGCTTCCCTTCCTCTACCCTCCCAGTCTCAGGTACAGGCTTCCCTTCCTCTACCCTCCCAGTCTCAGGTACAGGCTTCCTTCCTCCTCTACCCTCCCAGTCTCAGGTACAGGCTTCCCTTCCTCTACCCTCCCAGTCCCAGGTACAGGCTTCCCTTCCTCTACCCTCCCAGTCTCAGGTACAGGCTTCCCTTCCTCTACCCTCCCAGTCTCAGGTACAGGCTTCCCTTCCTCTACCCTCCCAGTCTCAGGTACAGGCTTCCCTTCCTCTACCCTCCCAGGTACAGGCTTCCCTTCCTCTACCCTCCCAGTCTCAGGTACAGGCTTCCCTCCCTCTACCCTCCCAGTCTCAGGTACAGGCTTCCCTTCCTCTACCCTCCCAGTCCCAGGTACAGGCTTCCCTTCCTCTACCCTCCCAGGTACAGGCTTCCTTCCTCTACCCTCCCAGGTACAGGCTTCCCTCCTTCCCTCCCAGGTACAGGCCCTCCTCAGTCTCCCAGGTACAGGCTTCCCTTCCTCTACCCTCCCAGTCTCAGGTACAGGCTTCCCTTCCTCTATCCTCCCAGTCCCAGGTACAGGCTTCCCTTCCTCTACCCTCCCAGTCCCAGGTACAGGCTTCCCTTCCTCTACCCTCCCAGTCTCAGGTACAGGCTTCCCTTCCTCTACCCTCCCAGTCTCAGGTACAGGCTTCCCTTCCTCTAGTCCCAGGTACAGGCTTCCCTTCCTCTACCCTCCCAGTCTCAGGTACAGGCTTCCCTTCCTCTACCCTCCCAGTCTCAGGTACAGGCTTCCCTTCCTCTAGGTACAGGCTTCCCTTCCTCTATCCTCCCAGTCTCAGGTACAGGCTTCCCTTCCTCTACCCTCCCAGTCTCAGGTACAGGCTTCCCTTCCTCTACCCTCCCAGGTACAGGCTTCCCTTCCTCTACCCTCCCAGTCTCAGGTACAGGCTTCCCTCCCTCTACCCTCCCAGTCTCAGGTACAGGCTTCCCTTCCTCTATCCTCCCAGGTACAGGCTTCCCTTCCTCTACCCTCCCAGTCTCAGGTACAGGCTTCCCTTCCTCTATCCTCCCAGTCTCAGGTACAGGCTTCCCTTCCTCTATCCTCCCAGGTACAGGCTTCCCTTCCTCTACCCTCCCAGGTACAGGCTTCCCTCCTCTACCCTCCCAGTCTCAGGTACAGGCTTCCCTTCCTCTACCCTCCCAGTCTCAGGTACAGGCTTCCCTTCCTCTACCCTCCCAGGTACAGGCTTCCTCCCAGTCCTCCCAGGTACAGGCTTCCTTCCTCTACCCTCCCAGGTACAGGCTTCCTCCCTACCCTCCCAGTCCCAGGTACAGGCTTCCCTTCCTCTACCCTCCCAGTCTCAGGTACAGGCTTCCCTTCCTCTATCCTCCCAGTCTCAGGTACAGGCTTCCCTTCCTCCCAGTCTCAGGTACAGGCTTCCTCCTCCCAGGTACAGGCTTCCCTTCCTCTACCCCCAGTCCCAGGTACAGGCTTCCCTTCCTCTACCCTCCCAGTCTCAGGTACAGGCTTCCCTTCCTCTACCCTCCCAGGTAGGCTTCCCTTCCTCTACCCTCCCAGTCTCAGGTACAGGCTTCCCTTCCTCTACCCTCCCAGGTACAGGCTTCCTTCCTCTACCCTCCCAGTCTCAGGTACAGGCTTCCTTCCTCTACCCTCCCAGTCCCAGGTACAGGCTTCCTTCCTCTATCCTCCCAGTCTCAGGTACAGGCTTCCCTTCCTCTACCCTCCCAGGTACAGGCCCCTTCCTCTAGTCTCCCAGGTACAGGCTTCCTTCCTCTACCCTCCCAGTCTCAGGTACAGGCTTCCCTCCCTCTATCCTCCCAGTCCAGGTACAGGCTTCCCTTCCTCTATCCTCCCAGGTACAGGCTTCCCTTCTCTACCCTCCCAGTCTCAGGTACAGGCTTCCCTTCCTCTACCCTCCCAGTCTCAGGTACAGGCTTCCCTTCCCTCTACCCTCCCAGGTACAGGCTTCCTTCCTCTACCCTCCCAGGTACAGGCTTCCCTTCCTCTACCCTCCCAGTCTCAGGTACAGGCTTCCTTCCTCTACCCTCCCAGTCTCAGGTACAGGCTTCCCTTCCTCTACCCTCCCAGGTACAGGCTTCCCTTCCTCTATCCTCCCAGTCTCAGGTACAGGCTTCCCTTCCTCTACCCTCCCAGTCTCAGGTACAGGCTTCCCTCCCTCTACCCTCCCAGGTACAGGCTTCCCTTCCTCTACCCTCCCAGTCTCAGGTACAGGCTTCCCTTCCTCTACCCTCCCAGTCTCAGGTACAGGCTTCCCTTCCTCTACCCTCCCAGGTACAGGCTTCCCTTCCTCTACCCTCCCAGTCTCAGGTACAGGCTTCCCTTCCTCTACCCTCCCAGTCTCAGGTACAGGCTTCCCTTCCTCTACCCTCCCAGTCTCAGGTACAGGCTTCCCTTCCTCTACCCTCCCAGTCCCAGGTACAGGCTTCCTTCCTCTACCCTCCCAGTCTCAGGTACAGGCTTCCCCTCCCTCTACCCTCCCAGTCTCAGGTACAGGCTTCCTTCCTCTACCCTCCCAGTCCCAGGTACAGGCTTCCCTTCCTCTACCCTCCCAGTCTCAGGTACAGGCTTCCCTTCCTCTACCCTCCCAGTCTCAGGTACAGGCTTCCCTTCCTCTACCCTCCCAGTCTCAGGTACAGGCTTCCCTTCCTCTACCTTCCCAGGTACAGGCTTCCCTTCCTCTACCCTCCCAGTCTCAGGTACAGGCTTCCCTCCCTCTACCCTCCCAGTCTCAGTACAGGCTTCCCTTCCTCTATCCTCCCAGTCCCAGGTACAGGCTTCCCTTCCTCTACCCTCCCAGTCTCAGGTACAGGCTTCCCTTCCTCTACCCTCCCAGTCTCAGGTACAGGCTTCCCTTCCTCTACCCTCCCAGTCCCAGGTACAGGCTTCCCTTCCTCTACCCTCCCAGGTACAGGCTTCCCTTCCTCTACCCTCCCAGTCTCAGGTACAGGCTTCCTTCCTCTACCTCCCAGTCTCAGGTACAGGCTTCCCTTCCTCTACCCTCCCAGGTACAGGCTTCCCTTCCTCTACCCTCCCAGTCTCAGGTACAGGCTTCCCTTCCTCTATCCTCCCAGGTACAGGCTTCCTTCCTCTACCCTCCCAGGTACAGGCTTCCTTCCTCTATCCCTCCCAGTCTCAGGTACAGGCTTCCCTTCCTCTACCCTCCCAGTCTCAGGTACAGGCTTCCCTTCCTCTACCTCTCCCAGGTACAGGCTTCCCTTCCTCTACCCTCCCAGTCTCAGGTACAGGCTTCCTTCCTCTACCCTCCCAGTCTCAGGTACAGGCTTCCTTCCTCTACCCTCCCAGGTACAGGCTTCCCTTCCTCTACCCTCCCAGTCTCAGGTACAGGCTTCCCTCTCCCTCTACCCTCCCAGTCTCAGGTACAGGCTTCCCTTCCTCTACCCTCCCAGTCTCAGGTACAGGCTTCCTTCCTCTACCCTCCCAGTCTCAGGTACAGGCTTCCTTCCTCTACCCTCCCAGGTACAGGCTTCCTTCCTCTACCCTCCCAGGTACAGGCTTCCTTCCTCTACCCTCCCAGTCTCAGGTACAGGCTTCCCTTCCTCTACCCTCCCAGTCTCAGGTACAGGCTTCCCTTCCTCTACCCTCCCAGGTACAGGCTTCCCTTCCTCTACCCTCCCAGTCTCAGGTACAGGCTTCCCTTCCTCTACCCTCCCAGTCTCAGGTACAGGCTTCCCTTCCTCTATCCTCCCAGTCTCAGGTACAGGCTTCCCTTCCTCTATCCTCCCAGTCTCAGGTACAGGCTTCCTCCTCCCTCCCAGTCCCAGGTACAGGCTTCCCTTCCTCTACCCTCCCAGTCTCAGGTACAGGCTTCCCTTCCTCTACCCTCCCAGTCTCAGGTACAGGCTTCCCTTCCTCTCTACCCTCCCAGTCTCAGGTACAGGCTTCCCTTCCTCTATCCTCCCAGTCTCAGGTACAGGCTTCCCCTTCCTCCCAGTCTCAGGTACAGGCTTCCCTTCCTCTACCCCAGGTACAGGCTTCCTTCCTCCACCCTCCCAGGTACAGGCTTCCCTCCCTCTACCCTCCCAGTCTCAGGTACAGGCTTCCCTTCCTCTATCCTCCCAGTCTCAGGTACAGGCTTCCCTTCCTCTACCCTCCCAGTCTCAGGTACAGGCTTCCCTTCCTCTACCCTCCCAGGTACAGGCTTCCCTTCCTCTACCCTCCCAGTCTCAGGTACAGGCTTCCCTTCCTCTACCCTCCCAGTCTCAGGTACAGGCTTCCCTCCCTCTACCCTCCCAGGTACAGGCTTCCCTTCCTCTACCCTCCCAGTCTCAGGTACAGGCTTCCCTTCCTCTACCCTCCCAGTCTCAGGCTTCCTTCCTCTACCCTCCCAGTCTCAGGTACAGGCTTCCTTCCTCTATCCTCCCAGTCTCAGGTACAGGCTTCCTCCCTCTACCCTCCCAGTCTCAGGTACAGGCTTCCTCCTCTACCCTCCCAGGTACAGGCTTCCCTCCTCTACCCTCCCAGGTACAGGCTTCCCTTCCTCCTCTCCCAGTCTCAGGTACAGGCTTCCCTTCCTCTATCCTCCCAGTCTCAGGTACAGGCTTCCTTCCTCTATCCTCCCAGTCTCAGGTACAGGCTTCCCTTCCTCTACCCTCCCAGGTACAGGCTTCCCTTCCTCTACCTCCCAGTCTCAGGTACAGGCTTCCTTCCTCTACCCTCCCAGTCTCAGGTACAGGCTTCCCCTTCCTCTACCCTCCCAGTCTCAGGTACAGGCTTCCTTCCTCTACCCTCCCAGGTACAGGCTTCCTTCCTCTACCCTCCCAGGTACAGGCTTCCTTCCTCTACCCTCCCAGTCTCAGGTACAGGCTTCCTTCCTCTACCCTCCCAGGTACAGGCTTCCCTTCCTCTATCCTCCCAGTCCCAGGTACAGGCTTCCTTCCTCTACCCTCCCAGTCTCAGGTACAGGCTTCCCTTCCTCTACCCTCCCAGTCTCAGGTACAGGCTTCCCTTCCTCTATCCTCCCAGTCCCAGGTACAGGCTTCCCTCCCTCTACCCTCCCAGTCTCAGGTACAGGCTTCCCTTCCTCTACCCTCCCAGTCTCAGGTACAGGCTTCCCTTCCTCTACCCTCCCAGGTACAGGCTTCCCTTCCTCTATCCTCCCAGTCCCAGGTACAGGCTTCCCTCCTCTACCCTCCCAGTCTCAGGTACAGGCTTCCTTCCTCTACCCTCCCAGGTACAGGCTTCCCAGTCCCAGGTACAGGCTTCCTTCCTCTACCCTCCCAGTCTCAGGTACAGGCTTCCCTTCCTCTACCCTCCCAGTCTCAGGTACAGGCTTCCTTCCTCTATCCTCCCAGTCTCAGGTACAGGCTTCCCTTCCTCTATCCTCCCAGGTACAGGCTTCCTTCCTCTACCCTCCCAGTCCTCAGGTACAGGCTTCCTTCCTCTACCCTCCCAGGTACAGGCTTCCTTCCTCTACCTCCCAGTCTCAGGTACAGGCTTCCCTTCCTCTATCCTCCCAGGTACAGGCTTCCTTCCTCTACCCTCCCAGGTAGGCTTCCCTTCCTCTACCCTCCCAGTCTCAGGTACAGGCTTCCCTTCCTCTACCCTCCCAGTCTCAGGTACAGGCTTCCTCTCCTCTAGGCCCTCCCAGTCTCAGGTACAGGCTTCCCTTCCTCTACCCTCCCAGTCTCAGGTACAGGCTTCCCTTCCTCTACCCTCCCAGTCTCAGGTACAGGCTTCCCTTCCTCTACCCTCCCAGTCTCAGGTACAGGCTTCCCTTCCTCTACCCTCCCAGGTACAGGCTTCCCTTCCTCTACCCTCCCAGGTACAGGCTTCCTTCCTCTACCCTCCCAGTCTCAGGTACAGGCTTCCTTCCTCTACCCTCCCAGGTACAGGCTTCCCTCCTCCCAGTCTCACCTTCCTCCTCAGTCTCAGGTACAGGCTTCCCCTTCCTCTACCCTCCCTCCCAGTCTCAGGTACAGGCTTCCTTCCTCTCCCTCCCAGGTACAGGCTTCCCTTCCTCTACCCTCCTCCTCAGGTACAGGCTTCCCTTCCTCTACCCTCCCAGTCTCAGGTACAGGCTTCCCTTCCTCTACCCTCCCAGTCTCCCAGGTACAGGCTTCCCTTCCTCTATCCTCCCAGTCTCAGGTACAGGCTTCCCCTTCCTCTACCCTCCCAGTCCCAGGTACAGGCTTCCCTTCCTCTACCCTCCCAGTCTCAGGTACAGGCTTCCCTTCCTCTACCCTCCCAGGTACAGGCTTCCTTCCTCTACCCTCCCAGTCTCAGGTACAGGCTTCCTTCCTCTACCCCTCCCAGTCTCAGGTACAGGCTTCCTTCCTCTACCCTCCCAGTCTCAGGTACAGGCTTCCTTCCTCCCATCCCTCCCAGGTACAGGCTTCCTTCCTCTACCCTCCCAGGTACAGGCTTCCCTTCCTCTACCTCCCAGTCTCAGGTACAGGCTTCCCTTCCTCTACCCTCCCAGTCCCAGGTACAGGCTTCCCTTCCTCTACCCTCCCAGTCCCAGGTACAGGCTTCCCTTCCTCTCTACCCTCCCAGGTACAGGCTTC